>NC_092370.1:116030022-116396897 GCF_030028105.1 Mobula birostris | reverse complement strand
GAGAGAGAGATGTTATATCCGATCTACACAGACTGTGGTCTTCCAGTGAGGAAGTCGAGGGTCCAGTTGCAGTGGGAGGTACGAAGGCCCGGGCTTTGGAGCTTTTTGAACTGTAGGAATGACAGTTAAATGCTGAGCTGTAGTTCAATAAACAGCAGCCTGACATAAGTATTAGTATCCTCAAACTCCTAATGAAATAGAACCACTGGTGTGCCATTTTTGTGACTGCATCAATATGTTTGTCCGGGAGAGATCCTGAGATATTGACACTAGGAGCTTAAAGCCGCTCACCATTTCCATCACTGACCCCTCAATAAGGACCGGTGTGTGTTCTCCAACTTCCACTTCCTGAATCCACAGTCAATTCTTTGGTCTTGCTGACATTGAGTCCAAGGTTGTTGTTGTGACACCAGTGAATTAACAACCTACCGCTCCTGTATGCCTCCTTGTTGCCATCTGAGATTTTACCAACAAGAGTGATTATTTGCAAATTTATAAATGGCAATTGAGCTGTGCCTAGCCACAGTTCTGGGTGTAGTGCTGTGAGTTAAGCACATCTCCGTGAAGTTCACCTCATTTTATCATCAGAAGGAGACGTTATCACTGATCCAGATTGACTGGTCTGATAAAGTCAAGAACTCAGTTGGAGAGAGAGGCACAGAGGCCCAGGTTTATAAGGTTGTTGATTAATACTGAGGCGATAATGGTGTTGAATACTGAGCTGTAGTCAAACAGCAACCTGACATGCTTTACAGTTGGCTGTGGGACTATGTTTAGAACTCCTCTTAACCTTCTCAGCTTTGGGAGAGTTACCCACATTGTGCACTATTATTATCAGAGGGTGATTAAATCTAAAAGCAAAACGCTGCAGATGATGGAAAGCAGAGATAAAAAACATCGCAGGGAACACGGCAGCAGCTGTAGAAAGGGAAGCAGGGCCATAAGGAGAGCTAAGCCAGGGTCAAGGGTGAAGGTGTAGTAGGTGCTTGGAAATTAATCCATTGATTTTGTTTAAGCCTCACTTGGATCAGGTCCAGACACCAACTCTTAAAAAAGATAGTGGGGCTCTGAAAAATGGAGAGGTTTACCATGGGAGTCCCAGGAAGCATGAGACTATAGCTGTGCAGATACTGGAGAAGCCAGGGTAGATCATGGAGCAGAGGGGAAGGAGATTTAAAGGAAGCAATGGTTTTAGTAGTCATTGATAACCTATGTCTGATGTTGGAGGACATTGATCAAAGAATATTGCTGATGAAAACGAAGAAGAAAGGAGGAGAGAGTATTGTGATCTGGAAACTGCTCAGCTGGAACTTTGAATAGGGGAACTGGATAAATGCATGAAGCATGTGCAGGGAAGAACATAAGGTGGAGATAATTGGAGCATTCTTTCAATGGACTAGCGCAGGTCCAATGGGCTGAATAGTGGTTTGTTCAGTAAGGTTTATTGAGTTGTTGTTTTATGATAACTAATGCAGTGAATGAAATACCTTGAGCACATTGAGGGTGTGTTCAGTGCTGTGGTGAGGAGATGAGAGGTTTCATCTTTGGAAGCATTTATTTCAAAGCTGCCTTCTGTTTTATTTTTGTGATAGCTCACCCACACGGAAGGGTAAGTCTGTAGCCCTGAAAGAAGGTTCTGTGTGGCACAGATGTAGCGTGGGGTAATCAAAGCTCTTGATGTGAGTATTTCACACTCCCAGCCATAAGCTATGGCACGAATTGAACAGATTGGGAGGTTTATAAATACATATGTACAGCACCAATTGACAGTTTGATAGTGAGACTCAGGAAGAGAATTACTCGACCACATGTTCACAGACCTGATCTAATTCTGTCAGCAGGGACACTTCAATGCAATGTCATGAAGCACAGAGTATCAGCACAATGACAGCGTTCTCTGAAAACTAGAACATGCAAAGTGAACACTACTGTGCACTTTGCAATCCTTGGACTGATGTTGAGAAGCCCGTGCCCAGACAAGGACTTTTCTCTACTTAAACTTGGAGGGGCTGGTGAGGGAACACTGGAATGGGATTGGGGTGTAACAGAATTTCAGGTGGCCTTGTGACCAGATTTAAAAATTCAGGAATGTCTGGCCTAAAGGACCGGCGGATTTACCTGGATGCTGACATGATGGGCACCTGACAGGCGGTCAGGAATGGTAGGCTATGTTGTGAGAGAAATCAATAATTGAACACCCATCCTTAGCTCAGTGACCAGATACCTATGCTCCGGCTTACTGAAAAGAAGCTCTGTTAGCCTACCTTTCCTGGGATCTTCCATAATTATGTGAGCACATGAGTGCCTGCAATCTTCTATCCAACGAGATTGTGTCCAGTTCCCTTCTGAAGGTTGGTACAAATCATTATACCTGAGTACTGGGCTCAGGCCTTCAAGCTTTAGCAGTGTGGCCTCTACTTCCTTCTCCACACTCAGCAGATGTGACAAGATTTGACAACCAATATAAAAGTTTTACAGCCTGCATCCAGGTTAGCTCTTTGCTTCCCTTTTAATGCTCCATATGAGGGTCCAAGAATGGTGTTGCCCTTGGACCATCCACCATTCAGGGAAATCTTGCCTCTTTATGCCCCCCTGGGTGCGTATCTTTCAGGAGCCATTGTAACGTCCCCCAAGATTGAGAGGGGAGTCACTGCTCAGAAAGTAAACTATTCACTCCTCTTGGAAATTTTCATGTTTTATTGTTTTACAACATTGAATCACAGTGGATTTAATTTGGCTTTTTTTAAAAAAACACTGATCAAGAGAAAAAGACTCGTGTCAAAGTGAAAACAGATCTCTACAAAATGAGCTAAATTAATTACAAATATCGATAATTAAATAATTGCTTAAATATTTGCCCCCTTTAATACGACACACCAAATCATCACCAGTGCAGCTAATTGGTTTTAGAAGTCACATAATTTGTTAAATGGAGATCACCTGTGCACAGTCAAGGTGTTTCAATTGATCGTAGTAAAAATACACCTGTATCTGGAAGATCCTACTGCTGGTGAGTCGGTATCCTGACAAAAACTACACCACAAAAACAAACAAATACTCCAAACAACTATGTGAAAAGGTTATTGAAAAACACAAACAGGAGAGGATACAAGAAAATTCCCAAGTCACTGAATATCCCTTGGAATACAGTTAAGTCAGTTATCAAGAAATAGGAAGAATATGGCACAGCTGTAAATCTGCCTGGAGCAGGCTGTCATGACCATGCAAGAAGGGGACTAGTGAAAGTGGCCACCAAGAGACCTGTGTCAACTCTGGAGGAGTTACAAGCTTCAGTGGCTGAGATGGGAGAGACTGTGCAGACAACAATTGTTGCCCAGATGCTTCACCAGTCACAGCTTTATGGGAGAGTGGTAAAGAGAGAGCCACTGTTGGGAAAAAACTCACATGAATCTTGGCTAAAGTTTGCTAGAAGGCATGTGGGAGACTCTGAAGTCAGCAGGAAGAAGGTTCCATGGTCTGATGAAACCAATTTGAGCTTTTTGGCCACCAGACTAAATCCTATGTTTGGCATAAGCCAAACACCACACATCATCAAAAACACACCATCCCTACCATGAAGCACGGTGGTGTCGGCATCATGCTGTGGGGCTGCTTCACTGCAGCAGGCCCTGGAAGTATTGTGAAGGTAGATGGTGAAAGCAAAATACAGGGAAATCCTGGAGGAAAACCTGATGCGGTCTGTGAGAGAACTGCGACTTGGGAGAAGACTGGTTTTCCAGCAAGACAATGACCCCAAGCATAAAGCTAAAACTACACAGGAATGGCTTAAAAACAACAAGTTAATGTCCTGGAGTGGTCAAGTCAGAGTCTAGACCAGGGATGGCCAACCTATGGTGCATGTGCCAAAAGTGGCATATTGGATGATTACAAGTGGCGCATTGCACCCCAGTGATAATAATAAAAAAGTAAGCCTACTCATGCAAAAAGTATTAACCCAAAACCAATTTGTAGAAAAAAAATCTATAACAGGAATTCCAGTAGCTTAGAGCTAGAAATGGGTTTTACTGAGAATAAATGTAAAACTTAGCAATTATTTTTAGCGATTTTATTATTTCGTGTACATCTTTTGGCAAACGTTACCTTCTTTCACATTAATCTGTTTTCATTTTTAAAAAATGTTCAATGAGTCAAACTAGGAAAGAAGGACTTTTGTTCTGCAGTCGTTCCATAACTGTTCAATACACGTTTGATACTTGTTTGATCCTGAGGTGCCAGGCGTCTGTACCAACGGTCCGTCGCAGGTTTTTGCCAGTCAGTTTACAATTGACACTCGTGCTCTACGGAGTTGTGCTTTGTTCGTCCTTTGTGAACATTTGCTGTTTTGTACTTTTTCGAAAATTAAGCCTTGTTTTTACATTCAGTTACCCATCACAGTGCAAAAGAAAATCAGAAAGTGATAGTAAGTGTGAATTCAATGAACAGTGGGAAAATGAGTTCTTATTTATAGCGGGTACGTCAGGAAAACCGTTGTGCTTTGCTTGTGAAAACATTTCTCACATAATAGAAGACATGATCTTAATGGACACTATAAAACACAACATCAGACTGAAATAGACGGAAAACTGAAGCTAGTACTTGGGTCTGAGTTACGGAAAGAATATGTGATTAAGAAGAAGAAAGAAATCAAAAGAAGGCAAAATATATTTGTTAAAAGAAGTCTCATTAAGGTAAGTAATGTTTATCTTGTTTTTATATTAAATCAATATGTCATGTAAAAATGCTAAATATGTCTATATTAACATATTTTTACAAGAAATGAATGGGGTACAAGAGTTGTACGGCGCATCTGAACTCGTGTGTGAAAAAATTGACGCATGGAATGTAACAGGTTGGCCACCCCTGGTCTAGACTTTAATCCAATTGAGAATTTGTGGCTGGACTTGAAAAGGGCTGTTCACTCATGATCCCCATGCAATCTGACAGAGCTTGAGCAGTTTCGTTAAGGAGAATGGGGAAAAATTATAGTGTCCAGATGTGCAAAGCTGATAGAGACCTATCCACACAGACT
This sequence comes from Mobula birostris, assembly GCF_030028105.1. Lineage (NCBI taxonomy): Eukaryota > Metazoa > Chordata > Chondrichthyes > Myliobatiformes > Myliobatidae > Mobula > Mobula birostris. The sequence continues at coordinate 116,391,868 of NC_092370.1, read as the reverse complement.
CAAAGCTATAATTGCTGCCAAAATTGCACCTACTAAATACTGACTTGAAGGGAGTGAGTAATTATGCAATCAATTATTTTGTGTTTGATTATTGTCATAAATTTCCAAAGGTTTCAGAGGAACATTTAATGTCAGAAAAATGTATACAATATACATCCTGAAATGTGTTTTCCTCACAACTATTCATGCAAACAGAGGAGTTCCCCAAAGAATGAATGGCAGTTAAATGTTAGAACCCCAAAGTCCACCCCCCCCCAGCTCCCCTCCATCTCGCGTGTAAGCGGCAGCAAGCAACAATCTCGCCTTCCACCATCGGCAAAAAAAATGCATTGGCATCCATCACTGAGCACTCAAGTGTGCAGCAAAAGCAACAGCAAAGACACAGACTTGCAGTACTCCAAAGACTACGCATTCACCCGGTATTCGACATACCACAGGCTCTCTCTCTCCCTAATAAGGGAAAAAGAGATGTCTCTGTTTCACAGCGAGAGTGGAAACATAGCAAACAACTTGCTGGTTTATGATGTTAAAAAGTCCACTGTGTGGCTTTTTCCGAGCTCTGTGCCCAAAGATCTCAGGTCTCTGGGCACACAGACAAAGATCTTCCGGCTCCCACGACACACCGGTCTGTCGGGACACCGACCTTCGATCCACCCGTCTCCAGAGCCCCAAGATCCTAGGCGTCCAAAGGCGAGATGAACTCTTAGGCTGTGCCCTTGGCATGTCGGATAATGGTCGGTCATGAAATCCCGAGAGTGGGTCCCATTCCCACAAAGAACCATAGTCAGTGTGTAACTCCAGGTCAGGGTCTTCAAAAGAACCCTGAAAGAGAAAAATAGCGATATTATATTCAGACCATTTTATGGAAATTCGTTTTCACTTTGACACAAAAGAGTCTTTTCTGTTGATCGGTGTCAAAAAAGCCACTGTGATTCAATGCTCTAAAACAATAAAATGTGAAAACTTCCGAGGGAGGGTAGGAATACTTTTTATAGGCACTGCAACTTGCTTGCATACATTGAATGGCACAGAATCTTGCTGTTCCTTCTCTGCATTATTAGGGCAACTCTGGTGCACTAGTTGGGTGAAGTTGGTCCTGACCCAATGTTACTTATGCTGCTCTTGAAGAGAGGAAATATCTACCAGAAAGGAGTTGGTATTTAGACCCTACCTCCAGCCACAATCAGGCTGAAGCTGGCTTGTTCCTCCAACCCACTCACCCACAGTTGCTATCTGAAAATATCCATTCAGGCTTCAGATAGTGAATGGGTGACCACCAGGAGAAGTAAGGGGACTGGCCATTCCCATCAGCCTGCCGAAGGGTTTTGGCCCAAAACATTGACTGTACGTTTTTCCATAGATGCTGCCTGGCCTGCTGAGTTCCTCCAGCATTTTGTGTGCGTTGCTCGTGATTCCAGTATCTGCAGACATCCTCTTGTCTGTGATTTGATAGACCTTTGTATGCTGCTGTGGGGGAATGATCCACCTGGGCACAGCAGCAACAGCCAGGCCAGTGGTACTGTGGCCAGTTCTGAGGCTCAGCAGGGAAGGGTAAAGTCAGGCAGAGCAATGGTGATAATTTGGAGGATGGACAGGAAATTCTGTGGCTGCGAAATAGATGCCAGGATGGTGTGTTGCCTCCAGGTGCTGGCGTCAAGGATGTCTCAAAGTGGCTGCAGAATATTCTCAAGAGGGAGGGTGAGCAGCCAAAAGTCGTGGTGCACTTTGGCACCAATGACTTACAACAATATGCAGAAGTCTTAGGACTATATGTATGTATCCTGATTCTGATATGGGTCTATATTGTGGACTGAGAGTTGGAAGGGAGAGGGGAATTTTTTTAGGGAAAGTGGGAAGGGAGAGAGGAGGGAGCAGGAGGCATAAGACAGAGATACTCTGTAATGATCAATAAACCAATTGTTTGGAATCAAATGGCCTTGCCCGATGTCCCAGTTCTGGGTGTGTCTGTACCCGCACCACCCCCTGTCCCTGGCACTCCTTCTCTGCCACCTGCCCCACACCCCTCCCGTGGCATTCCCCCCTCGACATTCCCAACATCCAGATTTACAAAATCGCTCTCCACTCCACCTTGACAAATACAATACTGTGTAAAAGCACCAGGCACCCTGGCTATATATATGTATATGTACCTAAGACCTTTGCACAGTACTGTAGGTAGAAAGGGGAAGAGGTCCTGTGCAGTGAGGATATGGAATTAGGGGAAAGGCTAAGGAGCAATGCCTCCAAGGTAGTTGACGTGGTTGTGGCTATCCCTCGAGGTCGAGGATGGCGGTCTTCATTCTGCTGATCTATTTATGGGCCCTCAAGTGAAGATCTGAGGTAGTAATCTCTGGATTGCTCCAGTGTCTTGTGCTAGTCCGGACAGGAATGGGATGATAATACAGATGAATAAGCAGCTGAGGAACTGGTGCAGGGGACAGGGTTTCAGGTTCTTGGATCATTGGAACCTCTCCGGGGGCTGAGGTGACCTGAACAAAAAGGATCGGCTATCTCTGAACCAATATCCCTATGGGCAGGTCTGCTGGAACTGCTGGGGAAAGTTTAAACTAACTTGGCAGGGGGTGGGGACCCGAGTGAAAGTGCTGAGGATGGGGCCGTTGGTGTACAAGTAGATGCAGTGTGCGCTGAGACAGTGAGGAAGGAAAGGCAGACGATAGGGAAAAATTGCAATCAGTGGGATGGGTTGAGGGGTCACATGGGGGAAAATTCAAAAACAGTGATGAACGCAGGGCTGGTGGTGTTATATTTGAATGCACACAGTATACGGAATAAGATCTTGAAGTTCAGTTAGTGATCAGCAGGTATGATGCTGTGGACATCACTGAGTTGTGGCTGAAAGAAGATCGTTGTTGGGAGTTTAACATCCAAGGATACACATTGTGCCAAAAGGATAGGCAGGTAGGCAGAGGGGGTGGAGAGGCTCCATTGGACAAAAATGAAATCAAATGATTAGAAAGAGGTGACACAGGATCAGAAGATTTAGAATCCTTGTGGGTAGAGCTAAGAAACTGCAAGGGTAAAAAGATCCTGATGGGAATTATATACAGGCCTCCGAACAGTAGCCAGGAGTGGGATACAAATTACAATGGGAGATAGACAAGGCAGGAGAAAAGGGCAATGCTATGATGTTCATGGGGAATTTCAATATGCAGGTAGATTGGGAAAATCAGGTTGGCGCTGGATCCTAAGTGAGGGAATTTGTTGACTACTTACAAGATGGCTTTTTAGCAACACACACAAAATGCTGGAGCAAGTCAGCAGGCCAGGCAGCTTCTATGGAAAAGAGTACAGTCAACATTTCAGGCCAAGACCCTTCAGCACTGCTGAAGTCCTGTTGAAGGGTCTCAGCCCGAAATGTCAACTATCCTCTTTTCCATAGATGCTGCCTGACCTGTTGAGTTCCTCCAGCATTTTGTGTGCGTTGCTTGGATTTCCAGCATCTGCAGATTTTCTCTTGTTTGTGATGGCTTTTTAGAGCAGCTTGTGGTTGAGCCCACTAGGGGAAAGGCAATTCTGGATCGGGTGTTGTGTAATGAACCAGATTTGATGAGGGAGCTTAAGATAAAGAAACCCTTGGGAGACAGTGATCAAAATATGACAGAATTCATCATGCATTTGAGAGAGAGAAGCTAAAATCAAATGTATCAGTATTACAATGGAGTAAAGGGAATTACAGAGACATGAGAGAGCTGCTGGCCTAGTTGATTGGAAGGGAACTCTAACAGGGATTAGATTAGATTAGATTATGAGGACACTCAGTCCTCGTTTATTGTCATTTAGAAATGCATGCATGCATTAAGAAATGATACAATGTTCCTCCAGAGTGATATCACAAAAAAAACAGGATAAGCCAAAGGCTAACACTGACAAGACCACATAATTATAACATATAGTTACAGCAGTGCAAAGCAATACCATAATTTGATAAAGAACAGACTATGGGCACGGTAAAAAAAATTCTCAAAGTTCCGATCGACTCCCAATAGTCCCCGATAGCAGAAGGCAGAAGGGAGAAACTCGCTTCTTGGAAGCACCCAACCACAGCCGACTCTGAGTCCGTCCAAAAACTTTGAGCCTCCGACCAGCCCTCCGACACTGAGCACTGAGCACCGAGCACCATCTCTGCCGAGCGCTTCGTCCCCGCTCCCGGCCGCCAAGCAACAGGCAAAGCCGAGGACTCGGGGCCTTCCCCTCCAGAGATTCTGGATCGCACAGTAACAGCGCAGTGAAAAAGGCATTTCAGAAGTTTCTCCAGATGTTCCTCATGCTCTCACGTCTGCCTCCATCAAATCAGGATTAAGCACGGCACCCTACTTGACAGATTACAGATATCATTCACCGGAGTGGCCGTGCGTGCTGCGTCGCACTGCCACCTTTTCCTCCTTGGGATGATGGCAGAACAGCAGTGGCTGGAGTTTCTGGGGGCAATTCAGAAGGCGCAGTATTGACATATCCCAAAGCGGAAAAAGTACTCTAAATGGAGGATGAGGCAACGGTGGCTGACAAGAAAGTCAAAGACAGTGTAAAAAAAAAAGAGAGGGTGTATAATATAGCAAAGATTAGAGGGATGTTAGAGGATTAGGAAGTCTTTGAAAACCATCAGAGGCAACTAAAAACCATAAGGGAAGAAAAGGTGAAATACGGTTAGCTGATAATATAAATGAGGATACCAAAAATGTTTTTCAGATAGTGTATAAAGAATAATAGAGAGGTGAGAGTGGACATCGGACTGCTGGAAAATGAGGCTGGAGAGTTAGTAATGAGGAACAAAGAAACTTTGTTTTTACATCAGTCTTCACTGTGGATGGCACTAGCAATATGCCAGAAATTCGAGGAAGTCGGGGGCAGAAGTGAGAGAAATTTCTATTACTAAGAAGATGCTTGGGAAGCTGAAAGTTCTGAAGGTAGATAAATCACCTGGACCAGATGGACTACACCCCTGGGTCCTGAAGGAGGTAACTGCATAGATTCTTTCAGGAATCACTAGATTCTGGAATGGTTCTGGAGGACAGAAAAATTGCAAATGTCACTCCACTCTTTAAGAATGGAGGGAAGCAGAGCAAAGGAAATTATAGGTCAGTTAGCCTGACTTCAGTGAATGGGAAGATGTTGGAGTCCATTATTAAGGATGAGGTTTCAGGGTACTTGGAGGCACATGATAAAGTAGGCCAAAGTCAGCATGGTTTCTTTAAGGGGAACAGTAGGCCGGATAGACAAAGGAGAGTCAGTGGATGTTGGTTACTTGGAAATTCAGAAGGCCTTGACAAGCACATGATATTACAGGAAAGATAATAGGATGGATAGAAGATTGACTGACTGGCAGGAGGCGAAGATTGGGAATAAAGGTGGCATATTCAGGTTGCCTGCCAGTGACAAGTGATGCTCTATGAGAGTTGGTATTGGGACCGCTTCTTTTCATGCTATATGTCAATGATTTGGATGATGGAATTGATAGCTTTATGGCCAAGTTGCAGACAATACGAAGATAGGTGGAGAGGCAGATAGTGTTGAGGAAGCAGGGGTCTGCAGGAGGACTTCGATGGATTGGCTGAAAGAAGTGGCTGATGGAATATTGTGTAGGGAAGTGTATGGTCATGCACTTTAGTGGAATAAATAAAAGTGTAGTCTATTTTCTAAATGGGGAGAAAATTCAAAAATCAGAAGTGCAAAGGGGCTTGGGAGTCCTTGTGCAGGATTCCCTAAAGCAGGGGTTCCCAGCCTGAGATTCTGACCCCTTGGCTAATGGTAGGGGGTTCATGGCTTAAAAAAGGTTGTGAACCCCTGCCTAAAGGTTAACTTGCAGGTTAAGTCAGTGGTAAAGAAGGCAAATGCAAGGTTAGCGGTCATTTTGAGAGCACTAGAATATAGGAGCAAAGATATAATGCTGAGGCTTTATAAGGAATTGATCAGACTGCATTTGGAGTACTGTGAGCAGTTTTGGGCCCCTTTCCTAAGAAAAGAAGTGCTGCATTGGAGAGGGTCCAGAGCAGGTTCACGAAAATGATTCTGGTAATGAAACTGTTAATCTATATGGAATGTTTGATGGCTCTGGGCCTTTACTCACTGAAATTTAGAAGAATGAGGGGGGATCTCATTGAAACCTATTGAATACTGAAAGGCCTAGATACAGTGGATGTGGAGAGGATGTTTCCCATAGTGGGTGAGTCTAGGACCAGAGGGCATAGCCTCAGAATAGAAGGATGTCCATTTAGAACAGAGATGAGAAGGAATTTCTGTTGCTAGAGGTTGGCGAATCTGTGGCATTCATTGCCATAAACTGCTGTGGAGGCCAAGTCATTGGATATATTTAAAGCAGAGGTGGATAGATTCTTGATTAGTCAGGGCGTCAAAAGATATGGGGAGAAGGCAGGAGAATGGGGTTGAGAGGGATAATAATTCAGCTATGCTGGACCACAGAGTAGACTCAATGGGCCGAATGGTATATTTATGCTCCTATGTTTTATGGTCTTGCGGTCATCCAAGCCCATTTCGAGAGAGGCTGCATTACACTCGGAGTGCCCCATTTCTAAGGTAGTCCACCTCTGAGCTAACCCACTGAAATGTGTTTTGTTTTCTCACTCTGTAGTATCTTTACATGAGTTTTTGTCATTGATGAGATCACACATAAATACCAATGCTTTGTATGTAAACTAATCCTTCAAACCATCCTAAGATCCTGCCCTCCCTCTGTATCTTTTCACTCCAAGGCTGCTGTTGGTCAGGCTGCCATCTCCTGTTGAGTGAGTCACCTTTGTTTAGTTGGATTAATGGAGGAAGCATTGAACTGCTCTGCACTGCCAGAAAGGCAGAAAATATGCATTCCAAGCTTAGGAAGAGCATATAAATCCCACTTAAGAAGGCTGGTTGAATTCCAAATCTCTTCCCAATTCCCAGCTTTGGTGTCATTCGAACTCACATTATTATCTTTTACCCCTTTGAAACTGCTCGACTCATGCACTGTTTAGGAGAGAAATGGAATTAATATTTTTGCCAGTACCAGGAGTCACGGAACCAGACGAGTCTTCCCCCTGTTATTCAAAAGTGATTCATGACTTTCACCAGACTGGTGATAGACAGCTAATCCACGTGGGAGGCAGAATGAAACGGCGTACCCTAGAAATGGCGTAACAGGGCAACACATCTACCAAATGGTACAGAATCCGATTAATTGACCTGTCTACTTGGCCTTGAATCAAACCTCTTCGCATAGCCACTGAATTATGGCTCTCCAAGTCACAGGCAGTGCTCTGTGCCTGTGAGTGATGGTGGACTCTCAGCATTAAAAGTTGCCTGCTTTTAATCAGAATAACCCTTGAAAATATGCCTTATTATCTCACAGACTTACATCAAGGACTTGAGCAATGTAATTCTTCGGAAATGCTTTTCATATTTGGGGATCATCTATTAATAATCTGAAACCCATAACTTTTTAGCTCGTGATATGTCTTGACAACTATCATATATAACCTTTATTGAAATGACACTAGGCACATTCTGTTCACCATTTCTCCTTCACTGTGCAGCGCTACCTCGATTATGATTTTAATTCTCTGCGTACCGAGAACTGTCACTGTGGAATTGCAAAACAAAACTCAGAGAAGTGCACATGCAATTTTGAAAAATCTGCTTACGTTCAAGTGCAAGTAATGAATGTAACACAATTTACTGGAGACAATTTTGAATCTTACTAAAGGCCTTCCCAAATGTCTCATGCTGTACTGTAATGGCTTTAGGAGAAGGTAACATGATCACTGCTACAGCAGAGAGGGATAATGAATAATTTATTTCACTATCATAAAATGTTTACATCAACCTGATAGTCAGAGTCCACTAAATCTTATTTAACTCTAAGGAGCAATTAGATCTCAAATTTGAAAATTTATTATTTCTTGCAATTGTGGTCAGATTCCAGGCTATTCAGCCCAACAAATGCATGCTGACCCTTTAAAAATCAATCTGTTCAATTCCTTTGCTCTGCTCTCTCCTTGAACAACTACAACAACTTCTAGGAGAACTTATCCTTGTGAAGGCTTCTGTTGGGTCATAAACCGTCCTGTCAATCAATGCATAACAACTGGTTGATGTGTAGAATTGTTTCCCTTGTCTTTGTGGGTTTTTTTCCTACTGACTGTTATTCTATGTCCTCAGCTCTCTGCGATGGGGAACAGAGAGTCGCGGGGGACCCCTCAACCCGGTCCACCCTGTGACTTAATTTCAAACTTCAGTCTCTCCCCATCCCCATCAATACTTCAATTAACAAAAATCTATCAAGCCCAGATTTAAAATTAACTATTGCCCTTTGCAAAAGAGGGTGACAAAGTTTGATCATCTTGGGCAGAAGTGAATTTCTAACAATTCTTAAAATGCCAGTTTTAATGTTCAGTAATTCCAGATTCCTCTTCAGGGGCAAAGTTCCTATCCTTCTACTCTCTCAACCTTGCTTCAAGCCTTCTTTAAAATCCCCACTGGTCTTCTTAATTCTAGAGAATATAGCTCCAGTTTGTCCAGAATTTCCTCACCCCTAATTTAATAGCCAAGTTCCCAACCTTTCATGAAGTGTCATCCACCCCTCCCCAAGGACTGGTGCCCAGTGATTTGGCCTGGACTTTAATCCAGGGCTTGGGTTAAGCTTCCCAATGGACAGAAGATACAAACGCTTGGGAGTATGGATGACCAGGCTTCTATACACTATTATCAGACTCTTGGACAGACATCTCATATGCTAAAAGATAGACACTTGATCTCTCAATCTACCTGGTCATGGCCCTTGTACTTGAATTGTCCTCCAGCACTACACTTTCTCTGTAACTGTAAAATATTCTGCTTTTCTGTTTACCACTTTGAGGTTATTATGTGCAGAATGACCTTTCTGGATCAGACGCAAACCAAAAACTTTCACTTTATCTCAGTAGATGTGTCGATAATAAACTTATACTGTACCAATAATTTAGCATTGGAGGGCGATGGATGAACATTGAATGACTGGATTGTCACTCACTATCTGTTCAGTGTAACGTCCAGGCACTGAGTCATTGATGATTGTTCGTCCCCTGGGATCTTGCCCTCTAACTCATAGGTACAGATAATGCACAGCCCAAATTTTGTGTTCCTCTCCCTGGTGAGTTCAGAACAGGATCATTATCCACGTTCACTCCCAGCCATTCAGATTCAAATTCAGCTTCCTCAACAATCTGTGACAGCTCTCCAGAGTTGACGCGCTGCCCCACCAGCTGTCCACTGCCACTCTCCAATTTCCTCCATTCCCAGCATCTCTTCCTTAGGCCATGAACTCCAGTCTCGGGTCATTCCCACTTCTATCTGGTGGGTGATGAAGGCAATGTGGGACACTGGACTCAGACCTTCTTTACTGTGAGCGGGGAACATTTCACCTTTTGAAGTCACTCTCTGGCCACCAAAGGAGGGGATCACTGGGCATTGGGCTCAGCAGCAAGTGGAGTCACTAAACTGAGAGCTTGTGGATGGGTTCAGGAGATTTGGTGGCATTTTGGTGAAGAGTTCAGGGGTGCTCTTCCTCAAGACCCATGGGCCAATAACTTTCTTCAATAAACATCACAAAAGCAGATCATCTGGACATTTATGGAACCGTTAAATTTGTCCTCATTTCCCGTACCACATTAACAGCTTCATTGGCTGGGAAGATCTTTAGGATAATGTGATGTTACATAGAACATAGAATAGTACAGTACAGCACAGTACAGGCCCTTCAGCCCACAATGTTGTACCGACCCTTAAATCCTGCCTCCCATATAACCCCCCACCTTAAATTCCTCCATATACCTGTCTAGTAGTCTCTTATGAAAAAGTTTAGAGTGATGCAAGTATTTCTCCTTCTTATATCTTCTGCTTTCTTCCTCTCTTCTTTTCTCTTTTGTTCCTCTCTTATTCCCTTGTTCCCATCTCTCATTACCTTTCTTTTCTCCTGTATCCTTTATATTTTGTCTGTTAATCCACCTGCACCGATATGAAACTAGCACCACCGATTCCGGCACTGTAAATATGAGGATAAGTAGCACTTCTGTCACATATTAAATATGTTCATATAATTCCGTTACATCATCACTTTCAATGTTTCAGAAATTAAAATAAACCATCTTTATGAAGTTTCCATACAGGTTTTAACAGCAATTCTGTTTGTGGAAACAGGAGAGGATGGGAAGAGCTAACTTGCAACACACAGAAGCAAGAGAGACTGGGTTCTGATGAAGGGTCTTGGCCTGAAACGACAACAGTGTATTCATTTCCATAAATGTGGTGCTCCTCCAGCATCTTGTGTGTGTGTGTGTGTGTGTGTGTGTGTGTTGCTCTGGATTTCCAGCATCTGTAGACTCTCTTGTGTTAGGGACTGCAGATGCTGGAAATCTGGATCAACAAACACAAAATGATTGGTCATTTTCTGCCATAGATACTGCCTGACCTGACCTGCTGAGGTCTCCCAGCATTTTGTATGTGTGTGTTGTACCTGAATTACATAGCCCTTCTTCAAACATGCCAAATATTGTCAGTGTAAGTACAGTAGGAGGGATGTGCCATTTCCTGTCCATAGGATCTCCCAAAGGCCTTCACAGCCAATGAGAAACTGGCCCACTGTAGTCATTTGCTGTGTGCGCAAAATTAAACTCAGCCAACCTCTAGCAATGATAGTCAAACTTTTGATCCACGATTTGGCTGGGAAATGCAGCATGTTCATCAGCTGCTACCCACTTGCTTCTATTTTGTGCACCTGCTCACAACGTTTACTCGGGGAGGTGCAGACTTCTGGACTGTGGGATCTTACTGTGCAGCCCAGGATCTGCAGCAGTTTTAGTGTGTGCTGGAGACAGCTGGAGGATTCTGCCACGTGTATCACCTTGTCTATGGTTATCAGTCATAAAGACTATGCAACTGGTCTACTGCCTTAAGTCTTACATCTTAGACTTCTTCTCAGGGTGAGGAGTGTGAAACTAGAGGACATAGAATAAGGTGACGATGGAAATATTTTAAAGGGATCTGAGGGGCAAATTTTTTATATAGAAAGTAGCGGGTAAGTACGAACGAGCTGCGGCTGAGGTGGGGACAATGATGACATTTAGACCGGTACATGGAAAAGTCTTGGAGGGAAATGGACGGAAAATAGGCAAATCGTACTAGCTTAGACAGACAGTTCATTCACCAGGGAGCAGGAGGGCTGAAATGTCTACTTCCGTGCTCCATATTACTCTGAGGTCCCACTCGCCAGTATCCTCCCCAAGCATTTCATCTGGGAATTGTATTCCAAAATTGTCAGCGCATTAGGATTGTGGAAAAGACTTCCTTCCTCAATACCTTAATGTACATTGGGTAAATGGGAACGACCTTTTGGTCCATTGCTCCCTGAACCTTTTCCATCCACCTGTCCAAATGGGATCACTGACCCCAGCTGAACCACTTCTTCTGGTAGCTCGTTCCTATCTACCCGCTACTTTCTGTATAAAAAAAATTGCCCCTCGGGTCCCTTTAAAATTTTTCCCTTCTCGCCTTATTCTAATGTCCCCTAGTTTTACACTCCTCTATCCTGAGGAAAAAGTCTAAGATGCAAGTCTTAACGAAATTGAGTGTGCTGATCTAGGAAGGTATTACAGAAAGTCTTTTCACAAAGCTAATATGCCAACAATCTTGGAATAGGTTTCCAACAAACTGTTGGTATTTTGATAGCAGTTTGTCACATCTCCTGGTCCCGCTGCTCTGCCAGTGCTGAGTCGGTCAGCTCCAGCGGAGCAGACAGAGCCTGAAGCCTGCACTGGCCTCTCATTATCTGTATGGTAAAATGAAGCAAGCTGTGCATGAGGGAACGGACCAATCTGAGTACTAATTAACTTCTCATTGAACTCTAATGCCCCTTTTGCTGTGCTCTCTCATACTACAGACTATGATTAGTTTAATTGTGCATCAGAGGGCTCTTGCCTCTGAGCCATTGAGTTGTGGAGTTGAGTTTAAGACTCAAGAGATTTGACAGTACATTCCTTGTTGTGGTGTAACTTAGCATTGCAGACTGGTTAGAGATGATATGAGTCTATAGAACAAGCCTTACCTTTAGAAGGTGTGAAAGATCTAGCTGCTTTTCTTCTGTGTAAGAAAAGTTCCCCTCAAGCAACATTGATGAGATTGATCTTTCTGACCCCTGCGAGGCACCCCTCCAACCTACACTTTGAGCACCTCGAGCGGAGTAAAGCTCCCAGCAGTGTTCTTGGACAAAACCTGATGGGCACATTCTGATGGGTAACTAGAAGCTTGGTCAGAGGCAAGACGGAAAAAGGCGGGATTCGCAAGTTCCTGCTTTAATAAGTAAGGCAGAGATTGTGCGGAGGTGAGATTAAAGGCTTGTATTCTGTGGAGAAGTGCTTCCTCCCAAAGCAACAAGCCAACTCTCCCATGGTGTCTTGAGATTTTTGTGTAAAGCTGTGATGGAGTTTAATAGACCACCTAGTTAGTTTCTTAGACTGAAAATGAACTGTCTAGCATTCCCTGAATAGCTGAGTTAATTCTTACACCAGTGTTGTCAGCCAGTGGCTGTGTGATGTAAAATCAACTGAACAGTTTATAAATGATCACATTCATTACAAATATCACTGTTCACCTTCTGTGGATTTGGACTCCGGTCACGACAATTTAACATAAGGACATTCCCGTCTTATCTTTGGCTGAATTAAAGAGGTAAATCATGGTCAGTGAGGAGGTTGATGGAACTGTGGTACCGGCCCTGATGGGATGCAGATGCAACTGTCGAAAAGGAGCAGCACTCCTGTCAAATCATTTTCCTTGGATGTCTAGGAACAGAGGATCCGTTGGGAGGCTACTCGGCCCCTTTATGTTGTTATGCCAGAATGAGAGCCTGGCCGGATGCTTACTTTAGCTCCAAACGCTTTCTGCCTCTTGTCCAACAGTGACGTGTTGGCCCCCATCCCAGATAGGGAGAGTGAGTCCCAGATTCCCGCAGCTCCTGTGACATCAGGTTGAGATTTTAGTACTTTGTACACAGCACTGTCCAGGGGCGGCAGCTGAAACCTTTTTGTGACTCGGTCCGCTGACGGGAGTTGAGCTACAACCTTTGACCCCGAGTAAAGGGAGTGAAGAGAAAGTGAGCAGAGATGGAGAGAAAGGAAGGAGCGGGACAGGGAGGGAGGAGAGGGAGATGGGAGGATGTACTGCTGAGGAGAAGGAACAGGGAAAGGAAAGTAGGAAAGAGGAGGGTTATGGAGCAATAGAGGAAGAGGTGAGGGAAGGGGAGAGGGAGAAGGTGTGAGGGAGGCACAGAGTGGGACTACCGGCCAATTAAAAATGAAGCTTTCCCTCTATAATCACCCCGTGAGATCCTTTCAAAACGGTGTGACAGACAACAAACAACCCCATCTGCCGCCTGGACAAGTACAAAGGGAATTGGTCAATGCCCCGTTACTTCCCTTGGAACCGTCCTCATGACATAGGAATCAATATGGTAGGTAAATGTTGGAGCCATCCACTAGAGATTTACTAGGGCTGAGTATATTCCTAATCAGAGCTCCCAGGTGGAGGCATATTTTAATTATTCATCCTCAGGCATTCCGCGGCAAGACCAGCACTCCCTGTCCAACCCTAACTACCACCGAGGAGGCGGTGGGATCAGCCGCTGCCTCGATCCTTCGCAGTCCGTGTGGAGAAACTGCCTCCACGGTGGTAGTGGGAAGATCCAAGTTCAAGGAGTATGGGCAGAAGGCGGGAACAGGGCACACGCAGCGGGCATGATGGGCCGAATGGCCCGCTCCTGTTTCCTGTATTTAGACCAAGCGCTGATGAATGTGTCCCCGAGCGGAACCCGCGGGCGGCGGCGCTCCCCTGCACCTGCTGCCCTTGTCCTTGGTGGGACGGGAGACAGATTTTGGGACGTGTGTCCGAGGAGCCCTGGGCGGGTAACTGCGGTGCATGTTGGAGAGGGTGCACACTACAGCCACCCACACTGTACCAGTGGTGAAGAAAGGGAGTGTTCAGGGTGTGGGATGGGATGGGGTGGGGTGGACGGGGTGCGGAGCGAAGTGGCTGCTTTATCCTGGATCGCGCGAAGTTTCCAGAGAGTTGTTGAGGGCGAGTGGCGGGTTTACCAAATGAAACCCCTACATTGGCGATTCTCGCAAATCTAACTTATTTCTGTCCTCAGTTCCAACCTTGAGCGCAATTTATCAAAATTAATGCACGCAGCTTTGGGCCCGAATGATTTAATTGCATCTGCACCCGGTGGCGTTATTGTCGCGTGTCGGCGAGGAGCGGGCGTGGGATGTGGGACGGTCGGAGCCTGCGGACCAGAGTAAGACTGTGGAGCGAGCTGATGTGAGACGGGAGCACAGCACCCCCTGTTAGTCCTCAAACCTTTTTGCACCTTGCATTGAAAAGCCGTGGTTTCTTTTCTCTCCCCCCACCCTGATCAGCAAGTACCACAGCTCCCAGCGTCATCCGAGGAGCCGCTACAAGAGGCAGGGCCGGGACAGACGCTGTCCAGAGGTACCAAGCACATCTCCATGCGCCGATGTTGCACTGATCCTCGCCGCTCTGGTCCGGATCCCGGGCTGACTGTTCAAACTCCTCCCGAGATCGCACGAAGCCTTGGTGTCCCCGACCCCGTGGAGACGGGGCAGGATTTAAGGCGGGGGTTGAGTGCTCTGGGAGCGGCTCCGTGCGATCGGTTGTCTGGGCGCCGGCTCGCCCCATCCAGGATGTCGCGGCTGGAAGGTGCCTGAAACCGGAATTATTCGGTGCGTCTACAAAGGGGGGTGGGGGCTGCAGGGAGAGCGGCCGGAGCCCAGGACACCCCCCAGTTGTTGTCAGATTAATCCGGACACCGCTGGGTGCGGGGGAGCGGAGCGCAGAGTGAGCAAGAGGTCCGGCGGCACGGTCCGATCCCACCGCACGGCCCCGGAGCACAGATGCATTTTCGACTCTTTTCTCTGGCCCTGCTTCTTGTGAACTGCATGGATTATGGGCACGGCCTGAGGCAGCGAGGCAAGCGGAGCAGGAGAGGTCAGTGTCGGCGGCGGGACCCCCCGACCCATTCCGCAAACTTCCACCGGGCGCGCTGCAGTTTTACGCGGAGAGCTGATCCTGGGGCGCAGCGCGATGTGTCTGCGCGCTGAGGGGTTGCCCTGTCCCGGCCGTTGGCCCGGGTCATCAACCGGTCCCCAGCCCAACAGAGAGGAGGTAGAAGTCCCATCGTATCCCACCCTCTCCGCGGCCGCTGCGGCTCCTGTCCCGGGCACGGCGGTGAGTGAGGGGAGAGAGGCATGTAACTCTCCCCAGCCCAGACTGTCTCAGATCTTGCCACCTCCCCACAACCGTCCTCAACTCCCTCCGCTTCCCCAGACCCTTCCCCTTCTCCAATTGCTCTCCAGTATCTCAACCCTCTCCTTAATTCCTCTCCCTTTCCTCAAACCCCTCTCTCCTCTCCAAACTTCTCTCTACCCAGTCCCCTCTTCACTGCCCAATCTCTCTCCCCATCCTCAATCCCTTTTCCTTCCCAAAAATCCTTTCACTGCAGTTCCTATCCTCTCCCAAACACTCCCCAACTTCTCTCCCCTCCCACTCCAATCTTTCTCCCTCCCCAGCCAAATTACTTTTCCCTTCCCCTACTCTGCTCACTTCCCCAATCTATCTCCATCTCCTAAACCCTACCCAACTCCTCTCCCCTCCCATTCCCTCTCCACCTCCCTACCTACGCACAACTCTTTCCCATCCCTTCTCGCCTCCCAATCCTGTCTCCCCATTTCCTCACCGGACCACTCTCACTCTTCTCTCTAAACCCTATTTCCAATTTATACTCCTTTCTCCAATCCCCTCTCTAAATCCTCTCCCTCTCCCATCTCCCCTTCCTTTCCCAATTCTCTCCTTGAACCCGACCCCTCTTTCCTCTTTCTCCAGTCGCTCCCTCTCCTTTGCCCACTGTCCCACACGACTTCCCGGGATCTGTTTCATTTCCCCAGCGAGTGTAGGTGTAGGTGGGGCTGAGATATCCCAACAAAACTCGGAGTTGTACACAGACGTGCCCAATGCGTAGGACCACAGGGTCCTGATACATCCCGACCCTCCCCAGTCGAGGCGGGAATTCTGAGGATCAATTCCCAGCAGGACTGCCTGTTTCTACTGTGAACAGTCATAAGCTCTGAAACCTCCCTCGCCCGTACTGCATTGATGGTAGGGCCGAACCTAACCGAGCTGACAATACTGAGAGAGTGTCACACTGTGAGAGGGGTGGTCATGATGGAGTGTGGGAGGGGATGTAATGAGGGAGTGTCACACTGTCAGATTTGCGTTACTGAGGGAGTGCCGTAGTGCTGGAGGGGCGTTAGAGGCAGCGATGAGGGAGAGTCACACCACGGGAAGGGGACTAATGAGGGGCTGTTGCACGCAATACTGACGGTGTGCATTTTTACGAGTAGTCATTCACATGAGACGTTCGCTGTAGTCTTGTCTGCCCGCTCCTATTTGTGTCATTGTTTCCCCGACACTTTGTTAACAGAGAGCAGGCTGCTCTCCTTTGGTCACCGCCAGAATTTATTGCCGAATGGATATCACACTATCCTGCCATTATTACATTGCTATCTGTGGGATCTTGCTATTCAGAATTTGGCAGTCTGATTTCCAATGTGGCTGTACCTGTTGGGGCTTTGGGGTTCGAAAGGTGCTTTAAATACGGTACAAAATCCTGTAGCGTGGAAGTGTTTCGCTACCGGATCAGAGTATGTTGAACATTATTTTATAGTGTGTTTGTAATTTTCTCAGACTAATAAACAGGAGATAACTTTGCTAAGTAGCTTGTGAGGTGTCAGGCGCGCTGTAGCGGTTGACTGGTCTGGTCGAGAGGAGCGCGGCTTGTTTGTGAATCCAATCAGACATAGGGAGGCTGGCTCTCAGCTGCCCTCAAGTGGCCAGGAAGCTTCCTCTCTATCACCTGACCGAGGCGGCTCAAACCTCCACGGCTCTTAACGTGATGTCAGAATCAGAATATGATTATTTTTTAAACTTGTTTTACATAGCCTTAGTTATTCGGTTGAGGGAGTGCATCTTGCAATCAAGCACTTAAGTTGGTTCTATACCATTGCTTTATAACCACCCATTCTCCTGCAACACTCCCTGTCTCTGTAACCACCTCAACCCCTACACCTCTACATCCCTTCCTACTTCTGCGACCTCTATAGCCCTTTCAACCCTCCCTATCGCTGTAACACTGTCAGACCCCTAACTCTGTAACCACCACAATCCCTCCCTGTCTCTGCAAAACCACTCTGGTCGCTACAAACCCCATATTTGTAAAATCTCCATCAGTCTCTGTACCCCTCCCTATCCATGTAAGTACCTCCAGCCCCTCCACTCTCTGCAACTCCTTCCAGCCCTAAGCACATCGCTCGCTCTGTAACCTTCTCCAAGCCCTTCATCCCTTCCTATGTCTGCAAATCCCTCTAGTCACTACACCCCTCTCTATCTCTGTGCCCCCTCCAGCTGTACACAATCTTGCTCCTATGTACTTGTCCAGCCCTTACACCACTTCTGATCTCCATGACCTTCATGTACCTTGGTATTTCTGTAACCACCTCCCGTCCTTTCACCCCTCCCTGTCTCTTTATGCCCTCCTGCCCTTACCCTCCTCCCTAAATGAAACACTACTCCACCAGGGATGTCTTCCAGCTACTAATTCCTTAGCACCCATGTCAACTCTCCTATTGTCCTCACCATCTGATAACTCCTCCAGCCCTTGTATCCGTTCCTATTCCCCAAGTGCTCCAGCCCTTACACCTGTTCCTAACTCTGTAAACTTACACTCCTTCCCCAAACCTTATGTTAATGCAGGGCATGGTATAAATAAGGAAACAAGAAGCAAATGTAGTGGGACTAATACAATTTCCTAGAGGGACTTTAATATACAGTGCATATACATTTTGCAAAGTAAATAAGCAGTGATAGTTTGGGAAATAAAATCATGATCTTATACCAGGTGGTTTCCCAGACCAGGATATTGAGGGAGTGAAGGGGAACGGTCTGCTTTATATCTAGTGCCGTACACCTTATATCAATTGGCTTTTAGAATAATAGAATTCTGCAAAAAAATGGAAATGATTTAGTTCAATCTGGAACTAGTGTTCTAAATCTGAACAAAATAATTGGGAACGCATAAATTAGTAAATTGGGAAACAACATTAATAAATATGACCATAAATAAGCAAGAAGAAACAGTCATAGAATTAGTACATAGCTTATATCAAGAAAACTCTTCAGAGAGTGAAAGCCTGGTAGAAAAAAATTGTCCTGCCGTGACAAACAAGAGTTATAGAACGCCTTAGATCAAAGTCCATAATGTCAGCCAAAAAGGAGCTAGAAATTTTCAGATGCCAGGTAAGGGAGACTGAAACTTGGATAAAGAAAGATAAAGCAGGAAATGAGAATTAATTAGTGAGAAACATAATAATAAACTTTCCACGGATCTGGAAAAAGGGAAATATGAGCAGAAGTTAATATGGTTCCTGTATAGACTGAGACAAAGGTAGCTATAATGGAGAACGAGTAGGCAGCAAGGAAATTAAACAAATATTTGGTGTTGATCTTCACTGAAGACACAGAGAAACCTTACTGAAACAGTGAACACCAGGACGAGAGGCGGAAAAGGCAAAGGTAATTAATGTTAATTGAAGAAAGCTGGAGAGGCTAATTTAACTGAAAGACAGAAGTTTCCCAAGTCCTGCACCCCGGGGTTTAAAGAAAGTGGTGATAGAGCGAGAGAATGTACCGGATATCATCTTCCAAAGATCCATAGCTTCTATAACAGATTGGAAAGTAGAAAGCGTGGCCTACGATTAAAGAAAGAAGCGAAAGAGAAAGAGGGAAGTGTAGAACAGTTAGCTCGATATTCTGGTAAAGCAAACTGCTGGACCCCATTGAAAAGTCAGTGTGAACAGAGAACTTCAAAGATAATAAAATTGACCAGAGTCAGTGTGGATCTATGAAAACAATACCATTTTTCACCAGCAGATTTGGACTTTCACAAGGCCATTGAACAACAGGTTATTAAACAAGAATGGGAGCACATAGGGTGTGTAATGGCTTGGTTGTTTGACAGGAGGTAGGGAGAAGAAGTAGGTCACATTTTGACATTGTTGGGATGGGTGGCAGTGGCTAATGGGATTTTCAGAGATTGGTTCTGGGACCCTGCTGCTCACAATTATGAGCAGTGATTTTGCAAGAGAGAATCAAAGTGAAGTATATTGAAGCTTGCTGGTGATACAAAACGGGGTGGCATACGGGGGCAATGAGGATATGGCGGAGAGGACTGAGGTTTACAGAGATGGGCAGAATGAATGGGTGAGGACAAGGCAGACAAAATGGAGTATAGAAAGGTGTGAGGTGAAATAGTCTATTTTTTCTATTTTTGTTCTATTTTGTAGAGAAAAAAATGAATTCAGAGCATTTTCTAAATGGTGTGAGTCTGAAAGGTATTGATATTCAGGGTATCCTTGTGCACAAAACACTGGAATTTAACCCATGCAGATAGAGCAAAGCAATTAGCAAGGCAAATATAATGCTGACCT
Organism: Mobula birostris; assembly: GCF_030028105.1. Taxonomy (NCBI): domain Eukaryota; kingdom Metazoa; phylum Chordata; class Chondrichthyes; order Myliobatiformes; family Myliobatidae; genus Mobula; species Mobula birostris. The sequence continues at coordinate 116,372,270 of NC_092370.1, read as the reverse complement.
TTATTGATTTGTGTAGAAGGGTAAAAATGTCTTGTATGCTACCAGGTGAGAATACATCTGATATTTGTGTAGAAGCTTGGTCTCTGTATCTAAGGAAAGATGTATATTTTTTTGTGATGAGAGAGTGTAGCAAAGATTCACCAGAGTGATCCTGGGATGAAGGATCCCAGATGTCATCCTGGGATGTCGTACAACAGGGCTTAAGATATCTAGGTATGCACGCTCAAGAGCTTAGTAGGATCAGAGATTCTCACAGGACTTGACAGGGGAGAAGTGGATGTGATGTTTCCCCTGTCTGGAATCATTCTCATTGGTCATTCAGGACAGAGATGAGAAGAAATGTCTTCATCCAGTTGGTAAATCTTCAGAATCATTCACCCTGGAAGGCTGTGGAGGCTTCGTCACTGGGTATATTCAAGAGAAATATAGACAAGTTTTTAGATATTTAGGGAATCAATATTGGAAGGTTAGTGTAGGAAGATGGCACGAAAATAACAGATCAACTGTCATCTTATTGAATGGCTACTGGGCAAGAAGTGCTAGATAGCCTGTCCCTGTATCTATTTTTCATGTTTTACATTCTATCCCTGAACTCCTCAAGCACTGTCACTGTAACACTCTCCAGCCCCTAAACCCCTCCCTTTCCCTGCAGCCTTCACCAATCCCTGTAACCCCCTCTGGCCCCTACACCCCCACTCCCCTTATCCCTGTAACCCTTCCCAGCTCCATAATCCTTTGCCTTTGACCGAGTCCTCCCCAGGTGTACCTGGTGCACTCAGCTGCCTGTACCTGATCTCTGCACTTTCCTTCCTGAACCTCAGCTTCACTCTTCCTCCCCACAGCATCAAAGTACCTTGGGCTGATTTATGGGAGAGGCTTGGTGAGCATTGGGATCTGAATGGAGTTAATGGGGAGTGGTGAAAGGAAAATAGGTTTAGTGCAGATGGATCAGCATGTTGACATCGTGTGGAGGCTTGTGTGCTTCAGGGACTTCATCAGGTGATGCCAGCTCAGGGCCACCCATGTTGGAATGACTGTGGACGAGATCCCAGATGAAGATTGATCCAACCCCAGCTCCTGACTGGCCCACCTCCCACCTCCCACCCCCGGGCCATGCCATATGAAACAATAACAACAAGTGCAGATGGTGCTTCTTGTCCAGCACGGGCTTGCTGGCTGAAGAGACTGATTGCATGCTGAATGACTAATTAGGAACCTTAACTGTGATGTAGCTTCTGTGAGCTCCTTCATGTTGTAAAGGCAAATAGTAGTTAGCTCCATCAGCAAAGGCTCCCTTACTGGAGGCAGTAAACCCTCACCCACCCAGAGCCTGATGTAGCATGGTGTCAAGTCTCACAGGACATGATACTCCAGGTTCTTAAAGATACACTACACTTACATACACTAGAGTAGGAAGCCTCAGTCTTGGTTAAGTCAAGTCAAGTCACTTTTTATTGTCATTTCGACCATAACTGCTGGTACAGTACACAGTAAAAACGAGACAACGTTTTTCAGGACCATGGTGCTACATGAAACAATACAAAAACTACACTGAACTACGTAAAACAACACAAAAACTACACTAGACTACAAACCTACCCAGGACTGCATAAAGTGCACAAAACAGTGCAGGCATTACAATAAATAATAAACAAGACAATAGGCACAGTAGAGGGCAGTAGGTTGGTGTCAGTCCAGGCTCTGGGTATTGAGGAGTCTGATGGCTTGGGGGAAGAAACTATTACATAGTCTGGTCGTGAGAGCCCAAATGCTTCGGTGCCTTTTGCCAGATGTCAGGAGGGAGAAGAGTTTATATGAGGGGTGCGTGGGGTCCTTCATAATGCTGTTTGCTTTGCGGATGCAGCGTGTGGTGTAAATGTCTGTGATGGTGGGAGGAGAGACCCTGATGATCTTCTCAGCTGACCTCACTATCCGCTGCAGGGTCTTGCGATCCGAGGTGGTGCAATTTCTGAACCAGGCAGTGATGCAGCTGCTCAGGATGCTCTCAATACAACCTCTGTAGAATGTAGTGAGGATGGGGGGGCAGGAGATGGACTTTTCTCAGCCTTCGCAGAAAGTAGAGATGCTGCTGGGCTTTCTTGGCTATGGAGCTGGGGGATTTCAGGTTGTATACTGTACACATTCTCTGATATTAAATTGAACCATTAAACATCATACACACTATGGGACTGGTGGCTATGCGGTCACACAGTGTAGTTCACAGAATGTATTGTATAGGACGTGGGGCTTCACTTACATACCAGTCCTGAGTAAGTTGGGTGTCAGTCCGGGGGAAGGTGGGGAAAGGCGCGGAGCCCATTCTACTGCCTTGCTGAGGATTTTCTCCATTTTCTGCTTTTCAGTGCGACAAGCAACATTCTGCAGCTTTTTTTTGTTGTTTTGCAAAGTCAGGACAGTGAGCTGGGCCCGACTATTCGTAGCTACTTCTTCAATGACCTTTCCCCTCCATTGTACAGCCGAAAGTAGGGATGTTCACCTATGACTGCACAATATTCAATTCCATTCCCAACTCAGCTCATGAAGCAGCTGGTGCCTGCACACAGCATGACTTGGGTAATGTTCAGGCACAGGCTGAGTAAATGCCACGTAACATTTGAGCAATCCAAGTATTACCGTAGTGTTTGCTGGTTATACTGAGCTTTCCCTTTCTGTATGGTTGTGTGGAGGAAATTCAGACTGGTTGGCAACTGGTTAACTCGCCAGTAAGACTCACCCATTATGTGCACACATGCTGCTCTCAAGTTAGTGATTGGCCTCTTACGTTTTGATGCAGACTTCTGTTGTTTCCTTAAAAGGTTTTCAGAATGAATTGTACGATGTAGCAACACTGCTGGTGATTAGTCGAGAGGTTATGTGACACATACTACGAGATATTGTTCATTAATCTGTAATACACTGGAATTTGGAAAACACTTCGTGTTTTTTGGGCTTGTGTATTCTACTTGTTCGGTAATTTTGATTTATTTCAATGGCAGCTTTATACTGGAACAACTCCAGTTTTCTAGAGAACGGAGTTACAATGGTTGCACGATTCAAATAGACACTCATTTCAGAATTGTATCCTATTGAATTCCAGCTTAGAAAATGTCCATATTTAGATCCCAAAAGCCTGGATGCCCATATGTCACCAATGCGCATCAATATTTCTAAAGAAAACATGTACCCCAGTTGAAATAAGTTAGAAAGGTATCATTACAGCATGATTTTAGCTTAACTATATACATGCAAACTCACTTCAGATTATAAGTAAGCCCTTTAGAAAATACTCTTGAAACCTTTGGTCACAATCCTGCCAGAACTCCGCCCCACAGGTCTTCAAGCAATCCCCTGTCAGAGGTAATCTCTCAGTGCCAATCTGATAGTCAATTATAATGGAACACAAAATCTTATATACAAATAATAAACAAATATATTTGCTTCATGGTGGTTTTTAGGTCTGCTCTTTTAACGCCTGTAGCAGCTGAAATAACAAACACAAGCATCCTGTGGAACGCATTAACTTAGCTGGGAGTTTACATTTGAACGTAGGGGTTGCATGCGACAATGACTGAGGCGGTATTCTACCACAATTCAGCTCAAATAACACGAACAAACTATTGATGAGTATATCTTAGGCTGGTAGCATTCCATTCTTGAGATCAGAAAGCTCTCCGATCCTGCAACACCTCTTGACAGACCCACTCCTCGCTCGGTTATTCCATATTGCCACTTTAGCGTTTTGTTTTGCACTATTTTAGATTGCCCTACAATCTTGGCAAGATTGTAACAAAACCACCCTGTTGTTTGGAGCCTCTCACTGTCTTACCTGTTCTATTTATTATTTCTGTGTGTACTACTGGTCTGCCAGCTTCACCTGAGCCAGAAACTCCGTGGCATCCTGGTGTGTACGACAAGAAACTGATCTGAAAGTAGTGTTGCACTGTCAGAGGTGCTACCTTTTGGAAGAGACATTAACAGAGGAACCACCTGCTCTCTCAGCAGAGGTATATGGTCTTGTTGTACAATATAGTGAAGGGGGAATGATTTCTTACCAATGTCAGGCAGATACCAATCCCTCCATCCACTTCACCGAATCAAGAGATCTGATCACAGTCATATTGTTTGTGGGAGCTTCCTTGTGGCTACTACAGTGGTCATGCTTAACCAGTACTTCACTCTGTCCATCCCAGAATGGCCCATAGCTAGGAAAAGTGCAAAGGAAGTGCAACGTTTTACTCCTGTCTGAACGTGGAAGGGTAGGGATCTGTCAACTGAAAGTAGAGATCTCTCAAGTGGGCAGTCCCCTGTAGAAGTTGGCGCAACCTGCAGTGTACTGAGGGTTTGGAGACTTGGTAGATGCTCAGGAACTCGATGAGTATGATCAGCTGCAGAATAAAGATCTGTCGAAGAAAATTATATTCACCAGAATGGCTGTAAGGGTGAACAAGGCCACCGGCCAAACTTAGTTTGGCCAATTGATTGGAAGAGCTACCACAATGTTTCCTGGAGCTGCAGGGGCAGTGTAACACTACTGCCTGCTAAAGTAGACCCTGTCCAGGGTTTGTAAGTGTTGTTAAGGCTGAGGCCCATGAGGATGAGGAGAAATAGATTCTGCTTTACAACATCAGCTGGCCATGGGTTAAAAAGTGGTATCTGTGTCAAATTACTGTTTGCTTAATGAATGGTAAGTAATAAATTCTGAGAACATTGCTGGCCCGTGTGGCATTTACTTTCTGTCCTCAGTTAGATGTTTGTGGTGGAAGGACCTACTGACATAACTTTGTTGGGTCAGCTTAGGCTCGAGCAGTTGGAGAGGGTCTAGAGTCACGTGTAGGATTACTCCAGGTGAGGATATCAGGTTCTCTTCTCCTGTTGGGTTGCTGTGGCAACATAACACCTTGCTGAATGCAGTTTCCATTCCAGATCAGTCTTTTCCACATGTCTAAATGGGTTTGGTTTACTATTGTCACATATACCGAGATACAGAGGAGAACTTGTCTTGTGTACTCTGTCCAGAGCAAATCATTATACAGTACTGTACATTGAGATAGAATAAGGTGAAACCGTAACAGTACAGAATAGAATGTAAATGCTACCGACAGTGAAAGATCGTTAGCAGATGGACCGTGAGGCCAAGAGTCCATCTTATCATACAAGAGTCTGACAGTAGTGGGATAGAAGCTGTCCTTGAGCCTGGTGGGCATGAACTCTTTCTCTGAATTTGGCACTGTAGGGTAAGGATTGGCAGGAACGTGACAATTTGGAGAATTGCAAGGAGAACCAGATACCCTCATAAGTTTCACCCTGGGATTGTTGAATATAATTCTGTTTTTCAGTGTGAATGATCTTTTGCTTATATGCAGGACCCCAAAACTACAAAAAAAAGACTTGCATTTCTTTAGTGTGAAATCAAAGATCCCCAGAACACCTGAAATTCTGTAAAGTCTTTTTTTCAGTCTGGGTTGATACAGGAAACACAATGGCTAAGTTGTGTACAACAAGCTCCCACAAAGAGCAATATCATGGTGGCCTGATAATCTGGGTCTCTGATATTATTTGAGGGATAAATATTGCCCCATCCCTTTCATATGTATCATGGGATTCTTTATATGCAATGAGGGAACAGCTGGGTAGTAAAAGGGGGGTCCTGATGAAGGGTCTCAGCCCAAAGCATCAACTGTTTACTCTGTTCCATAGATGCTGCCTGGCCTGCTGAGTTCCTCCGGCAATTTTGTGTGTGTTGCAGAGAACAGTTTAAGTCCTCTTTTGAAAGACTTCTCCAATGGTTCAGCATCTGTTCAGAACTACTCAGGATTATTGACTTGGAGCCGTGACCTCCTGTGTCAGAGGCAAGAGTGGTCAACCGAGTACTCTTGGTGATAACATATTCTGTTGCCTAACAGCTGCCCTCCCCCCACCCCAGGTTGGCATTACATCGGCTCTCTAGGTCTATAATGGAAGCAGGTGGGATTTAGGCAATATACAAGTGGTGAGTGGTTATAGGGTGCTACTGGGCTCTCAGTGAAGAACTCCCAGCATGCCCGGCCTGGAGTTCGTCTACATGGCATCTTTGGTTAACTTGCGGAACTTTAGGAGCATTTTTTGATTTGAACTGATGAGAGCTTAAAAATAAATAAAAGTAAAATGTATTTATTATCAGAGCACATACATGTCACCACATACAACCCTGAGTGTTTTGTTCCTGAGGGTATACTTGGCAAATCTATAGAATGGTAACTATAAAGAGGATCAATGTAAGATCAAGTAGAACATAGAAGACGACAAACTGCAAATACAAATATCGATAAATAGTAGTAAATAACAAGAACATGAAATAACAAGATAAAGAATCTTTGAAAGTGAGATCATTGGTTGTGGGAATATCTCAATAGATGAGTGTACTTATTCTCTTTTGTTCAAGAGCCTGATGGTTGAGAAGTAGTAACTGTTCTTGAACCTGGTGGTTCAAGTCCTGAGGCACCTGTACCTTCTACCTGATGGCAGCAGCAGTGAGTGAAGATCATGGCCTGGGTGGCGAGGATCTCTGATGATGGATGCTGCTTTCCTACGACACTATTATTTCATGTAGATGTGCTTAATGGTTGGAAAGGCTTTTCCCAAGATGTACTGGGCCAAATTCACTACCTTTTGTAGGATTTTCTGCTTAAAGTCATTGGTGTTCCTACACCAGGCCATAATGCAGCCAGTCAATACACTTTCCACCATGTATCCAAAGAAGTTTGTCAAGGTTTGTGATGATATGCTGAATCTACACAGACTTCTAAGGAAGTAGAGGCACTGTCATGCTTTCTTTACAATTACATTTATATGATGGGTCCAGGACAGGTCCTTTGAGATAGTGACACCCAGGCATTAAAAGTTACTGACATTGGGTGAGAGGTTGTTGTTATGACATCACTCAGCCAAATTTTCAATCTCCCTCCTGTATGCTGATTCATCATCCCCTTTGATACAGCCTGCAACAGTGGTGTCAGCAGCAAACTTGAATATGGTGTTGGAGCTGTACTTAGCCACACAGTCATAGGTGTAAAATGAGAAGAGCAGGGGACTAAGCACACAGCCCTGTGGTGCTCCTGTGCTGATGGAGATTGTAGAGGAGATGTTTTTGACAATCTGAACTGACTGGGGTCTGCAAGTCATTTAGTCAGGTGACCAAAGGATTAGCCAGAAAAATAGGCTTTAAGGAATGTCTTTAAGGAGCAGAGAGGGGGAATTAAGAGAGGGAGCTCCCAAATATGAGCTTAGACATCTGTGAGCACAACGGCACATTGTAGGGGTTTGGAGGGAGAGGAGGAAGATTTGATGATGGAGAGGAGTGGGTTGCTCGAGAGGGCAGAGATGAAGAGATGTTGAATGCTTGTAGATTTATTGCCACATCAGTTTCTAAAGTACAGTACAGTACATTTGCTGGTGGTTGGACCAAATAGTGGGGCATTGGCTGTGGCATTTAATCTAGTTCCTTTGTTTGGTCAGGAGTCCTTTTCCTCCCTCTCATAAACACTACATTATAGTATCATATTTAAACCAAGCCTTTTGGCAGCAGTTACTAGATTTGAGAAACAAATCCAAATTTTATCCGACGGAGAAATACATTCAGATAGATCTCCCTTGTTCTCAGCCCATGCCTGCTTCTTAATTACAACAGGTATGTATGTGGGGGTTTTTCACTTTACCATTGATTATATTTTCCTTGAGGGCTACTGGTGTGGACTGAAGTGTCCTTTCTGCAGAAGAACTTTGGCGTTGTGAAGTCTGGTTACTGGAGGCAGATCCAGGTAGCTGGAGAGGCACCCTTTCTCCACAGCCTGCATCCTCTCCAGGTCACCTCTCAGTAACTAACAGTTCTTGTAATCCAGCATGACAGAGGAGAAATATAGTTAGAACCATTGAAAACTATGAAGTCATAGAGCTGTGGACTTCCAAGTTCCAACAAGGAGACCTAGAGCTCAGCCTCATTGTGTGGTTGGGTCATCTATACTGGGATCTTGGATATTTCCCTGCGTGGGGTCCAGGGATGAGGTCTTGGTCGGGGGAGAAGGTGGGTTGCTTCTGCTACAATATTAACAGTTCTACCAAATGCTTGATAAGAGAAATCATTTCCATCGGGCAGGGAAGTGGTGTAAACAAATTATCACCCAATTCTATTCTGGTGGGGAGTGGTGAGGTATTGTACTGGGAGCAAGTATACATGAATGAGTCATTCTTACCAAAATCCAGTATAATTCCCAGCTTCCAAACAAGACATTGGTGGGGAAATGGAATTTGGAACTTCCACCAACACAGGAATGGAAAATGTTTGCCTTATTTCGTGATCACTATTCTTCTGTCCGGGGTGTTGAAGCATGGACAGATATATAGTGGGTGTTTTTACTAGAAATGGCTTTCACAACTTTCAAACTTTACCCCTCCCCTCCCCCCCCCCCCCCCCCCCCATATCAGACACTGATCGAGGGTTGTTCATATTAAAAGCTGAAGCAGCCATGGGCTGGGCACTGCTTCCATCAGTCATATCAACAGTGTTTGCTGTGTAACCGTGGCAACGTTTAGACTTCTTGATTTCCCACTGCTGTCACGTCAACAGACTTCAGCGAATTGCAGTTTCATGTTCTCATTCCAGTTCTGCGGGCTCTGAGCTGACTGATAAAATCAATGGAAACCGCAGATCCATCCACAGAGGGTAGGAGACATCAGAAGGGGTGGGCAAATGGTAGCTTTGGAGGTGGTTCACCCCTTCCACCACGACCCTGTGAGCATCTGTGCACTCCTAATGCACAGCTTACCGTTGCATGTGCTCTGTCTCCACTAAGTGATTCCGGGCCAGAGATCGACAAGAGTGGCAGGGATATTGCTTTTGTTTACAACGAGGCTTGGGAATGTCCTTGAATCTTTCCTCAACCCTGCGGTCCATTGTTGCCTATCTCAGAGGCCTGAAAGGATCTGTTTAAGAGCCTGGGGTGAGGCATCCAAGTGAATGCCTGTCCAATGAGGACCATGGAGTGTAATTAGCACTTAATCCCTGAGGTGTTAATTTTCCTGTGATTTGGCATGTTTACTGAAAATAGTGCTGGTGGTATCACCCCTGTGACTTGAGGTGGTGGTTATCCATAGTCCAACTCTCAGAAGCAAATACAGCAAGTGGTCCATATGTTTTGGGATCTTGCCAGAAACTCCAGCAAGAGGAGGGGCCGCACGTGATTTGGTGTTGGGTGACCGGCCTGTCAGTGTGTCAGTGCTTAGAGAAGAATGCTCATAGCTCCTTACTTTTTAAGATAGCTGTACATAAGGGTAGGTATGGACCTTGCGAGAGAGTATAGAAATTGGAACAGGGCAAATTATGAAAGCATTTGGCAGGAACTAGGGAGAGTTGATTGGGAACAGGTGTTTTTGGGCAGGTCCTCACCTGACACGTGGAGGGTGTTTAAAGACCAACTGCTCAGAGGACAGGTCAGGTAAGTTCCTGTCAAAAGGAAGGCCAAGGATGGAAAGGTAAGAGAGAACCTTGGGAGGTGATGAAGAAGAATGAGAAGTATGTAAAGCTTAGGAAGCTGGAATCAAGCAGAGCCCTTGAGGATTATAAAGAAACTAGGAAAGAACGTGAAGGGAATTAGAAAAGCCAGCAGGGGTCATGAAAAGTCTTTGGCAAGAAATATTAAAGAGAATTGCAAGACATTCTCTACACACATCAGGAGCAAGAGGGTAACCAGGTAGAGAGTACAATCACTTGAGGATAAAGGGAGGGGGGAACATTTGCTTAAACATAGAAGATGTGGGTGAGGTTCTGAATGAGTACTTTACATCAGTATTTACCAAAGAGAAGGACCTGGAGATCAGAGTATTAATATGCCAGAGCATTTAAAGGAGGAAGCAGTGTTAGATCTCTTAAAGAGCATTAAGGTTGATAAGAGAGGCATGTTGTTTCTGGACGCTCAGTAGAAAAGCCTGGCTCATCCCCTGGTGCACTGGTAGCGCTGGATCAGCAGATCAGCAGCAGGAACTCCTACATTGATCTTCTGGTCAGGGAAGAGCAGGGGCTGGAATCCCTTCTGGCATTCAAAGGGAGACATACCGGTGGAGGACGACTGGAGGATATTGTGGATGATCTCTGCCCAAACCAATTGGGAGCTTCAGGATGCGCAGTTGAAAGAGGCAAGACAGCGCAGGAGACAACTGCTGGTTCACTCTCTCAGTCTGGCCGTTGGACTGGGGGTGGAAACTCGATGAGAGGCTGGCCGTGGCTCCTTCAAAGAGCAGAAAGACCTTCCAAAAGCAGGAAGTGAACTGTGGAACATGACAACGCTGTCTTGAGAGAAGCCATGGAGCCTGAACACATGTTGGACCATGAGTGTGGCAGTCTCATGAGCCAATGGGAGCTTATGGAGGACAATAAGGTGGGCAGCCTTGAAAAATCGACCCACAATGACCAAAATGGTGGTGTTTCCATTAGACAGGGGCAGACCAGTGATGAAATCTACTGAGGGGTGGGATCAGGGGCGGTGGGGCACAGGCAGTGGACGTAAAAGTCCTGCGGGATGCTGGCATGATGTCTTGTTCCGAGTGGAGGTGGGACAGGCAGATACAAAGTCATGGACATCTTGGGAAATAGACAGCCACCAAAATTGTCTCTTTATAAACTCCCAAGTCCATTAAATTCCCAGATGTCCAGCTAAACGGGAGGATTGACCCCATTCCAACACTTTGGAATGCACCGCAACAGCGACAAACAATCAGTTGGGAGGTCCCCAATCCGGGTCTGCGTCCGACTGTTTGGTGGCCCTCACCTCTGCCTCTATTCCCCAGATCACCAGAGCAGCAAGACACAAGTGAGGAAGAAGAGGCTCTGGATCAGCACTGTCCTCAGATCCGTTGAACTGCCAGGAGAGAGCATCGGCCTTTATATTCTTGCTGCCAGGATGATAGGTGAGGATGAAATTGAACTGTGTGAAGATGAGAGCCCACCAGGCTTGACGTGAGTTGAGTCTCTTTGCATCCTGAATGTAAGAGAATTTCTTGTGATCTGTCCAGACCAAGAGTGGATGCTCTGCCCCCTCCAGCCAGTGTCACCATTCCTCCAGGGCCTCCTCGACAGCCAGAAGCTCCCGGTTCCCAACATCGTAGTTCCAGAGAGGAGCGACAGGAAAGAAAGACACTGGGTGCAGCCGGCTATCTGCAAAAGAGCTCAGAGAGAGGCCAGCTCCAATGCCGACAATGGATGCATCCACCTTGCCTGTGAGTGGCTGCGATGGGTCATTAAATTCTTGCAGCCATTGGGGACCACCAGAATATCTACCTGGTGGTGGAATACTCGTTTCCTGTATGCACGCGGGAGTCTGCGAGGGTCTGAAGGCGGGAGACATTCCTAGTCCGGGTGTGGGAACTGGAGCATTAGCAGCAGAGATTGTCGGGGCAGCAGAAAAGGAGGATCTGCGAGATGCTGGGAGTGGGACTGATGCAGCCAGGGGCTGCTGAATTGCATTTGTGAGAACACTAGTGGCTGCCAGCTGATGCTGGCTGTCCACAGTGATCTCGTGGACGGCAGCCATGAGAGTGGAATTCTCAGACACCCGAGTCCGATGGTCTGCGGTGAGCTGTTGAACAGCTGCGGACGGGGATGATTCCTGTTCCTCCAGATGACACTGGGCTTGTCGGTACGAGATTATCTGCCTCATTGCTTCAGTAATTTCACCCAAAGCAGATTCAATTGCCTGTAGCTTGGGGCCTACCTGACCAATGAATCTCAGGGCCAAGGTCAGCCACTCTCTCTCTCTCTCTGCTGGGTCCATCTTTGTGTGGTTGAGACTTGCTGTCAACGGGTTGGGATATGGCCCAAGTGCGGAGCGAGAGACACTGAAGCAGGTCAATAGTTCACAGACTTTAATGCAAACAGAGTTAGAGGGAAAGGAAAACAATAAAAACTAGGCCAGACAGGGCCATTAACTAAAACTCTCAAATGGAAAATGAAGCCAACACTGCGGCTGAAAGGAAAATTAAATAAAAGACACATCAATGTCGGTTGACTCGGCAGTCCTATTTCTCAGGCAGCAAAACGCTGTTGTTGTGCTTTGCTCAAGTCTCGACAAGAGCTACGACGAAAAGAATGCCGTTAGATACCGTCACAATGAAATAATAATTAGCTGACACGTGCACATTCACGAGTGCAATTGCCGAATCTGCTGCGCTGCCGAATCCGTGGTTGTGACATGCTGTCTGGACTGGAGAGCATGTCTTACGAGGATAGGGGTGAGTAGCTTTCTTTTTGGAGAAAAGGAAGATGAAAGTTGACTTGATAAAGGTGTATAAGATGATAGGATGATCGAATTTCAGCTAGAGACTTTTTCACAGGGCTAATACTAAGGGGCATACATTTAAGATAATTAGAGGAAAGTATAGGGGGGATGTCAGAGGTAAGTTTTTTTACACAGAGAGTGGTGCGTGCGAGGAACACACTGCTAGGGGTGGTGGTAGAGACAGATACCTGAGAGGCATTTAAGAGATTCTCAGATTAGGCACATAGATGACAGAAACATTGCAAGGCTATCTGGGAAGGAAGGATAAGATTGATCTGAGAGTAGGTTAAAAGGTCAGCATAACATCATAGGTGGAAGGGCCGGCACTGAGCTGTAGTGTTCTGTGTTCTACATTCAAATGAAAGCTTGTTGAAGGTGAGGGAAGAGCACTGTGTGAACAGGATTAAGGAAAGCATTGGAGTGATGACACAATCTTGCTTGAAGCCAGTGTTCGATATTGGCTCTAAAGTGGATGGACTAGGACCAGAATACCATCAGAAAGAGAGGAATCTTTAGTGAGGTTGAAGGAAGTTCATGCTCAGTGGTGAGCTCTCTTTAGACGTTTAGTAGATATTGTTGTGTATGAACTCTGACTTAATTCGGATTCTCCCAGCCTTTAAAAATAGTGGGTCTGGATCATATGAACATCAATAAAATGAGACACCAGGGGTCATTTCCAGTGGGGTATAATTGAACCTTGGCCAGACCACATTTGGAGCACATCTGGAAAAAATATTGAAGGATTGGAGAAAGTGCAAAGCATAAAGGATGCTTCCGGATCTACTTGGATAAATGCATGGCTAATCCATTTCTGGATTAATGGCATTGTCTCTGGAGCAAGTGGGACTTTTTCCAGCTGGTCAGTTAGAACTTGACCAATTAGTTAGAGTGTGTCCAATATCCTGCAGGGTGGTTTCCTGGTGCTATTGGACAGGGTTTGATCTAATCTGACAGGGGTACGGAACAAAAAGTAAGTTGGTGGGGTGGTCCAGTTAAATACAGAAAGAAAATTAAATTATTCCAGTAGGCTAAACAGGTATGGGTATAATACCACATGTGGCAGGAATTACAAATATTTTAAGTGAAAGGTCTGCTGAGCATATCAAATGAATTGAAAGCATTGATCAGCACTTGGCGATCTGATATCATTGCTGGGACAAGAGTCAGTTGAAGAAAGAGCAGGGTTGGAAACTCCATATTCCAAGTCTAGAATCTTCAGGTGAGGTGGAGGTGGATATAAAAGAGGAAAGGGCATTGCAATATTGACTAAGGAGAAGTTATTGATGGAGGATATACCAGAAGGCTCTTCAAATAAGGACATGCGAATAGGACAAAGAGATACAAAGGTATGAGCAGCTTGCTGGGTCTAAATGCTATCCTCCCTATAGACAGCAGGGGTTGGATGAACAGATATGTAGCAAACTGCTGAGGGGTAATGAGTAACAACATTGTCCCCGTCGAGGTCTTCAACGCTCCTGATTTTAACTGGGGTCACGGTGTGAAAGGGCAATAGGGACTGGAATTTTTGAAATGGGATTTTCAAAACAAATCATGTTAAGAGAGGAATAGTCATTGAAAAGGGAAGAATCGTTTGATATCAAGTATAGATAAATCTTCAGGGCCTGGTGAGGTATATTCTAGATTGTTATGGAAGAAAAGAGAGGAGACAAGTGTTTAAGCAATTCACAAAAAATGTTAGAGGTACTCAGCAAGTCAGGCAGCATCTATGGAGAGAAATAAATAGTTGACGTTTTGGGCCAAAACTCTTCATCAAGACTGGAAAGAAAGTGGGCAGAAGTCATAATAAGAAGGTGGGGGGGGGCGGGGTGATGAGGTGAGGGAAAGACTACAAGTTGGCAAGTGATAGGTGAAACCAGGTGGGGTAGCAGGAATGAAGTAAGAAGCTGGGAGGTGATAGGTGGAAGAAGTAAAGGGCTGGAGAAGAAGGAATGTGATGGGAGAGGACAGTGGACCATGGGAGAAAGGGACAGAAGGGGGAAAAAGGAGGGGGTGAAGGGTAGGTGAGTAGAAGAGAAGAGATGAGAGTATAAACAGAATGGGGAATGAAAAAAGGGAGTAGGGGAAGGGAGAGAAATTACTGGAGAAATCAATGTTCATGCCACCCTCTCCTCAGGTGCTGCTTAATTTGCTGAATTCCTCCAGAATTTTGTGTGTGTTGCTTATGATTTGATGCATCTGCAAATCTCTTGAGGTTACGGCAGATTTTTAAATCCTTTCCGGACGTGGGTGGAAGTGCCCATTAACTGGAGCATAGCAAATGCGATCATTTTATTCAAGAAGGGCAGCAAGAGAAGCTGATTACATATCAGCGAGTCTAATGTCAGTTGTAGGAAAGATACAGAACAATTCTATGGGACAGGGTTGATCTCCACTTCAAAAGGCAAAGATCGATCAAGGAGGATGTGCTTAGGTAGAGATCTTGAAGAGGTAATGGTGTTAAGGGCAGTGCAGTTGGTATAGTCTACATGAACTTTAGCAAGGTTTTTTTAAAAACTGCTTCTTGGATAGGAAACTGATCAGAAGGTTAGAGTCCATGGGATCCAGGATAAGCTGGAAAATCAAACCCAACATTGGTTTAGTTGGAAGCTGATGGTTGACAGCTTCTGATTGTGGAGTGCAAGATTGTGTGCAGCACTAATAGAAACTTTCTCCTGAGCAGACATGTCCAAGGCCAGAGGGAACAGGAATAAATTGAGGAGTCAGCAGTTTGAGGAATACCTGATGATTGAAGCCTAGAACTTACTGCCTGTGTAGATGGTGGAGGCAGAGACTTGGAGAGCATTTAAGAAGACCAGCTCTTGTATCGCCAAGGCAGGGAGAACTCTGGACCAAGTGAAATGAGGTTAACATAGATGGGTGCTTGACGGTACCAAGGACATGGTAGACAGAAAGGGCTGTCTCTGTGTAGTTTGGTGCTTTGAACAAAGAACATTACAGCACAATACTGGCCCTTTGGTCCATGATGATTCTACGAGATCCCGTGAGCGTGGGAAACTCACATTGAGTGTTGAAGGGAGTGAGAGTCAGTTCCTTTGATTCAGCGAAGTAGAAGCCAGTGAGTTTTAAAAGGAGAGCATCAATGTTTGGTGGTTTAAAGGGAGCGGTGAAGGGGACGATGGGTTAGTTACAAGAAATGGGCGTCAGAGTGCCATGAGTTCATGAGCAGGACCCAGCAGCTGGTAAATGGAGTGGGAAACAACGTTTTAAAAGGAGCTGGAGCAGCAAAGTCCTGTGATATTAAAAACACCTCTAGGTTAACACAATCCCAATGGGTTTAAAGTGAGCAACATCCAGACAGCAGGAAAGAGAATGTGGGGGCTTTAAGGGGTCCAGGGCGATTAAAGGATTGAGGAACAAGAGTTCCAGTGAGTTTAAACTATTAATCTGTGATTACAGAGCAACACAGAAGCCACTAAGTTTAAAGGGAGTTGGGACAGGAACTTGGCCAGTTTAAAGAGATCAGTGTTGGGACTCCCACTGCATTAACCTTCTGGATATAGGTATAGGATATATGATGAGTAAGTCTGTAGATGTCAGGCAATCAGTGGTGGTGATGGTAGTGAGGAGGGTATCCTTAGGCTACAGGATGATATTGATCAGTTGGTAAATTTGACAGAGATGGAATTTAATTCTGGTAGGTGAGGTGATGCATTTTGGAGGACTAATAACAGTCGATGTATACAATGCATGTTCAGATCCCTGGGAGTATTCAGGAACAAAGGGATGTTGGCGTACAAGTCTAAGAATTCCTGAAGGTGGCAGCACAGATAAGTAAGGCCATGAAGAAGGTGAAGAAGAACTAACCTTCATTAACTAGAACATAGCACCTGAGGAGAGAGGTTATGGCTCAACTTAATAAAATATTAATTTGGCCACAGTTGAAGTAGTGATCACCTTACTATAGAAAGAATGTGTTTGCAGGGGTGAGGATGTAGAGGACATACGCAAGGAAGTCGCTTGAAATGTAGACTGGGTAGGTTGAACTTGTTTTCTTTGAGGGAGGTTGAAGGATACTTGACTGAATACATGAAGTTATGAGAGAGTAGATGGCAGGACACTTTTTCCCAAGGCAGCAGTGTATAAAACTAGAGGACTCAGGATTGTTAAAGGGCAGGAGGTGTAGAGGGAATCAGCAGAAGATATATTTCTCACCAGAAGGTGGGTGGAATTTAGAGCACATAGACAGAGGGGGCTCTGGAGTCAGAGGCTGCCGTTGTACTTAAGAAGTCAAACATTTGAATCACCTGAGGCATTAAAGGTTATGGACCAATTGCTGGTAAGTGGGATTAGTACAGATGGGAGCTAAATCATTGATATGTACATGATGAGCTGAAGGGCCACTTTCTCATCTATTTGACTCCATGATTCTATTAGATCCTGATGAGTTCAAAGGAATGCAAGACACAGGATCCGGTGAGTTTAAAGGGAACAGAGGAAACCGAAATCAGTGAGATTACAGGGAGAAAAAGAAACAGAAACCAGTGAGATTACAGGGAGAAGAGGAAACAGAGATCAGTGAGATCACAGGGAGAAAAAGAAACAGAAATCAGTGAGATTACAGGAAGAAGAGGAAACAGAAATCAATGAGATTACAGGGAGAAGAGAAAACAATAATCAGTGAGATTATGGGGGGGAAAGGAAACAGAAATCAGTGAGGTTACAGGGGAAGGGGAAACAGAAATCAGAGAGATTACAGGGAGAAGAGAAAACAATAATCAGTGAGATTACAGGGGGAAGATGAAACAGAAACCTGTGAGATTAAAGTGAATGCAGGAAACAGAAGGTACAATAAAATATGCAGGTTCTGGAAATCTGAACAAGAGACAATGTTTAGTCAGATTGTAGCTATGGAAGGAGGAGCAGTTAATGTTTGAGGTAAAAAAAAAGAACCTTTATCGGAAGTTGGAAAGAGACATAAATTAGTTTTAAATTGGAGAGAAGATGGGGGTGGGATGGATGGGGTAAAGGAAATAACCATGATCAGGTAAATCAAGGCTGTCAAAAGGATGAGTGATTAATGAGCTAGTTAGTGGGTAATGGAGAAGTCTGATGTGCTGAAAGTACAGGCTAATAGAAATATCTGTAGTAAGGTGGGACCAGGATCACCTTGGAGATGAAGCAGTTAGAGGCCGATAAAGAAGTGTGGTTGTGTCAATTGTAGATCACTAGGTTTATGTTAGTGGAGAGGAGGAAACAGAAACAATAAAAACAAAGTTCTGAGCCATTAAGACAGAAATAGGCAATCCTGATCTAGACAGAGAAGGTGAGTTATCAGAAGTTAAAGAATTTGATACTGAGTCTACAAGGTGGCAACGTGCACAGACAGAAGGTGATATGCTGTTCCTCTAGCTTGTGTTGCATCTTACTATGACAATTACATGGCCAGAGACAGACCAGATCTGATCAGAGTAGGAGTGGACTGGAGAATTGAAGCTGCAGCAACAAAACTCAGAATCACTTACTTTGATCCCACAAAACGATACTCTGTCTGTGCTTGAGTTCTCCGTTTTTGAGAACAAAGAGAACAGTTATGGAACTGGCTGGTGAACACGAATTGCTTTACCTTCCACTCCACCAGCCTCTGCATTTAATGGACCATTCATCACCATTTCCATCAGCTCCAGGATTCTACCAGCGGACACATTATACTCCCCCCTTCGCCGTCAGAATTTTGAAGGTGCTGTTCCTTTCACGAGACCCTGGTTTGATCTTCATCCTCACCAACCTCTCTCACTATATGGCACTTTCCCATGTAGGAGGTGCAACACCTCTCCTTCCTTCCGCCGTCCACGTGAAGTAGTCTCTGCAGGTGAAACAGAGACTGACGTACACTGCTGCTTGTTCTGTCTGCTGCATTTGCAGCTCGTGCTACAATATCTGCTATACTAAAAAAATGAGACACAGACTGGGGGATCACTTTGTGGTGCTGCTGTATTCAGTAGGCAGGCAAGGGAAATCCTGAGCTTCCTGATGCCTGTAACTTTAATACCCAATCCCACTTCCGGCCTAACTTCTCTGATTGTCCCCTCTTGTACTGTAATCATGAGCCCTAACAGGCTTATGGGATAGCATTTCATCTTCACTCTGGGTACACTGCAGCTTTCCAGAATCAAAGTTTACTCAGTTTCATTGCCTGTATAAGATAGAGTCATAGTGGTTTTAGCCATCATCTGTAATTTATCCACACTGCAATCCAGGCCTCGCCCTGTCAGTTCTTTCCTTTGTGTTACTCTTACCATTCTCAATTTATCTATAAGATAAGGTAAGGTTAGCTTTATTTGCCACATGTACATCTGGGTGCCACAGTACCATAGCGTGTAGCATCATGCTTAACAGCAGCAGTGATTGGAAGACTGGGATTCAATTCCTGCCACTGTCTGTAAGAAGTTTGCACGTTCTCCTGTGATCACATGGGTTCTCCAGTTCCTTCTACATTCCAAAAGACGGAAAAGTTAGGGTTAGTAAGTTGCGGGTGCTGGAAGCATGGCGACAGTTGTGGACTGCATCAGCGCCGCGCCTCCCAGACTGTGTTGGTAGCTGATGCAAATGGCACATATCACTGTACGTTTCGGTGTTTCAATGTACATGTGACAAAGTTAACCTTCCAGGCACCACAAAATAACTTTTCATCTCTTTCCCAGTTCTGACGAAGGGTCTTTAGCCTGAAATGCTAACTTTGTTTTTCTCCCTGCAGATCAGCTAGATGCTTCCAGGAATTTCCATTTTTGTTTCCGATCCAGAAAGTGTATTTAAAAAAAATACCTTCAGACATTAAGTGGAATGTGGAAACAGAATCTGGAAAGGTTTAACAGGGCTCACTGAATGTAAAGGTTGCAGCATACAGAATTTGGTGAGATTAAAGGAAACCTGAAACAGAGTGTAGTAATTATGGAAAAAAATGAAGATGCATTGAGAAAGTGAGTTTTAAGTGTGCAAGAAAGAGAATTCAGTAACCTAAAGTAATCCAGTAAATGGAAGAGTATGAATTTAAAAGGGAGTGGGAAACAAAGCCCTCTAAGGGAGCACTTGAATCAGAGTTTTGAGAGAGGGTGCAAAGTGATTCATCAAAATGATTCCAGGGAAGAGGGTCTTTAGACTGGAGAAGCTCAAGTTTCATTTCAGAACAGGGGATGTGAGGGAAGATTTTGAAATCAGGAAGGGTACAGGGTAGATAGAGAGAAACTGTTTTTCTTGGTTGGCAAGTCAGCAAGCGGGAGATGAAGAATGAAGATGATTGGCAAAAGCACCCAGTGACAAAATTTTTCAGATAGTGAGCCTTTGGCACCTGGAGAAGCAGTGGAGGCAGATTCAATTGCAGTGTTCAGAAGAGAGCTGTATACGTAAGTGAAAAGAAGAATTTGCAGTGTGTTGGGACAGGACTATTGTGTTTATACGAAGTACTTGTCAATAGCGGGCTGAATGGCCTGGAGTAAATGCTCTGTGATTCTGTGGTAAAATTCAAAGGAGTTTGCCAGCACCTGGTCTGAAGTAGTTTGAGATTTTTTTTTTTTGCAGAGACCTGAGGTTGTTGCAATCACTGAGTCCTGTTCTGAAACATGAACTGTAATCCTAATTCTTTAATCCTAAAATTCCCATTGGTTCTGCGTAACCTTACAAAGCAAAGATATGAACATCCCCAAGTATGTGCTTGGACTAAAGTGAAGAACTGGAAGGAGAAACAGACTTAAAATACCATTGGGGAAGAATACTATGCTTGCTGTGTTTAATGAGACCATTGCCTGCCAAGCCAGTGAATAAACTGCCTGAATTGTAATGGATTTTGAAATAAATCTGGTTCTTAGTAAAGCTCAAAAGGTGGAATCTGAAATAATATAAAGAAATATTGGAAATGCTCAGCAGGACAGCAGAGAGGCCTCAGGCCTGAAATGTTGACTGTTACTCTCCTCAGAGATGCTGCCTGATCCACTGAGTGTTTCCAGCAAAGTGTGCCATCTCACTCTTCAGAACTGTCAGATCCTGATGTGGGCAGCAAGAATCGCCCCAAAGTGCCCCTGGAGTAGTCTTAGGGCCAGGGATGATACTGTGAGACTTCTGTTAGAAACCTGCTGGACAGACCTTCTGCACTCATCTCCCGTGGAGTTTGTTTGGGGCTGGGGGATAAGATGTGAGGTGGAGCAGGGTGGGGCAGAAGGATGTTAGGGGTGCCGAATGCAGTTTTTTTAGAACGTGAAACATAGAATGCTAAAGCACAACCATGCCCTTTGGCCAACAATGTTGTGTTGACATTTTCACGTACTCCAAGTTCAATCTAACCCTACCCTCCCGCACAGCCCTCCATTTCTCTTTAATCCATGTGCCTATCTAAGAGTCTGTTAAGTGTCTCTAATGTATCTGCCTCTACCCTTACCTCTGGCAGTATGTTCCATGTACTTACAACACTGTGTGAAATCTTGATCTCTGACATCCCTCCTATACTTTTCCCCAATCACCTCTTGCATCAGCCATTGCCACCCTGGGAGAAAGGCCTGGTTGTTCACTCAATTTTTGACCCTTATCATCTTATGCACCTCTATCAAGTTGCCTCTCAACCTCCGCTCCAAAGGGAAAAATCTAAACCAGCCTGCTGAACCATTTCTGGTGTCTCTACTCTTTATCCTTTCTAAAGCATCCACATTGTTTCGAAAATGAGGCTACCAGATCTGAACATGATATTCTGTGTGTGCTCTAATCAGAGTTTTATAGAGCTGCATCAGTATCTCGTGGCTCTTGGACTCTGTCCCATAACTAATGAAGAACAATACACCATACACCTTCTTAACCAACCTATCAACTTACGCAACAACTTTGAGGGATCTGCAGTCATGGACCCCAAGGCCCATCTGATCCTGCACAGTGCAAGATTAACCCATTAACCCTGTACTTGCCCTCAAGTTTGACCTTCCAAGGTGTATCCCTTCATGGGACATAGCCCCAGAAAAGAGAGGCGTTCTTTTAGAATGGCGATACGGAGGATTTCTTTTGCCAGAGATTGGGTGAATCCGTGCAATTCTTTGCCACAGGCAGCTGTGGAGGCCAAGTCTTTATGTATATTTAAGGCAGGGGTTTATAGATTCTTGATTGGTCAGGGCATGAAGGGAGCAGGGAGAAGGCTGGAGATTGGTGCTGAGGAAAAAATTGGATCAGCCATGATGAAATGGTGCAGCACACTTGATGGGCTGAATGGCCTAAATCTGCTCCTATGTCTTATGGTCTTATAGTCTCATGGTCTGTTCTGGTTTGAACACCATCTGCCACTTCTCAGCCCATTTCTGCAGCCTATCAATGTCCCGTTGTAACCTATTTTAACCCTCAGATTCAGCTAGCGGCTTAATCGAGGGGAAAGCAGCCTCAGGCCCGGCCAAACTGGAGAAATCTCGTTTGGGTGGATGCTGCGCAATGTGTTCCCCTGTTACAAATCCGAATCACGAAATAACGAACAATACACAATATGTGATTAAACCAATGAGCTTTATAATTCTTAATTTGACTATAGGTTAGTAAAGAATCAAAAAGGAAAAGGGCCCATTCTCATCAAACAGTCTAATGTGCAATGCTGGAGCTCACTGTGTTCCAGTCTGTTCTCCATTGATTTTCCCCTCGGGCGTCGATTCCTGACCCCACTCCAAGTCCACTCCATCCTGCAGACAATGGCTTCCCCGTTCTGGCACCTTCTCTTGCCATCTTCCACCGAACAAAAGACCGCAAAACCTTCGCTCGGGCACACGAGAAAGAAAACATCTCCCCTCGTTGGCCAGCGCACATTCCTAAGTCCCCGTTGTCTCTAGTCATAACCCAAACATTGCTGCTACAGTGAAACCTTTACATTACAGCGTGTTACACTATGACAACCTTCTACTCTATTCACAACACCACCGACTTTCATGTCATCTGCAGACTTACTAACCCCCCTTCCACTTCCTCCTTTACAAAAATCACCAAGAGCAGGAGTCCCAGAACAGATCCCTGTGCATTTTAATGAAACCTAAATTAGCCCAAGTTACACAAACTAGTCAGTGGAATGTGTTGTCATCTGTGCTTTATTTTAGTGCAGCGGCTAAAAAGTTTTTGCTGCTGTCTTGTTCTATGCCATCATTGGTACATAATTGTTCTTCCCACCAGTGTCCATCCATTCAGTAATGAAGTTCTTGGTGGATTTTCTTTTCCCAACTTGTTCACGTTTTTTTTCCCACTGAATACAATCCGAGCTTCCTACTTTGTACCAGTGGCTCCTTCCAAAGGAAATGTAAAGTGTTTCGGGACACTGAGAAGGAGCAAGGTGTGTGAGAAGTGCAGGACGTTCCGCTTCAGATAATGTACTGAATCAGCTCCTGATTTGAGGCAGTGTGCTGCGTCTGCCCAGGACGCAGACATTTCACCTCTCCCGGAAGTTCCGGGAGTCTCCTGCATATTGATAGTGGCTCCCTGATGCCCACAAATTATATACAATATCATAGAAATCAATTTTTTTGAGAGCGAGCGAGAGAAAGCAAGAGAGAGCGCAACAGCGACCACGAGAGAGAGCGCGAGAGCAAGCAAGCGAGTGAGAGAGTGTGAGAGAGTGCGCGCGAGCGAGTGAGAGAGAAAGCAAGTGAGACCGCTTGAGAGCGCATAGGCGACCACGAGAGAGAGTGAGTGTGAGCGAGAGCACGCCATGGCAGAGTGTTCCAAAAAAAAATAAAACGTACGTCACCCCAGACTACACTAAAGTGTACCCCTGCCTAATAGGGGTCAAAAATAATGACAGTGTTGCTCGCTGCACTGTTTGCAACAGTGACTTTTCTATTGCCTGTGGTGGGTTAGACTGTAAAAGACATATTGAGGTGAGTTTAAAAGGTGTCATTCATTCATTAGCATAGCTAACATTATTTAACCTAGCTGGCCAGCTGCTAAGGGCTACTCTATTGCAGACATCCCACCTCTCCCGGAAGTCTCCCGCAAATTGATGGTGCTACCTCCCTGAAATTAGTTTTTGCAGGGTGGGCTGTCTGAGGACGGGTGTATTGAGTCTGATATCTCAGCACTGCGTCCTTGATGTACCTGGCATGCAAAGTTATGACTAGCGAATGGTTTCATGGAGAATTGTCTTCTGAGGTGTGGCTCGTGTTCTGCAATGAGGACTGTACAGAGTAGAAATTGGCGACGTCTTCACACCCTCTCCGAACACGGGTGACCTCAAAAGGGCCGTTTCCAGGATTGAAGCAGGGGTGGCACTGGAACTCGAGCAGAGCTTATAGGAGAGGGGGGAGAGGCTGGGGGGGGGGGGTTCCAGAGGAGGGGATGGCAGAGGGAAAAGTAGGAGAGCTGAGGTGATGGGGTAGAGACTTGCAACAGGTGGAAAGAGACGACAGTGGGAACAAATGAAAGGGTAGGGTCAGCTGAGGAGTTGGGATGGGTCACAGGATGGGAAAAGGTGATCAGGTGGGGTCATTCCCCCACCTTTCCACCAGCTCACACCCTCTCCGACTGACTACTGTTGCTGTGATAGAAGTTAAGACGAGGGCTTGCCTCCTAAAAGAGGAGTACTTTGCAGAGTTTGGTTTGGAGCTGACTCCACCCAGACAAGGGGCTGCCAGTGCATAAACCCGGGGAGTCTGAGCCCACCCGTATAGGTGGACAGCCCGTGTTTTATTTTAATGGCGAGTATCAGTTATCAGTGGGTTGGTAGGGCATCCATGTAGTGACTGGGTGCTCTGGCGCTGGAGTGCCGTGCATTCCAGGACACATCAGAATGAAGCTTGTCTGGTCACTGAGCGGACACCAAGAGCAGTGGAGCGGACGGTGAAGAAGGCTAGAGGCCACAGCTGCGTCGAACACGGACCAGCATTGACTTGTATAATGGAAACATACCAGACTGCAGATGCTGGAACATGCAGCAAAAACCAAACTGCTTAGTGGGCCGGGCAACACCTGTGGAGGGAAATGGGCAATGAACATCTGGATCAGATAAAGGTTCTTGACCAGAAATGTTATCTGTCCATTTCCCTCCACCGATGCAGCCCGACCAGCTGAGTTCTCCATTATTTTGTTCCTTTGCTTTTACTTGTGCACTTAATATTCAACCTACATATTTGCTAACATTAAGTTTTCATTGCAGGTTGAATGGTGCACCACCAACGTTAGGGTCATCTACTAGAGAAGTAAGGGCCTTGCAGTGACCCTCTCATGCTCACTGATACATAGACTCTTCCTTTACCACTGTCTCTGTGCTGCACGGTGCTCTGTCTTTCAGTCGCTGGACCTCTCTATTCTGTTAGCCTTCCCTATTACCTGAGCACTGGTGTGGTATCTTCCTGATTGTGCACTAGAATCCCTAAAGTGCAGCTTTCTGTGACTTCTCCCCAATTAAGGCATACTCTGTCCTTTCTTTTCCTTTCTCCATTACTTGCCCTTACTCTGTTTCTTTCTTCTACATTAACATCAGCAAAGTAACCCTCTGAACAACTCAGCATCTCCCCTACCCTTGTGTCTTTTGCCTCCTTCCTCCAAAGATATCAACATCTATTGCAGAAAAGCCGAGGATTCAGATCTAATTTCTGTATAGACCAATGCTCACAGGTTGCCAGCCTGAAAATGGCCCTCTGTCTCTACTCACTGCTCACTGTAAGCCATTCTGTTGCTCAAGCCAAAATATTACCTTCAATGACATGCAGTCCTTTCCTGGGACTTAACCCTTTGTGAGACACATGGTCTTACATCCTCCAGAAGTCCAAGCATCTGCTGCTTCTCCCCTACCCACTGCGGTCAATATTTTCTCAAAATACTTTAATAGATTTGTTAGACACAATTTCCATTCATGAAGCCACGCTTACTCCAATGATTAGATTGCTAACAAACACACTGCTATTGCTTCCTTAATAATTGGTTCTAACCTTTTCCCCAACAAACAATAAACATTAGGCTAATCCGTTCAAAGTTGCATGCTTTTAAAATCACTCCCTTTTCTTTGAATAGAAACATCACGCTGGTAGTTTTCTAATCCTCTGGCACTTCACCAGAATCTACAGATTTTTGGGAGATGCACTATCTCAGTAGTCACTTTGTTTAAGATCCTAAGATGCAAGCCATCTGGACCAGGGATCTTATCGTCCTTTCGCCCCATTAGTTTGCCTAATACCAATTCTCTAGGGATGGTATTTAATTCCTTCCCAGTGTTAATGGGATTGTTTGTTGTATCTTTCACTGTATAAACTAATGCAAGGTATCTCTTTAACTCCTCTAACGTTTCCTTATTCCCATTATTTCCCCAGTTTTATTCTCCATTGCACTGATGTTTACTTGTAAGTCTTCATTCCTCTTTGCATACTTAAACACACTCTTATCATCTGTTATTAAATCCTTGTTCGTTTGCTTCATGGTTTATTTCAGCTCTTTTATTAGCTTTGTTTTCTTCCCCTTTGCTGGATGGTATCATGAATTACCTCCTTAACTGCTGGTCGACTGTCTTTCCTGTTTATCTAACATCCCAATCCACTTTAGCCAACTCTGTCTGTGCTCATTCTTTTTATTAAATTGAACACCATTGCTCCTCTCAAGCTCCAGTCTCTCTCAAACTGGATGAAAAATTTTGTTATACCACAAATACTATTTCATAGAAACAATATTACTCTGGAATCCATATACTACTAAAATCCTCATGCTCTGTTTATCTGTTTGTGACCTCCAATTAGCCCAAACGGTGCATTACAGCGGCACTTTTTTTTTTGACTAAGGCGACTTAAAATGTGCAAACTTACAGAATGCATGCAAAGTTCAAGGTTATATATTAGTATAAACTTGCTCACTCGGCAATCACAACCCGAGCCGATTCCAGCTTTAGTGGAAACTGCGACGTGACACCACAACACATGGTTGTGGCCAGCCACAGCAGCACCTCACAATGCTCACAGAGCCCATTCCATCTTTCACGGAAACCGTGACGCGACACCATGACGCATGCGTACGGCCAGTCTTAGCAGCGCCTCACGATGCTCTCAGAGCCCATTCCACCTTTCATGGAAACGATGAGTGCCCCATGATCAGGAGGGAGAGCTTCTAAGCCATGGACCGGACACTTCGTGATGTATGCGGCGAGAATGAGGCCTTCGGGGGATATTTCAAACATTTGCTGTGTTGATTTCCATCAGCTTCCAGCAGTTGTGAAACGTGGAAATAATGCTGATGTGGAGAATTCATGCATAAAAAATCCTACTTATGGAGAAGCTTCATCAAGTTTCAATTGAAGAGAAACATGCAATTGAGCGAGGAAGAAGGACGATATTCTGAGTTCTTATTGGATGTTGGAGAAGCCAAGATTGAGAAAAATGAAAACAATGAAATTGAATTACCTGAAGATATGATTCTGCCAGCAAAGACTAGGGAAGAATGCATTGATTTCATCTACCTGACATTTGACAATCCTGCAGAACTGTTCTCGAGGAATTCTATCTTGGATCCTCTCAATGAAATGATGCGAAAAATAAATTCACATACATTAGACGCTTCCTTGGAATCATGAAAGAATACTGTTCCTTCAATGCCGTAAGTGAAGGAGCTAACGCCACTCATTTTCCAACAGAATTCCTTGATTCAGTCGAACTCTCTGGATTGCCACCACATAAACTGGAATTGAAGAGGGGATCTCCCATCATTTCAGTGAGGAACTCGGATTCACCAAGGCTTTGCAATGGAACGCGAATGATGGTGGAAGAACTGCACGACAATCTCATCATAGCCAAGATAAACATTGGTGCGTTCAAAAATGACATTGCCATGATCCCAAGAATGACTCTCAGTTTATCAGAAGGGGAAGATGTCCCTCTTCAGTGGAGCCAGTTCCTGATACAGTCATGTTTTGCTATGACTATACATAAGGCACAAGGCCAAACCATGGAGAATATTGTTGACCTATCTGGAGAAACCGGTATTCCAGCATGATCAGCTGTATGTGGTTTTAAGCTGGGGAAAAAGAAATGAAAACATTAGAGTATTCTTGAAGGGTGGCAGATCAACCAGAAATGTTGTCATCAAAAGTGTCCATCGTTAGACGAAGAGGAGCTATATTTGTCTTGCTATGCATCTTTCTTCTTTAATAAGCTGAGTTTTACTTCTTTAATTTCCAAAGCACATCACATCAGACTGCACTGCCTTTTTCCCAAAGGGTGCCCCAACGGGTCACCCGGTTGTCTAGTTATTTGTTAAAACTGCCTCATTTATCCGTTACCAGACACAAGGTAGTCTGTTCCATGTGACTCCAGAATGCTCTAGGAAATTGTCGTGAATGCATTCTATGAATTCATTTTTGCAGCTGCCTTTCCCAACTTCATTAACTCAATCTACATGACAATTGAAGTCACTCATCATTACAGCATTGTTCTTTCTATGCATTCCCATTATTTGCCAGTTTATGTCCCTTCCCACATCATGGGTATGCACCACTCTTGCCAGTGCCTTCTTTCCCTAGCTGCTTGCCTCTATCCGAATGGACTCAGCATCATTGGAGCTTAGTTCCCCTCTCACAGGCGGACTTACTTTCATATCATGTTCACAGTGCCACCCTCCACTTCCTTCCTATCCATCCTCCCAGAAGTGAAATATCTCTGAATATTAAGCACACAGCTTGAATCACCTTGCAATGGTCCTTCAACCTGTTCATCTCCATCTGTGCAGTTTGGAATTGGGATTGGAGCTGTTTAATATGTCACACGCACCAGGGTACAGTGAGAAGCTTTTGTTCGCAGACAAATCATTCCACATGCACGCAGATCAAGACAGTAAAAAGAAAGCACAATGCAGAATATGGTGTTACAGCTGTAGAGAAAGAGTTGTGCAAGTGAAGTTCAAGGGCCATGACAAGCTAGATTAAGAGATTAAGCGTTCACTTTCAGTGTATGAGAGATCGTTCAAGAGGATATCTTGGTGGGATAGAAATTGTCCCTGAGCCTGGTAGTACATACTTTCAAGGATTTATATATTGGGAGAGGAGAGAAGAGGGTTGGAGGAGTCCTCGATTACATTGGCTGCTGTCCTGAGCTATCAGAAACTACAGGCAGAGGGCCTGATTTGAGTCACGTACAGAGCTGTGTTCATTTTGTTCATCTAGCATGATTGCTGTTTTTCATTAGGGTGCAAAAGCTTCAGGTTTGCTATTTTTACCTTTTATTGTACATGGCCCTATTTGTCTCTCAACACCAACTTCCCTTTCTTTTGGTTTTGTGTTTTATTTGTTCTTTCACTTCATTCCTGTCCTTGTTCCAGCTCTCTGCCTGGTTTCCCATCCCAGTGCCATTCTAGCTTAAAGCTTCCCCTACAGCAAAAGCCAACGCCCCTATTAGTCTTGATGCACCATGTATGTGAGCTGCTCCACCTGATCCCACCTTTTGCAGAATTGGTTCCAGTGTCCCAGATATCTAAATCCCTCTCTGGTTCACCATCTCTTCAGCCATGCACTTACCTGTTCTATTCCCCTGATTCTGTATTCAATAGCACATGGTGCTGGAAGTAATCCTGACAATATTACTTCAGAATTCCTGCTTTGTTATTTCATAACTCCTTAAATTCATTTTATTCTCATCTCTCTTAAAGAGGATCAAAAGAATGATCCTGGGAATGAAAGGGTTAATATATGAGGAGTGTTTGATGGGTCTGGGCCTGTATCCATTGGAGTTTAGAAAAATGGGGGTGGGGCGGATCTCATTGAAACCTATAGAATATTGAAAAGCTGGCAAAAAGTGGATGTGAAGAGGATGTTTCCTATAGTGAGGGAGTCTAGGACCAGAAGGCACAGCATCAGAATAGAGGGACATCCATTTAGAACATAGTTGAGGTAGAATTTCTTTAGCCAGAGGGTGGTGAATTTGTGGAATTCATTGCCACAGGTGGCTGTGGAGGCCAAGTAATTGGGTATATTTAAAGCGGAAGTTGATTGCTTCTTGATTAGTAAGGGTTTCAAAGGTTACAGGGAGAAGGCAGGAGAGTGGAGTTGAGGGGAATAATAAATCAGTCATAATGGAATGGCAGAGCTGGTTTGATGGGCCGAATGGCCTAATTTTGCTCCTGTGTCTTATGGTCTCTGATTTTGGTGCCAATATGTACTGTACAAATTACCTCTGGTGTCCTTCATCTGCTCTTTCAAGATGTTCTGCAGCCGTTCCTGACATGCTTGACCCTAGCACCACGAACTTGCCACCTAATGTTCCCTCACAATAAAATCCACTATTGCTCAGTTCTAACACTCTCCTTCCTCCCCCTTCTGCACTCATCCACCCACACACATAAGCACAGTGGGCAGCATACACACATAAGACTCTACATGGTTAAGGGTCAGCATTTAGGTTCTGTGTGATGAAACAGGAGATAAGACCTTCTCAAACTTGTCACTAAACTACCTGCCTTTCTTTCTTTCTCTCTCTCCATCTATCTCTATCTGTCAGTCTGTTTCCCGAGCTGTCTGCCTTCCAGTAGCTCTTCAAGCTGCTCTATAAGACCATAAGACATTGGAGCAGAATTAGGCCATTTGGCCCATCGAGTCTGCTCTGCCATTTCATCATGGCTGATCTATTTTCCCTTTCAACTCCATTCTCCTACCTCCTCCCCATAATCTTTCACACCCTGACTAATCAACCTCTGCCTTAAATATACCCAGTGACCTGGCCTCCACAGCTACCTAAGGCAATGAATTCCACAGGCTCACCACCCTCTGGCTAAAGAAATTCCTCCTCATCTTTGTTCTAAATGAACATTCCGCTATTCCGAACCTGTGCCCTCTGGTCCTAGACTACCCACTATAGAAAACATCCTCTTCACATCCGCTCTATCTAGGACTCCTAAATCCCTTTGCAACTTGGAGTTTTGAATTTTCTGCCTGTTTAGAAAATAGTCGATGCTATTGTTCCTTTTACCAAAGTGCATGACTATACACTTCCCGACAGTGTATTCCAGCTGCCACTTCTTTGCCCATTCTCCTAATCTGTCTCAGTCCTTCTGCAGCCTCTCTGCTTCGTTAACACTCTCTGCCCCTCCATCTATCTTCATGTTGTCCACAAACTTGGTCACAAAGCCATCATTGAAAAACATTGATATATTACATGAAAAGAAGCGGTCCCAATAGCAAACCCTGTAAAGCACCACTAGTCACTGGCAGCCGACCAGAAAAAGCGCCCTTTCTTCCCACTCTTTGCCTCATGCCAATCAACCAATCCTATATCCGTGCTAGTATCTTTCCTGTAACACCATGGGTTCTTACCTTGTTAAGCAGCTTCATGTGCGGCACTTATCAAAGACATTCTGAAAATGCAAGTACACAACATCTACTAATCTGCCCTTTGTCTATCTTGGTTATTATTTCTTCAAAGATTTCCAACAGGTTTGTCAAGCAAGACCCTCCCTTAAGGAAACCAAGCTGACTACGGCCTGTGCTGACATGTGCCTCCAAGTACTCCAAAACCACATCCTTACCAGTCGACTCCAACATCTTCCAAACCACTGAGGTCAGACTAACTGGCATATAATTTCCTTTCTTCTTCCTCCCTCCCATCTTGAAGAGTGGAGTGACATATGCCAGTCCTCAGGAACCATGCCAAAATCTAGTGATCCTTGAAAGATCATTACCAATGTCTCCACAATCTCCCGGACCATGGAGGGCAGTCCATCTGGTCTGGGTGACTTATCTGCCTTTAAACCTTTCAGCTTCCCAAGCACCTTCTCCCTAGTAATAGCAATTGCACTTACTTCTGCCTCTTGACACTCTTGAACTTCTGGCACACTGCTAGTGTCTTCCACAGTGAAGACGGATGCAAAATACTTATTTAGTTTGTCTGCCATTTCCTTCTCCCCCATTAATTCTTCTCTAGTGTCATTTTCCAGTGGTCTGATATCTACCCTCACTTCTCGTTTATTCTTTAAATATCTGAAAAAAAGTTTTGGTGAACCCTTTGATATTATTGGCTATCTTACCTTCATATTTCACCTTTTCCATCCTTATGGCTTTTTAAGTTGCTTTATGTTAATTTTATAAGCTTTCCAATCCATCCACTGACTTCCCACTAATTTTTGCTCTATTCTATGCTCTCTCTTTTGTTTTTATGTTGTTTTTGACTTCCCTTGTCACCAACAGTTGCATCATCTTGCCTTTAGAATACTACTTCTTTAGTATTTATCTATCCAGTGCCTTCTGAATTTCTCCCAGAAACATCACCAGTGCTGTTCTTTTGTCATCCCTGCTGGTGTTCCTCTTCAATTAACTCGGGTCAGTTCCTCTCTCATCCCTCTATAATTCCTTTTACTCCACTGTAATACTGATACATCTGACTTTAGCTTCTCCCTCTCAAATTGCAGGGAGAAGTCCACCATATTATGATCACAGCCTCCCAAGGGTTCCTTTACCTTGAGCTCTCTACTCAAGTCTGGTTCATTACACAAAGTCCAATTGAGAAAAGATTTTTCCCTCGTATGCTCAACCACAAGTTGCTCGAAAAAGTCATCTCGTAGGCATTCTACAAATACTCTCTCTGGGATCCAGCAACAACCTGATTTTCCCAATCTACTTGCATACTGAGATCCCCTATGATTATCATAACATTGCCCTTTTGACGTGCATTTTCTGTCTCCTGTTGTGATTTGTTGCCCACATCCTGGATACTGTTGAGAGGCCTAGATATATCTCCCATCTAGGTCTTTTTACCCTTGAAGTTTCTTAACTCTACACACAAAGATTCTACATCTTCTGGTCCCATGTCACCTCTTTCTAAGGATTTGATTTAATTTTTTACCAACAAAGCCAACCCCCTCCACCTACCTACCTACTTATCCTTTTGATAGGACGTGTATCCTTGGATGTTAAACTTCCAGCTATGATCTTCTTTCAGTCACGTTTCAATGATGCCCACAAACTCTAACTGCATCACAAGGTCATCTACCCTATTCTGTATACTGTATGCATTCAGATGTGGAGACCTTCTGTCCCGTATTCATCACCCTTTTCAATTTTGCCCCCATGTGACACTGTAACTGATCCCTCTGACTGCAATTTTACCCCATCACCTGCCTGTCCTTCCTCACAGTCTCACTGCACTCTGCATCAACTTGTATACCAACTGCCCCATCCTCAGCCCTATCACTCTGGTTCCCATCCCCCTGCCATTTTAAACCCTTCCCAACAGCTCCAGCAAACCTGCCCGCAAGGATATTGGTCCCCCTTGGGTTCAGCTGTAACCCGTCCCTTTTGTACTGGTCATACCATACCCTCCCCAGATGGGATCCCAAAAGTCCAGAAGTCTGAAGGCCTGCCCCCTGCACCAGTTCTTCAGCAACACATTCATCTGCCAAATCATCCTATTCTTACCTTCGCTGGCGAATGTCACAGGCAGCAGTCCAGAGAACACTACCCGGGAAGTCCTGCTTTTCAGCTTTCTACCTAGTTCCCCAATGTCGTTAGTGCCAATATATACTAAGACCTCTGGCTCCTCACCCTCCCTCTTTAGAATGCAATGGACCCAGTCCGAGAAGTCCCTGTCCCTGGCACCTGGGGGGTAGCCCGAAAACTCACGTCCCTTACCAAGCAACACACAAAGTGCTGGAGGAACTCAGTGGGGCACACAGAAACTTTAACTGTCCATCCCCCTCCATAGACGCTGCCTGACCCGCTGAGTTTCTCCATATTTCTGGCATCTGCAGTCTCCCGTGTCTCCCTTACCAAGCTATTTCTTCTCCCATCTGCTGCTTGCGTGGTTTAATGTTAAATGATGCTTGGTGAGCATGTTATGAAGCTTCTTTGTTTATTGTATCGTGTTAAGGGCACTGTACATGTGGAAATTGCAGTGTGATTGTGAGTCCTGCGAAGGACGGTGTAGGGTATGTGCATGGGTTTGCTGGCTGGATTGTGCTGGATAATCGTAATGGAAGGAGAGCTTCCAATGCTTTTCACAACAGCACAACACATGTATGATGGCATAAGTTTGATGATGGGCAAATGATGCCGACTGATGCCGTGATGGTAGTTGCAGCAGGTCAATTCCTGAGCTTGTACATTCTTGCCATGATCAGATGGGTTTCCAGCCTCCTCCCACATTCCTAGGACGAACGTTAAGGGTTGGGGAGTCGAGTGGATGCCACGCTGGCCCTGGAAGTGTGGCGACGCTTGTGGTGTCTGCACAGTCCTGGCTGATTTGGCTTGATGCCATTGATGCATTTCACTGCAAGTTTGAATGTACATGTCTGGGGAAAAAAAAAGCTAATCCATCCTTTTCTTTCACACAGCACTTCCTACAAACAACAGGGTGACCATTAGTGTGTGCCCTGCTCTGCCAGATGTGGATGAATAGAAATCGTCCTCTGGCATTGGTAGTCCTCCCACGTTCTTTCACTGAGACAAAGCCATGGGATCTTTTACACCAAACAAACAGGACAATCAGGGCCTCGAATTTAACATCTCATCCACCATTGTCACCATCGTCAACGAATCATTTATCTTCTTGCCCAGAGGATCTTGCTGCACATGAAGTTGGCCACGGCCTTCCTCTAAACACCAGAGAAAGTATTTCATCAGCTGCAAAATCACTGGGGTGTGATATGCTTTGTCTGGAAAACAATACAAGTGGATTTGACCCAATCAATTAAAATGGCACAGGAAGAGTCTAGTCGGCCCATCTGTCCATGCCGGCTCCGAGAGGAGACATCCCACCAGTCCCATTCTCCTCTTCTTGTTCCCTGAAGCCTTACTATTCCCCCCCACAATGTCCACCAACTCGTCTTTGAATACTCCTTCCCTCTTACACCAGAGGCCAACTGCAGCAGCCAATCCCATCTTTTGTGATGCAGAGGTGGGGTGGGAGCCAGTGCCCCGGCAGAAATCCACACGGCTGTGGAGAGATACGCAAACTCGCACAGGCGGTGCCGGGAGCCAGACTCGAACCTGGGTCACTGGAGCGGTGCGGCAGACGCACTACCCGCTGCACTCCCTTGCTGCCTTGCTGTGACCCTTGCAGATGAGGCGTTTGCTGTCTTTTTCCTCACTAACTCAGCTAGTCCTTTTCATTAAGTCACAAGCTGCCAAATCTGGTGTCTTGAGTTTAACAGCACAATCTTGGTCACAAAGCCCAAGCCTAATTTATTTCAGAAGCAGTCAACACATGCACTTTTCCA
The DNA here is from genome assembly GCF_030028105.1 of Mobula birostris. Taxonomy (NCBI): domain Eukaryota; kingdom Metazoa; phylum Chordata; class Chondrichthyes; order Myliobatiformes; family Myliobatidae; genus Mobula; species Mobula birostris. Next base: position 116,337,828 of record NC_092370.1, on the reverse strand, counting down.
AAGCCTTCCTGTTAACACTGAAGATACTATGGTTGCTCTGGGAATTGCATAATGCGATTATCATCGATCATATTGGACTGAGATTTGATACTTGTTTCACCAAGTTCTGGTTTCCATGACGACTACCTTGTCTCCTCTGTGTAACAACCTTGCAAAGCATTCTCCTGGCAGCTACCCGGTTGCATTTTTTCAGGTGTTAAGTGGATATATTTTCATTGGATCTAGAGATTCTAGTTTGTCAGCCCCATAAACACAATTTTGGGCATTTTCACCCTGCCTTTCTCGCTACCAACTATCCCTGAACACTCTCAGCCTCCTCCCAGGTGCTCCCATTTTCTCCCCCATCCCAGAATGTACTGGTAGGTTAATTGGTGACTGTAACTTATGCTTTGTTGCCCATAAGCGACAAAACGATTCAGAGAAGAGTTGGGGGCAGGGGTGGGTGTGAATGTGAAAGAAAAGGTTGCAAGGAGACACGGAAATGGGGTGGATTGAAAACTGCATGCACAACAAACCACAGGCATAAACCTACTCGAGTTCCTGACCCCAACCCTGATCCTGACCCTGGCTTGTACTCCCCCTCATGTACCAAGCTCAGTTTGTCGGTAAACTTTCACGTTCCCGACACCTGGTGACCCCCCCTCCCCACATCTGGCATGGCCGTATATTGGCCGTTGCTGTATCAGCACAAACAAAGCATCTTGAGGAAAACAGAGGGTTCCTGAGGAACATGAGGTGTTAACCAGTAGCACATGGCCGGCCTCATGATGATCTGTGAATGACAAGAACTTGGTGGGCAGCTGTTCCTTCCAGGTTGGTGCAAAACCAGCCTGGAAAAATGTGCTCAGCTGTGGCTTATGAGGGACAATAGATCCAAGGAGAACAAGTAGAAAATGGCTGGATATGGCAGCACTTCTGAAAGTGGGAACTGTTTACAAGTGAGTGAAGGAGGGCCAAGGTTATAGAACTCAGAACATTACAGCATAGTCCAGACCCTTTGAACCACAACCTTGTGTCCACCTGTTAATCTACTGTACGATCAATCTAACGCTTTGTTCTCCATTTTTCTATCATCCATGTGCCTAAGAGTTTCTAAAATGCCCCTAATGTATCTGCTTCTGGCAGGGAATTCCATGCGCCCAAAACTTTCTGAGTAAAAAAAAAATACTTACCCCTGATATTCCACACCCCCCCCCCCGGACTTTGCTCCCATCACCTTAAAATTATGCCTCCTTGTATTAGCTATTTCCACCCTGGGAAAATGTCTCTGGCTGTTCACTCTATCTATGCCTCTAATCATCTTGTACACCTCTATCAGGTCACCTTTCATCCTCCTTTGCTCCAAAGAGAAAAGCCCCAGCTCACTCAACTTTCCTTCATAAACATGCTGTCTAGCGCATGGGAAAATAGACTATGAGGGTAAGCTAGCAGAGAGCATAAAAACTGACTGTAAAAGCTTCTGTGAATATGTAAAAGAAAAAGATTAAATCCTTTACAGTTGTCATTGGTGGGATTTGATAACGAGGAGCAAAGGCATTTTGGAACAATCATTTATATTGTTTCTGCCTTCACAAACGAGGATACAGTCAATCCGCAGGAATGTGAGAGGATGCAGGGAAAGGAGCTGAATAAGCTTTGGTCAGGAAAACATGTGTGTAGTTGATGGCATTCAGCAGGGAAAATTTCCCCAGCCTCTGAGATCTACATCCAATAAGGAACAGGCCGCGGTAATAATAGATGGGTTGCTGATCATTTTCCAAAGTTCTGTAGACTCTGGATGAGTTCCAATAGACTGAAGAGTAGCTATTGTTACCTCACAACTTAAAAAGAGGAGTGAGAGGAAACAGGATGTTATTGACGAGTCAGTCACGGAGAAAATGAAAGATGCAACAGAGCAGAAGGAAAATGGTGACAAGATCAGAGAAAGTCAGCATGGGTTTATGAAAAGGAAATCAAACCCCCATTCTTGACAACTCTACTCCTTTTTTTTTGGTTTTGAGGATGTAACTATCAGAATAGATAAACCAATAGATGTGGTGTATTAGGACTTGCAGAGATTTGCACATAAATGATCTGCCTGCAAACTTGAAACACATGGGGTTGAGGCAAAGATAGAGAACTGGCTAGCAGACAGGAAACAGAGAAGCAGTAAACAGGACTTTTTCACGGTGGTTGGTAGATTGTCGTGGAGCATCAGTCGGATTGTTGCTGGGAACCCCCTGTTTACAAGGTGGTGATGACTTAGATGAAGGGATTAAATGTAATGGGTGGGAGGGCGAGGAGGATGCAAAGAGGCACCATTGTGATTTGAATGGCTTGAAGGAATGGGCAGATACGTGGCAGCAGAAATATAATGTGGGAAAATGTGAGATTCTCTACTTTGGTGATAAAAATAAGAAGGCAGGTTATTATTTGAATGGCAATAGATTGGGAAAAAGGGAGGTGAAATAAGACCAGTCGAGGAAGATAAACACGCAGGTGTAGCAGGCTGTTAAGATGATAAACGGCTCGTTGGCCTTCATAATGAGAGAAGTAGACTACAGGATTAGGCTTACATCACTACAATTATACAGTACTTTGGTGAGTCCATACTTTCAGAAATGATTTTGATCTCTGCTGCAGGGGGTATGTAGCAAAGAGTGATACATATGAGCAATATATAGCAACAACTTAACCCAACGATTTTTGAGAGGTGGGAGGGAAACCAGAGCACTCAGAAGAAACCTTCAGAGTCACGGGGGGAGCTTGCAAGCTCAAAATTAAAATCAGGTTCTCTGCCACCTGCCTGTATTCCACTGGTAACCTTGCCAAGAGAGTTTGATGATTTTCCTAATGTGTATAGTGCTGTGGAGTGTGAGCTGGTGTGTCCAGTGCTGGTGTGCGGATTGAGGTGTGAGATGGTGTGTACAGTGGTAGTGTTTGTCTTTCTGCTGGGACTGCCTCTCTACCTCTTCTCTTGGCCAAAGGCTTATGAGTCTGCACGTCTGCAGGCACTGTCCCAAACCCGGGATCGATAGATGGCTGGAAATCTTGTTAGTTCTGTGTGGACCCGACCTAATGCTCACCATTGAAGCCAAGTGTGTCACATCTGGTCTCCGAGTGTGCATGGGCATGGTGCTGTTTGAAGCTGTGAACTCTGCTGTGTTACATCAAGAGATGTACACTGCTACATCTGCCTTGCCCCAGAGCTCCTCTCATCTCATATGGATTTGATTTTGTCTTATCTCATCTCCAATTTTAAATCCGTTCATTGTTGCTTCTACAAGTCATCTGACCATTTTTAATTCTGTCACATATCTCTTCTATAATTATTTCTAAAAAATTGCTGATAATTAAACCTTGAAATATTTTTTACATAAACAACTGTGTGCAGGTTTATTGCAATATCTCTGCTCAAATTGACAAGGTATGGGTACTGAGAATTAAGCCTGGCTACACAGAGATTACAAAGGGAAGTTTTGCTTGAATGAGAGTCAACATTATGTTGCAGAGAAGCTGGTGTCTGCTATGTGATGATGGCTGAGGGTTCAGGGTTCATGTTTTGTTTAAAAGAAGTGGACTTTAGCACTTTTGGATGCAATTTCCTTTTTCAAATACTTTTATTTTGCTCATTATTTATGCACTGTATAAAATGCTAGCTGTGGTTTGACATAATTTATATAATTTCTTTTGGCAAGTCACCATTGTTATTTTTCACTTGTCTGCTTAGGAAGAATGTTAAAAGTTGTATTTGGTTCTAACATGAGCTCTGGACTCCAGCCCTGGGCCAGGCTTGAGAGTCCCCCAATCCCTCTGGCTCTGGTAGTCGTGCCTACAGCTCTGAAAGTCCCAAGCTCTGGAATTCTCTTCCTAGACTTCAAGGCCTATCTGGCTTTCTTTTTATTTGGAACTCTTACTTGATCAATCCTTAGTCTGCAATTACTGATATTCATCTTTGCATCTGATTTGGGATCTTTATATCTTGTTAACTGATGAATCCTTGCCAGACAGAGTGGTGCAGAAAACTATTCTGAACGGCAGCATATGGTTCTACAGGGAGGATATGGTGGCACTGGAGGAGGTGCAGAAGATTAACATGAATGGTGCCTGGGTTAGAGAATGGTCAACATTAGGAGGGATTGTTGTCTTCTTTAGAACAAAGGAGTTTAGGAAAAGGTTTATTTGAGGGATATGAGGTTAGGAAGGCCTGTGACAGGGTTAGGAGGGAGGCACTCAATAACCAGAGTATTGTGTTACTGAGTGGATGTATTATAGGGGAGGGGAAGAAGGGACCCTGAAAGGTTGGTGACAGTGTTTGTTACGAACCAGCTGGGTGTGCACCTGGATATGTTGAATGGCGTCCTTCTGTGTAGTGAATTTCCGAGTCTGAGCTACAGTGTCCATTTCAGTTCAGCAGGAAGCATAAGATGTCCAGTCTGCCCATGGCACACAGAAAAGTCACTCAGCCCAGGGGGGCTGCAGTGTCCTCTGAGATTAAACCAATGATCTACAAAGCAGAATGTAAGAAGCTTGTAATTTGTGAATTGTTGCTAACTATGATGCTAATTTAATGGTTTAACCAAATTTAAAAGTTTCTATGATGGATTTGAAGACATTATTTAGGTCCCAGTCTGCTAGTGTGAAAATAAAAGTCAGACACCTCTGTAGTCCAAAGCCAGGTGCCCTGGTAGCACAAATGTGAATTGGGTTAGTCTTGACACATCTCTGACTCTCTGTGATCTTTATTGGAGTTTTGATACTTCATTGTCAGACTGTGAGTAAGATTTCTGCTTGATCTGAAACCTCAGCTCAATCTGGCAACAAGTTCAAATCCTGGAGTTTCAAGGTTTATCTACTGGTCTTTCCTGTGTCACCCATCCTGTTACCAACTGTCCAGCACCGGACAGGTTATTAGCACAGATGTGGTCATGTATCTAACACCTAAAGTGTGACACAAGCCCATCTCCAGGGTGGAGTGCTGGACATAAGATGCCTTTGCACTTTTGTTACCTTGGGCAGAGAGGGAATGCTGAGCTTTATTTGTTTGTTAAGGAAGCCCTGGTTCCCAGTCCATGCTGGGCCCCACTCTTTAGGAAAGACATTGACAGTTTAAAGAGCTACAGTGTGTATTCTCTGGGCTGCTGCCTGGTACAGTACTTAAAACACTGGATGGAGACTTCTTGTCAGTGTCCTAGATGCAGGTAACCAGAATTATAGGAGATTGGATGAGGGAGCTGGACACAAAGTGATCAGGTTGGAGCAAGAGAGCAAGAAACCATGGGAGTCAGAAATCCAAAGCAAAAACAGAAGTTCATGTAATGAAGGCTCTGTGTGTGTGTGTGTGTGTGTGTGTGTGTGTTGGAGGTGTTTAGGGAATAAGTGCAATAGGACCATGTGTGTGTGTGGGAGTGGGGTTGAGGGTGGAGGAGGCAAGAGGGGTAAGGAATTATGTATGTGTTTTTGTGCATCCAAGTATTTATGTGTGTGGGGTGGATGGGGAGGGGAGCTAAATGTTATGAAGACTGCAGGTGTAAATGTGACCAAGATTTTGTATGCATACATGTATGGATGTGTGACCAAGACCATGTGTATACAGTATGTAGGAGGGTCAGTACTACCAGGACTGTCCATCAACCTATGCCAACATAGGTTGATGGGTCGAATGGCCTGTCTTGGTGAAGCAATGACGTGGGCTTGTCACTGTTCCATGTTTCACCTGCACTTACCATTGTTTCCAGCTCCCACTTCAGATATTGAGTTTACTCCAGATATACTAAAGGACTTCACAGTATCCCCACGTGCCAGGGGAAGCAATCCTTCTCAACTTCAGTTGTTCATCGGGTTTTGATCATTTTATCATTACTTGAGATGCCTTCAGAACTGGAAGCAGGCCCTTTTGGGGTCTGCATTTAAAGTGCTCAGACAAGTTCTAAAGCCCAGAGGAAGTATTTTCCCCAACCCCTATCCCCCACGCCCAACTCCAGAGTGTGGTGATGCTTTGTTTTACCAGTCACTGCTCTGGTATTGTTGCATGGTGGAGCTCTGAACAGGACCATGAGTTGTCCACTCAGGCATCCTAACAGTAGATTCTATTATATGGGGCAGCCGAGGCTCTCATTCTCTCTCAAATCCTCCGTTTTCCTTCACACATCAGACATCAGGACCCTTTCAGTGTCCCAACACACTCCCATGCTGAGCATTAAGAGATGTGAATCTGGTTGGTGAACAGGGGCAGTGTTACTGTGTGGTAAATGGTTGCCACCATCGTGTCCTCCTCCTAGTTCGTAATTCATTCCAGTCTCTGCATGTCTTCACGTTCACCTGCCTGATCTCACCCCCTCCACCATCGCTGCCTTACGTTTGTCCGCTTGTGTCTTCGAGCTCCAGAATCCCCTTCCTAAACCCCGCTACCTCTTGCTCTCCTGCCGGAAGCCACCCTGGCAGCTATGCCTCAGATGTGACTTAGTGTAGTTATGTTACTATGGTGACACTCCATACAGTGCACTGGGATGGACTTTCCACGTTGAAGATGCAGAGGTTGTTATTACATTTGTGTTCTAGGGCCACCCCGTGCTTTTCCACGGTCATAATGGATCGCTGTCTGTTGGGGTTTAGCACTCTTGTGAAGATATGGTTTCAGTGTGAGCTTTAGTTCCAGCTCCTGACCCTGCTGTTGGATTATCTCCCCTGTTGTTATTCTGCAGCAAACGCAGGACTGTACCCAATCTGTAAGGGCTGTCTCCTTTGTTCGAAGGATAATGGATGCCTTAGCTGCCAGCAGAAGCTGTTCTTTTACCTCCGACGACAGGGAATGCGTCAGTTTGGTGAATGCCTCCACTCCTGCCCCTCGGGGTACTATGGTCTGCGGGCGCCTGAGATGAACAGATGTGCAAGTAGGTCTCACATTATTGTATTTGCTTTGCTCTGCTTATGCTATGCTTGCACCTGCAGGCACAACTTCTTTTCACACTAAGCCCAGGCAAGGATTTGGTTTCACATTTAAGAAGCAAATCTCCAGAGTGCTCACTAGGCTGGGCAGCAGTGATGAAGAGAGGAACCTCTCTCAGCTTCACTTGAACATTTGTATTGCAGCTCCAGCCTACTTTTACTTTGTAAAGTTTCAGGGATCAGAGTGTCCCCTGGCCAGCCCATGGGTAATGGCCCAGTCTGAAGCTGTCACAAGGTTTAGGCTGTGGCTGTCTCTGAAAGTGGCTATCTACTTACCGGTTTATTTTGGTTTGATGGTTTGGGGAATACATCTTGTTCGAATGAGCAGTGCATACATGCCTCTTGCTCTGATTAACACTGGTGTATGATGTGGTTTCAAAGCCTACATTCTCTTGACACGGTTTAAATGTTAGAAATGAGTGCTGAATGTGTTTTCATTTTTTGCCGTCAAAATACTCCTCTGGTTGGTTTTCAAACCTTGGAGGCATTCTCCCTTTTCTGTGTTTCCCTGGCATTTCCTTTAATTATTGCTGGTCTCCCAGGTGGTAACTGGGCTGGGGGTGAGGGTGCGTGGAGAAGTGATGCCCAGCTGGGGTTGGAGGTAGAGGGGTGATGTTGGTGGGATTGGGGATGGAGATAGATGGGTGGTGTTTGCTGGGGTTGGGGGTAGAGGGGGGATGTTGGTGGGATTGGGGATGGAGATAGATGGGTGATGTTTGCCGGGGTTGGGGGTAGAGGGGTGATGTTGGTGGGATTGGGGATGGAGATAGATGAGTGATGTTTGCTGGGGTTGGGGATAGAGGGGTGTTGGTGGGATTGGGGATGGAGATAGCAGAGTGATGTTTGCTGGGGTTGGAGGTAGAGGGGTGATGTTGGTGGGATTGGAGATGGAGATAGATGGGTGATGTTTGCTGGGGTTGGGGGTAGAGGGGTGACGTTGGTGGGATTGGGGATGGAGATAGATGAGTGATGTTTGCTGGGGTTGGGGCTAGAGGGGTGATGTTGGTGGGATTGGGGATGGAGATAGATGGGTGATGTTTGCTGGGGTTGGGGGTAGAGGGGTGATGTTGGTGGGATTGGAGATTGAGATAGATGAGTGGAGTTTGCTGGGGTTGGGGGTAGAGGGGTGTTGGTGGGATTGGGGATGGAGATAGATGGGTGGTGTTTGCTGGGGCTGGGGGTAGAGGGGTGATGTTGGTGGGATTGGGGATGGAGATAGATGGGTGGTGTTTGCTGGGGTTGGGGGTAGAGGGGGGATGTTGGTGGGATTGGGGATGGAGATAGATGGGTGGTGTTTGCTGGGGTTGGGGGTAGAGGGGGGATGTTGGTGGGATTGGGGATGGAGATAGAAGGGTGGTGTTTGCTGGGGTTGGGGTAGAGGGGTGATGTTGGTGGGATTGGGGATGGAGATAGAAGGGTGGTGTTTGCTGGGGTTGGGGTAGAGGGGTGATGGTGGGATTGGGGATGGATATAGCAGAGTGATGTTTGCTGGGGTTGGGGGTAGAGGGGTGATGTTGGTGGGATTGCAGATGGAGATAGATGAGTGGTGTTTGCTGGGATTGGGGTAGGGGGGTGATGGTGGGATTGGGGATGGAGATAGATGAGTGGTGTTTGCTGGGGTTGGGGGTAGAGGGGTGATGTTGGTGGGATTGGGGATGGAGATAGATGGGTGATGTTTGCTGGGGTTGGGGGTAGAGGGGTGATGTTGGTGGGATTGGAGATGGAGACAGATGGGTGGTGTTTGCTGGGGTTGGGGGTAGAGGGGAGATATTGGTGGGATTGGGGATGGAGATAGAAGGGTGGTGTTTGCTGGAGTTGGGGTAGAGGGGTGATGTTGGTGGGATTGGGGATGGAGATAGCAGAGTGATGTTTGCCGGGGTTGGTGGTAGAGGGGTGATGTTGGTGGGATTGGGGATGGAGATAGCAGAGTGATGTTTGCTGGGGTTGGGGGTAGAGGGGTGATGTTGGTGGGATTGGGGATGGAGATAGATGGGTGATGTTTGCTGGGGTTGGGGGTAGAGGGGTGATGTTGGTGGGATTGGGGATGGAGATAGATGAGTGATGTTTGCTGGGGTTGGGGATAGAGGGGTGTTGGTGGGATTGGGGATGGAGATAGCAGAGTGATGTTTGCTGGGGTTGGAGGTAGAGGGGTGATGTTGGTGGGATTGGAGATGGAGATAGATGGGTGATGTTTGCTGGGGTTGGGGGTAGAGGGGTGACGTTGGTGGGATTGGGGATGGAGATAGATGAGTGATGTTTGCTGGGGTTGGGGGTAGAGGGGTGATGTTGGTGGGATTGGGGATGGAGATAGATGGGTGATGTTTGCTGGGGTTGGGGGTAGAGGGGTGATGTTGGTGGGATTGGAGATTGAGATAGATGAGTGGAGTTTGCTGGGGTTGGGGGTAGAGGGGTGTTGGTGGGATTGGGGATGGAGATAGATGGGTGGTGTTTGCTGGGGCTGGGGGTAGAGGGGTGATGTTGGTGGGATTGGGGATGGAGATAGATGGGTGGTGTTTGCTGGGGTTGGGGGTAGAGGGGGGATGTTGGTGGGATTGGGGATGGAGATAGATGGGTGGTGTTTGCTGGGGTTGGGGGTAGAGGGGGGATGTTGGTGGGATTGGGGATGGAGATAGAAGGGTGGTGTTTGCTGGGGTTGGGGTAGAGGGGTGATGTTGGTGGGATTGGGGATGGAGATAGAAGGGTGGTGTTTGCTGGGGTTGGGGTAGAGGGGTGATGGTGGGATTGGGGATGGATATAGCAGAGTGATGTTTGCTGGGGTTGGGGGTAGAGGGGTGATGTTGGTGGGATTGCAGATGGAGATAGATGAGTGGTGTTTGCTGGGATTGGGGTAGGGGGGTGATGGTGGGATTGGGGATGGAGATAGATGAGTGGTGTTTGCTGGGGTTGGGGGTAGAGGGGTGATGTTGGTGGGATTGGGGATGGAGATAGATGGGTGATGTTTGCTGGGGTTGGGGGTAGAGGGGTGATGTTGGTGGGATTGGAGATGGAGACAGATGGGTGGTGTTTGCTGGGGTTGGGGGTAGAGGGGAGATATTGGTGGGATTGGGGATGGAGATAGAAGGGTGGTGTTTGCTGGAGTTGGGGTAGAGGGGTGATGTTGGTGGGATTGGGGATGGAGATAGCAGAGTGATGTTTGCCGGGGTTGGTGGTAGAGGGGTGATGTTGGTGGGATTGGGGATGGAGATAGCAGAGTGATGTTTGCTGGGGTTGGGGGTAGAGGGGTGATGTTGGTGGGATTGGGGATGGAGATAGATGGGTGATGTTTGCTGGGGTTGGGGGTAGAGGGGTGATGTTGGTGGGATTGGAGATTGAGATAGATGAGTGGAGTTTGCTGGGGTTGGGGGTAGAGGGGTGTTGGTGGGATTGGGGATGGAGATAGATGGGTGGTGTTTGCTGGGGTTGGTGGTAGAGGGGGGATGTTGGTGGGATTGGGGATGGAGATAGATGGGTGGTGTTTGCTGGGGTTGGGGGTAGAGGGGGGATGTTGGTGGGATTGGGGATGGAGATAGAAGCGTGGTGTTTGCTGGGGTTGGGGGTAGAGTGGTGATGTTGGTGGGATTAGGGATGGAGATAAGTGATGTTTGATGGTGTTGGGCATAGAGGGGTGATGGGAGGGGGTGGAGATGGAAGTAGAAGGTGATATTTGGTGGGTTTGGGGGTAGAGTGGTGATGGGAGAGTGTGTGGATAAAGATAGAAGAGTGATGTTTGCTAGGGTTGGCAGTAGAGGGGTGATGGGAGAGGGTGTGGATGGAGAGAGGGTGATGTTCAGTGAGGATGGGGCAGAGTGATGATTGGAGGGAGTTCAGATGGAGATAGAAGGGTGATGTTGAATGAGGGTAAGGGTGCGGATGGAAATAGGATGGGTGGGGTAGAGGGGAGATGCTCCATTTGTAAGTTTGTTCAGGTCTCGTGGCTTTGTAAATCCAGACAACCCACACACACCAGTTCTAAGAGAATGGAGAACAGGAGCAGAGTTGACCATTCAACGAACAAGGGCAATGAACTCCCTAGTACTGGTAGCCTAGTTGTAGTCCCATATATTTGATGGTAACGTATTACCACTAAGACCAGGAATTATATCATGAACTCTGTTATCCTTATGTTCAATCCGGGTAGCCTCCAACCTGATGGCATGAATATCGATTTCTCCTTCTGGTAAAAGAAAATTCCTTCCCCATCCCCATTTCTTCTATTCCCTACTCTGTGTCTTACCTCTTCATCCCTGCCTAACTCCTCCCCTGGGTCCCCTCCACCTATGGTTCACTCTCCTCTCCAACCAGATCCCTTCCTGTTCAGTCCTTTCTCTTTCCTACTCATCTGACTTCACCTGTCACTTTCCCGCTATCCTCCTTCCCCTCTCCCACCTTTTTATTCTGGCATCTTCCCCCTTCCTTCTCAGTCCTGAAGAAGGGTTGTGGCCTGAAGCGTTGACGGTTTATTCACTTCCATAGATGTTGCCTGACCTGCCAAGTTCATCCACCATTTGTGTGTGTTGCTTTTACCCTGGGTGGTTTTAGTAGAAGTTAGAGGTCAATGATGGCGCTTTTGGTTTGCTGACTCTGACTGAAGATCTGTTGCAAATCATTACGAGACCCCTGCCACCAACAACATTGCACCCATGTTCCTGCCAATGGTCAGCAACACGTAGAGGCCCATGGTGAGTCCATCTTCCCTCTCCAAACAGAACATTGATAGAGTCTTCTTATTCACGACCGCATAAAAGTTGACAAGCAGCTTTTATTTCCAAAGCAGGTTAATTTTGGAACAAATTTGGAAGGTAATCTGAGAAATATTTCTTCAAAACTGTACTTGGCTGTTTTAAACCCCCAATGAATTTTCTCATTGAGTTCCTCACCGTCACTCATGGAGGCGCTCCCAGCCTTGAGGGTTCGGCCAAGGCCAGCAGATGCGACAGATGTGCTCAGGCAGCCAGCGGGGTGAGCTAACCAATGAGTGACACGCAACTTGATTTCTAATTCTTTCCCAGCTCATGAGAGAGCAAACCTGACAGGGAGCAGAAATGGGCATTGTGTTGAAGTGGCTGCATTTACTTCCATGGTCCAAAATGCCAACAGCTTGGAAACAAACCAGGAAAGTGGTCTGAGCCAGTGCTCACACCTGGCCCTCACCCTGACCCCCTTAACCCCCCTTCAATCAGATATGGTTCCCCCAGAACCCCTGATTCACTGCTTTGGTCTCTCAGAATGAGAGTGCCTTCCACAGACTTTGTTTCACTCATTCATTACTTCTTCATAATTCAAAATATTTTCATTCTATCATTTATGTGAATTTATACTATTAGTCATCTTTTTTTATATAATGCAGCTGTCAATACCTCCCTTGCCATCTCTAAGCCTGAGTAGAGAGCATCTGCAGGAAATGCCATCCGCTCCAGCCAGGGTGGTGTAGTGAAGATGTTGCTGAGTGTTTGTCAGAGGGAAGCTCTCTGATCACTGAGAGACGCACAGCTGGTTTGCAGCTGGCCTTGGGCTTTATGGGACAAGAGAGTCTGGCTGTCAGGTGTGCCTGTGGCGTACCAATGTTAGTGTTAGAGCATAAATGTCCAGCTTACTGGTGACATCTTCATCCTGAGAAATGAGCTGCTGCGAGTCAATCATCCGGAACATGAGTTATTAAAATGGGAAGCCCGGAGGATATGAGGATGGAGGCTGTCAACTAACCATCTGGCTGAGTCATAGCCAACAAGTTGCCTGTTTCCTGGAAGCAGACTCTGACCTTTTAACAAGAACACCATCAAAGGGACTAATCACACTATTCCCGATATCAGGGTGGCCCAAAGTGCCTTACGCCTGTGGTTGGAAATGTGGTCCCCATTGCAGGGAAGGTAGCACCATCAACATGTGCATGGTAGGATCCCACAAACAGCAGGATGAAAGTGAACAGATGTAGGTGCGTTAATCAAGAGATTGATGTTGGGTGGCAATGACAGGGGACAAACAAGGGCTCAGAGACACAGAGGAAGACACTTCTGAAGCCAAAGCCCTCTTCATTACATGTAAGCAGGGATTACATGTAAAAATTCCTGGAGAGAATTTGAAGGGGAAGAGCTAGTTCTTTCTTCGTTTTTTAACAGAATGTAGATGTCCCTGGCAAGACTATCACTTATTGCCCATCTGTAACTGCCCTTGAGAAGGTGGTGATGAGTGGCTTTCTTGAATAACTGCAGTCCTCCTTGTAAGGATCTCCCACAGAGCTTTTGGGGATGGAATTCCAGGATTTAGACCCTGTGACTATGAAGGACCAGTGATATATTTCCAAGTTAGGATAGTGTAGTAGATGGAAGGGAAGCCACAGATGGTGCTCCTGTGTTCCTCTTACTGGTAGAGATCCTGGGTTTCAGCTGTTGGAATAGCTTGGGTAGGGTGACTGAGTGTATTTTATAGATTGTAACCCTGCACCTACTGGGCATTGATAATAGTGGGAATGAATGTTAATAGGCAATACACAATAGGTGCAGGAGTAGGTCATTTGGCCCTTCGAGCCAGCACCGCCATTCACTGCGATCATGGCTGATCATCCACAATCAGTATCCAGTTCCTGCCTTAGAAACATAGAAACATAGAAAATAGGTGCAGGAGTAGGCCATTCAGCCCTTCGAGCCTGCACCGCCATTCAGTATGATCATGGCTGATCATGCAACTCAGAACCCTGTACCTGCCTTCTCTCCATACCCCCGATCCCTTTAGCCACAAGGGCCATATCTACCCAGATATGTGTGGCCACTAGGAGATCCCGCCCCCTCTGGCAGACAGAGCACAGGCGCCCAGCGAAACAGTCTCCTAGCCTGTGTCCCCCACCATGCACTCCCCCATCCCTTCCCACTGATCTCCCTCTCAGCACTTATCCTCGTAAGCAGAGCAAGTGCTACACATGCCCTTACACTTCTTCCCTTACCACTATTCAGGGCCCCAGACGGTCCTTCCAGGTGAGGCGATACTTCACCTGTGAGTCAGCTGGGGTGATATACTGCGTCCAGCGCTCCCAATGTGGCCTTCTATACATTGGCGAGACCCGACGCAGCCTGGGAGATCGTTTCGCTGAACACCTACGCTCTGTCCGCCAGAGGAAGCAGGATCTCCCAGTGGCCACACATTTTAATTCCACGTCCCATTCCCATTCTGATATATCTATCCACAGCTTCCTGTACTGTCAAGATGAAGCCACACTCAGGTTGGAGGAACAACGCCTTATATTCCATCTGGGTAGCCTCCAACCTCATCCCCATAATCTTTGATTCCGCTATCTTTAAGAGCTCTATCCATCTCTTTCTTGAAATCATCCAGAGACTTGGCCTCCACAGCCTTCTGGGGCAAAGCATTCCACATATCCACCAATCTCTGGGTGAAAAAGTTTTTCCTCAACTCCGTTTGGGGTGCTTGACGAGCCATCAAAGTGGGTTACTTTGTCCTGGGTGGTACTGAACATCTTGAAACATGTCGAGGATGCTCCATCTCTTTCTGGGATCACATGTGTTAAGTGTGCAATGCATTCACACTCTGATGCCGGCATCTGGGTCAGTGGACTTTTCAGTGCATGTGCGAAGGCATTTTTAGGAGTTGCTGTGGCGGATGGATGCCACCATCACCATGTTGGAAGCCCTCGTCATTAATAAAACACCCAACTCAGCTGATAGTTCCTTTGAGGGCGGCTTCTACCTAGTGAATATTTCAAGGTTTTGGCGTTTCTCTCATTAATATGATTGTGGAGGTCACTATCATAGAGCAGGTACGGACAAATAAACAGCAGCCAAATGATGAGTGCAGTGATGGAAGAGAGTGGATCTGTCAATCTGGAGATACTGTAACTCCTGTCACTAGGTACTGTTCTCCAAGTAGGATTTCTCTTCCTCTGATTACCTCCCCTCACCCTTTACTGTAAACTCCCTGGTGTCAGTGATCATGGGATTCACTAGAGAGAGAGAGAGGGGGGGGGGTGTAAAGAAAGGGAATGAGGACTCTGAGAGGAAGCTGGAATTCAATGGGAACCAGACGACTGTGTATGTCACGCCTTTGCCAATACCCCTGCAGATGCTCACTGTATGTGGGGCACTGTAGCAGAACGAGAAGCTACTCGTCAGCAGAACGGCAGGATGGAGCGACACAGATCAGTGAGTGCTCTTGAGCTGATGCTGTGAGCACACACAAGTGGAGGTGATGGAGCCTGAGGTGCTGATTCACTGCTGAAAGACGGTGAGGAGAGCTGGACAGAGATTATCAGAGTCATACAGCACAGAAACAGGCCCTTTAGTTCTATTACCTGCATTTTGCCCCTATCCTTCTAAACCTTTCCAATCCATATACACGTGGTGAGCCTTTTAAGTGTTGTTAATGTACCTGCCTCAACCACTCATTCCATATATGCACCACCCTCCAAAAAAATTGCCCCTCAGGTTCCTATTAAATCTTTCCTCTCTCTCATCTTAAACCTATGCCCTTGAGTTCTTGATTCCCCACCCCAGGAGAAAGACTGTGCACATTGATCCATGGTGATCTTATACAATTTCATAAGATCATCTTCACTTCACTGAATAAAGTTCTAGCCTGCTCAACCATTCTCCCTAAATTAGTCCCTCGAGTCCTGGCAACTTTCTCATAAACCTTTGCTGCATCGTCCCAGCTTAAACACCCAACAGCAGGGTGACCAAAACTGAATGAGAGGGCATGGCACTGAATCTGGGCTGGATAGATGAGATGCAGGAAAAGATCCTCCTAGTTCTGAACACTTCTTGAAGGTGGAGGAGTTGACAATCAGGGCTCACAAACTGGGAAATGAGGTTGGCCATTTGGGTTTCCAATGAGGAGGGAGTTCTTCATCCTGAGAGTGATGAGCTGGTATTCACTGAAGGCAGTGAGGCTAAATCTGCAATAGTGCTTCTTGACATAAAGAGTTCAAGGGGTGTGGGGAGAAATGAGCAACAGGTTAGTGAGTTTGGACAGCTTCGATCATGTTGACGATGGTGTAGATCAAAAGTGATGAACGGCCTACTGTTGCTCCTTATTTCATTGCTTCTATATTTCTCTACAGCATCTGCTCTCACTTAAATAGAACTATCTGATGCTGATGAGGCCCGCCCTGTCACCGTACCGTGTTTGGGTCTTGGGAAAGTGTGTTTGATTTATGTCCTAACCGCTCACCCGTCATCCTGTGCACCCTTGCTGTCTGGTGTTTAAACTTCCATCCCTACACCACCCCTCCCCCATGGTCTCATTCTCTGTCTCTCCCCTCTGCGAATCCTGACATCATCTAATACTGGCCTGTCAGTCCTCCCCTGGCTTTAATCACGTCTGTGCCTAGAGCTCTGGAATTCTCTCCCTGTACCCCTCCACATTTCTCTCTTCTCTTGAGACGCCCCTTGAGCCTGTCCTTCTGCCCATGCTTTTAGTTAGCCGCATCACTACCTCCCAAAGTGAATTGGTTTGGTCTGATAACTGCATCTCAGAATGATTTACAATATTAAATGCAGACTCGTCTTGAACAGGCAAATTGGGGCTGCTATTTTAATCAAATAAAGCCCATCCTCTTGTACTCTCTTACTGAAATGCTGTGGTGCCAAAAATTGTAGTCCTGACTAGGAGTGTATTTAATATGATGTAGCAGCATGGTTGCAAGTGCTGTATTAAATGGGTCAGTTATAATGAAAGTTGTATGGGAAACAATTTACTACAGCTGCTTTCCATTTCAGTACCTGGTGATACCTTCTCACTCTCGCTGTCTGTCTCTCTCTCTCTCTCTATCTATCTCTACATATTTATCTCTATCTATCTCTATCTATCTATTCCTCTCTCTCTCTCTAATTCTGTCTTTCCCTCTATCTCGGTCTCTCATACACATTCTTTTTCTTGCAAGAAAGCTTATGTGATTGCATTGTTCCAGTTAGGTTAGCAGACTTACACCTACTTCCCTTCTAACAGTAGTTTTGTTTTAATTTCTCTCCTAGGATGCAAAATAGATAATTGTGACACATGTTTCAGCAAAGACTTTTGTACAAAGTGCAAAGCTGGTTCATACTTGCACAAGGGGCGTTGCTTTGAAGAATGCCCTGAAGCATATGTACCATTGCAAGAGCACATGGAATGCGTGGGTAAGTGATCTCATATAACACCCCTTAAAGAGGGAATAGTGTAACCAGCAACTGGTTCTGTTTAAGATTTATTAACACCTTGTGGATGGTCTAATAAATTGAGTTGTGTTGTCTTGCAATTGGTTACACCCAGGAATTGCTTGTTTTCCAACCAGGAAATGAGTGCATACAGTGACCATGACATTCTTGGGATTTAGAGTTTGTATTAAGATATCAGCAATATTGTGAATATGTATCAATGGAATTTGCAAAATAGTTAAATCAGCCAGAATGGACATCTGTAACAAATCATGTCATAATGATTCGAGCTACTAAATAGATCAGAAATATACAGTCTGCAATCTTGAAAGCGCCACATTCCCTGCCACCCACAGCTTCATTGGGGGGAGGGTGGGGGAGTTCTTATTCTCATTGCCCTCTGTGTCGAGAAGTGTCTCTTGATATTGTCCCAAACAGCTCCACTTCACGGACAAACAGGAAACTGTCCCCTCTGTCTCATCTTTGGATTCTCTTCATCACTTAAAATGATTCAATAAGCTCAAGAGAATGAAAAAAAAGCAGCAGATCAAACCGTGGTTAATCCTTTAAGGCCCTGTAACTTTCTGCATTGCCCCATAACCCAAACCCATCACCCCAGCCGATCTTCCCTTACAAGGCTGGTGATAGTATACAGACAGCATAGAGTATACCTTGCCTGCATCTACCTTCCTAAGTATACTTGGGGCTGCATAAAATAGGGCACTGATTCCTTCCTCTCTGTCAACTGCAGCCCCTCTGAGACTGCGGCTGATGTTTGTAAAACGAACCCTTGGAAGTTGTTCTTGGACCAATTACCTGACTTCTTGGAAAATTTTATTAGCATTTGCTCTGTGGAAAGTCTTAATACTTAATATCTGCTGGAATAATAATAGCTCCAAATACAGAGGTTTAAAAAAAGTTAAGAGGCATTTACCACCTTTGCCCCAGGGTAGGGGAGTCCAAAACTAGAGAGCATAGGCTTAAGGTGAGACTGAAAAGCTTTAAAGGGCACATGAGGGGCAAATTTTTGAAACAGAGAGTGATGGGCATATGGAGTGAACTACTAGAGGAAGTGGCAGAGGTAGGTACATTTGGGTAGGTATGTGGCAGAATTTGGGCCAAGTGGAACCAGATCAGTTAGGTAATTTGGTTGGCATGGAAGAGTTGGGCCGAAGGGTCGTTTAACTCTATGACTATATTGTACAAGATGCAGGGATCTTGCAGAAGGTTTAGTTGCTTCACTCTTACACCTGGAATGCCTTTGTGGGTGGATCGGCAGGGGGGTGGTTGACTTCAGTCAGTGTGTGCCCAGCTAAGTTGCATCCATTCTTACACTCGCTCGGATCTGGTCTCAGCCTAATGTGCATGTTTCTGGTCTTCAGAGGGCTGTGAGGTTGGACCGTGGAGCAACTGGGGAACTTGTATAAAGAATGACAAAACATGCGGCTACAAGTGGGGGCTGGAAACCAGGAGACGGCAGATCGTGAAGAAGCCAGCAAGGGACACGATTCCCTGTCCAACCATCGCAGAATCCAGGAGATGTAAAATGGAAAAGCGGCACTGTCCAGGAGGTAAGGGAGTCGTTGAGTGGGTCTTTCATCTGAACTGTTGACTGTTGCTCTATTCCAGTATGTTATCTGCCCTCCACAATTTCTGACTTTATTTCAGATTTGCTCAGCTGCAAGTTTTTGATGTTCACTCTCTCAGAGTGCTCCCTGTTATTGTGTTGCCCTTTCAATTTTGCCCTGGTGTGTATGGGGCCAGGGAGCCTACCTTGATATTCAGTGGATACAGGAGATGTATTTGAGTGCAGAACATGCTTAGCTGTGAGCACTCTCCATGGGCTGCTGCAGAACCCTGCACTGTAGTTAACTCCTGGTGGAGCTCCACCTTTCTCCAAGGGCAAGCAACTCACTGATTGTCCACGTCCGAGGTGTGCCTGGTGGACAGTGCTGTATGTGGACTGTCCATGCCCGAGGTGTGCCTGGTGGACAGTGCTGTATGTGGACTGTCCACGCCCGAGGTGTGCCTGGTGGACAGTGCTGTATGTGGATTGTCCATGCGCGAGGTGTGCCTGGTGGACAGTGCTGTATGTGGATTGTCCATGCCCGAGGTGTGACTGGAGGACAGTGCTGTATGTGGACTGTCCACGCCCGAGGTGTGCCTGGTGGACAGTGCTGTATGTGGATTGTCCATGCCCGAGGTGTGCCTGGTGGACAGTGCTGTATGTGGATTGTCCATGCCCGAGGTGTGCCTGGTGGACAGTGCTGTATATGCACTATGCAGCTGTGGTGGTTTGCAGTTTTTATTTCACTGCCTCCTTTCACTCTTCTGTTTGCTTCTCTTTCTCTTTCTTTGCCACTTACTGCCTTCTGCGTTCTCCCCTCTCTGGTTGTTGTATCTCCTCTTTCCTCTCTCTCTTTCTTTCTCTCACCTTCACTCTCTCTGTGCTCCTTTCTCCTCCTCCCTCTCCCTATGTCTCTCTTTCCTCTCACTCTATATTTCTCCCTCTCCCCTTCCTGTTCCTTCTCTCCTCCTTTCTCTCTCTTTCCCACGTCCTCCTGTCTTTAACACCCCCATCTCTTTCTGCTGCTCAGTTTAGTGGTGTCTATCACCAATTGTTACTCATTCTCTGCAAGGATATGAGAAAAGACAGAAGCAATGATACAGTAGTTCTGTAAATCTCAACACTGTGGTGCTGTTAGCCTTGGTATCTCTGTCCTGGCTGATGGTCAGCACTTTGTGAGTTAACTGCTTAGGGTTGGACATTGCTAAAGTTTTGGTTTTTCTACAGGAAATCTGTAACATCAAACCTGGGCGTGGCTGCAAGATCATCAAGGGGATTGCTTGGGGAGATTTTAGTTTCCCTGAGAGAAGGCATACCTGACCAGGAAGAATAGAATTTAAATCTGGTGACAATACAAGGCTGAAGTGATGAAACATCAGACTGGCTGTGGTATTGTTGAACAGTGGGGCTCTGTTCTCAATCTGGACTCTGGGAACCACTAGGTCTTGGCACTTTGACCATCCCAGATTGGCCATGGTGGGAGGTGGTGAAATTTCAGTGATTTGGAGTGTTGAACCAGTAGACTGAGCTGTTAAACCTGGCAGCTCTCTGACTTTGTCCCCATTTGCCCCATGTCCTTGTTTCTCTTTCATTCTCTCTTTGTCTTCCAGTGTGATATCCAGCATTATAGCTGGTGAGCAGTGTACAGTGAGAGTATTGTGCTTGGTCATTGTACATACACAGACAGACAGACAGACACACACACACACAGACACACACACACACACACACACACACACAGACAGACACACACACACACACACAGACTGTGTGTTCCTCTCCAATCTCATTGGATTAATCTTCCCATTACTACACTTCAGATTATTTTTGCAGGAATTGACAGTTGATCCCCTTGTATCGACCTTGGCCCTTCTCCCACTCACGACCCCAGGGCAGCGCAGGGGACCTGGAGGGTGAGTTTTGAGCCCAGGGAGTGACTGAATTTTGCATCAGTGGCCCATGGTACAATACCACCCTGACTGTGTGGCCATTAATTCCCCATGATGAGGTCACAGACACACCAAGGCGTGTCTGTACCTGTGTTGAACCATGGTCAGTCTGCTGCATAAAACACCAAGCAGTGAGCTCCCAGGGTAATGACTGACTGCCACCTCCTGATGTACAATAACCAGGTCTTGACAGTACACCACTCTGTGTGCATAATGCACCCCATCGAGCACCCATGTGGCAGTGTAACAGACTGTACAGTGGTAGTACTACATCCAGTACACCTTGCAACCATCAGACAACACACTACACTCTCTCCCAACAGTGAGTCACAGAGTGATTGTACAGTGTACCCACGAGGGCATTACAGGGCCTACGGGGATTGTGTTATGTAGTGAACCGTTTACAACGTACTGCAATGTCTATGGCAAGAGGACTTTGAATTAAAAGAGTCTTAAATTGATATAAAACTGTTTTAACCATCACTGCACACTTTAAATTAACAAGCAGTTAGAGATGTGCAAGAATTTGAGTTATGTTTAAAAGAGATGTAATTGCGAAAAGTCTCTGATTGATGGCTCAACAAGTCAGGGAAGCTGCCTGACTTGCTGACTACCCCCAGCATTTTGTGTGTGTTGCTCGAAATTTACAGAGACTGCAGAATTTCTCTGACTGTCGTCTGACAGCCACCACACTGCCATTAATTGAGCCTAAGGATACCTCCTGCAGTATCCTTCCTCACCTCCAACAGGCTTGCACCGGGCCCTCAAATGGTTTAGACACTTGCTGGCTCGCAGGTCCAAACCATCTGAGCCTTTTGCTTTCCCGCTGACCTCCTCTGAGAGCTCGGTACGGGAGGCGCCCAGCTCTTGTGGTTGACCGCGGCTCGCAAACTTCACCAGCGCTGAGCGCGGGAGCGGGAGCAGAGATCCCGCAGCTGCTGCCCGTTTGCCATTGTTGTCGGCCACAAAGCACTTCCCACTAACCTCTCTTCAAGCGGCTGGACGAACACAAGACCCGATAATTTAATTATAAACTGTACCAAGTGCAGTATTTATGGATGTGGCGAAATAAGAATGGAGGAAGGAGCAGTGTGGCAGAGGAACTGGCCAGCTCTCAGTATGTTTTAAATTACACAGCTCTGGCCCCTAGGAGGTGTGAGACATCTGGAAAGGGAACTAGTTTGTGTTTTCTAGTCTTTGGTGCTGGATGGAAAATTAATTCTCTTTTTGAAAACACAAGAGCAGCAGTCCAAGTTTTATTGCTCAATGTTAAATGGTTCTCCTGTATTTATGAGCTGTGGGTGTAGGTGGGGCGGCGGCTGGCGGAATTAGGATGTCAGTGGGAAAGGTTTTTGTTTTGAGAGTTCAGCTCTTTATCTGCCGAGGAACGCTGTGGAGATGATTCTGGAATGTTTGGTGGACGATCACGCTCAGTATTGTGTAATCTAAAGGGAGAGAGAGATGCAGTTTAGTTTTATCTGGCATAAGCACACCGAAATGTCGTTTGCGTCAAATCAAAGCAGCAAAGATTGTCCGGGGGGTGGGAGGGGATCGGCCTGCACGTGTTGCCACGCTCCTGGCGCCTACCCGTGCTCACAATTTACGAACTCTAACCGTGCAGCCACCCACATGATCAGTTCTTCAAAGGGCGGATGTACAAACTCCTTACAGGGCAGCCTCGGGAATCAAACCACAATCAGTGATGGCTGGCGCCACAAAGCAATGGCGCCGAGTCGCCCCAAATCTAGTGACCAAATTCATCGGGTCACCTTCTACTGGATGAGGACTTTGACACAATGAGACCGGACTGCAGCAGATTGCCACTGCCATCACGTTGATGTAACAGCATCAGAAACGAAGTAGTAACTCAAAGTTCATCACGCCAGGCACGTTAATAATAAAACTTTTCCTGACTTTTTATGTAGTGTTTAATGCATTCAGAAGACTGTGGCCACTCGATAAAATTAGGAGCTAGGGATCCAAGTTCTCTGTACAATCACCTTAACCTGCACACCGCTCACCCTCTCTCCCTATTAGCACTAACTCTTACGGCACACTGCGTGTTGAGTGTACAAAACGGAGAGGCTAATCCAAAAATATTCTATCATCATGTTGGGGAGGGTGATCATCAGAGAGCAAGTGGAAGGCTACTCCTGTGTGCAACGGAGCACTCAGGGGTGGGCTGAGAAGTTCACAGGGAGCGATTGGGTGCTGCTAGAAGAGGTAGTGGGTATCTGGAATGGGCTGCCAACTGATAGAGAAGACAGACTTGCCACACTTCGTATGTGTAAACCCCCGGCCTCTGATAGATTGCTGAAGGAAGGAGGGAAATTGCAGAGGGTCTCAAAGTTCAGGGCAAATTTATTATCAAAGTAAGTAGAAGTCATTATATACTACCCTGAGATAGGTTTTCTTGCAGGCATCCACAGTAGAACAACAAGTACAATAGGATCAGTGAAAATCTACACCCAAAGACTGACAGGTAACCAAATGCAAAAGAAGTCAAACTGTGCAAAAAATGCAAATAATCGTCATAATAGATAAGTCTGACTGTAAACCAGATATAGGTTCAGAACAGGAAAACTGTAAATGTTTAACTCTCAGTGGTGGGGCAAAAAGTACGCACAGAAATAGCAGTTGCTTGGAGAAGTGTGGAACAATTGGAGAGAGCCCGCATGGAATTGTTAAAGGTTAACTGTATCCAAATCAGTCGGTGGAGTAATTTACAGAGAGGGTGGTGAGGCTACATGGTTAGTGTGCTACATAGAGACTCCGAGAAGGCATTTAAAAAGGTGCCTCATTACTGGCTTGCCATTGAGATTGAAAGCCAGGGAATAAAAGGTGTGGGAGCCTCACAAAAAGCAGATACAAAATTAGCCCAGTACGTGAATTGGTAGTTTTCAGACTGTGGGGGAATAGACGGAGGAATGCTGCTTTTCTTAATAAATATTAACCATTTCACCTTGGGCGTCCAGGGCACAATTCCCAAATCTGTAGATGATTCTACCTGGCTGCGTAGTGTACTGTGAAGAGTACAAGAGTAGACCAGGTTGGTGGGAAGGGGGAGAGGTGACATGTTATGGTTTGGTAAGAAGGGTGTGGAGAGTCTTGAACAAAATCCCGACAAGATAAAGAGCTGGTAAATTAAAACTGAGATACACAGAAACGACTTCTGGCTGAGGGCCGTGAATCTCTAGAATTATCTGCCCTGGCATTGTTGGATCATTACGAGTGTGTAAAGTGGAGGCGGATATGTGTTTCATAGGGGGACAGAGAAATATCACAGAAGACAAGTTGAGGCCAGCATTGATCAGCCATGATCATATTGAACAGTGGGGAAACTTGAGCAGCTGCTTGTGTTCTTGTTAGGCACAGGAAACCGAAGGGCATGTCTGAAAGAGAGATTTGGTCTAAATAGGTAGAATTCCATTGAGAATGGCAGGGCAAGTTGGAAAAACAGTTCAAAGTTCAAAGTCACTTATTATCAAAGTATGTATAGTATATATAACCTTGAGATTCATCTCCTTCCAGGCAGCCACAAAACATAGAAACCCAAGAGAACCCATAAAAAAAGACCGTCAAACACCCAATGTTCAACAACAAAGAAAACAAATTGTGCAAACAGTAAAAAGTAAGCAAATAATATTCAGAATTAAAGTTCACAAAAGTGAGTTCACAGCCACGAAGCCAGTCATCACTGCAGCAGGTCCAGGAGCCTGTTAGCTGCAGGCCACAGCCTCAGTTCAATGCAGAGACGAGTTAACCTCGCCGAGCAGCAAGCTGAGCACCAGCCCATCCCTTGCCTCTGGCCCCAACACCCTGACTTTTTTGATCTGGCCTGATGCTTAAGTCGGCCAAACACAGCTTGTTGCTTGCTCTCAGACCACTTTGATACGCGTACGTTGTACAAGAGCAAGGGATTCATAATGAAGCTTTACTGCACACTGGTTCAGGCACAACTGGGGGACTGTGTCCAGTTCTGGGCACCACACATTAGGAAGATTTAGGAGAGGATGCAGAGGAGTTTGTGGAGGACCTGCACATGTTCGATGGATTAAATCCCTAAAGATCTGGGGCCAACATCCTCACAGGAAGGTTTGCGAGAGCTGTGTAGAAATCTAAACTATCTTGTACATGAAGGTAGCACTGGGCACACCAGGAGCCAGGGAATGAGATCGAGTGAAAGGGACATGAGGATGGGTCTGGAATGCAGGAAATTCAGGATGGGCAGATTCAGTCTGCATTAGAGGGAGCCACATAAATATCTGGAAGGAAAGCACTTGAAGGCTTCTGGGGAAGAGGGTGGGTGTTCTTACATAGAGTTGCTACAGGTTCAGTGAGCTGAATGGCTGTAACGGATTGATAAAAGATTCCATAGCCTGGAAAGCAAGCAGACATTTCTGTAGCTGCAGATGTGGTACCAGGGTGGTACAAAACGGATGGAGGAGGGAACAAGGTCTTGCGAGCAAAATCTTCAGAAGCTGGGGAAGAGTTTAGGCAGGGCACTGAAGGTGGTAATTCCACATTATCTTTGGGCTCCCTACCACTGGAAAACAAAACTATGAGTATGATGCGGGTGAATGTGGGGCCGGGGAGGTAGAGGAGGAGGGAGGGCTTTGGATCCCTAGGGACTGGGTCTGGGCAAGTGGGGCCTGCAGAGGCTGATGGATCGAATGCCAGCACAGCTGGGACTAATGTCCTCACAGGAAGGTTCAGCAGAGCTGCGGAGTGGTGTAACACAACTGGGCACCAGGTGCTGGTATTGGAAAGCAGAAAGAAAGGGGAAAGCAGACCGGGAGAGCAAGAGAGAGAGAAGCAGAACTAAAGAAGAAATAGATGGTTTTCCGACAGGACCGGAGTGACGGTCACTATGACATGGTCTAAGATGGGTTAACAGTGCATTCCCATAATCACAGGAAGTGCACAAAGCAAGGTTGCTGAGGTGCGTTTACTTGCAATGTCATTGGCAGCAGCAAAGGCCGGACTAAAAAGGGCAGGAATGTGTTCTAAATACCTCAAATAGATGATCTGATCATTGTCCATTTGTTTGTGGAAGCTTGTTGTGCATAAGTTTGCTGCACCATTTTGGAGTGAATAACCAGGTGGTTTGGACCATCCCGAGATGCTGAAGGGCATTGTACTCTTTACACTCTGCTTCTGAATTCAGTTAATTTGTTTTCTAGATAACCTGTTGCACCCACAAACCAATATTCTGCAATTCATGCACAAGCACTCCAAAGCTCTCCTTGCACAATGGCACAGTGCCATTTTTCACCATTTAAATAATAATCTGATCTATTTACAAAATGAATGACTTGATTTTACCAACATTGTACTCCATCTGCCAGACCCTTGCCCACTGACTTAACCTAACCATATCTCCCTGTAGACTCTCTGCAAACTGCACAGTTTGCTTTTCCACTAAATTTAATGTCATCAGCAAACTTAGATATGATAAACATGGCCCTCTCTTCCAAATTGTTAATGTCTGTCATGAACAGCTGAAGGCCCAGCACCAACCCCTGTGGTACTCTGCTCACCATTGATTTCCAACTAGTTAAGCAACCATTTATCCAAACTCTCTGCCTTCTATTAGCTAACCAATCCTCTTTCTGTGCCAATACATTGTCCCAAATTCATATATCTTTATCTCATGTCACCTTATTAAATGCTTTCCAGTAATCCAAATATACAGCATCTACTTTTTCCTCTCTATCCACTGCATGTAAGAACTCCAGTAGTTTGTTGTACAGGATCTGCCCCCCTGAATCCATACTGTGTCTGCCTGGTGGAACCAATTCTATCCAAATCTTTTGCAATGTCTTCCTTAATGATTGCTTTGAGCATTTTCCTGACTATAGACATTAAGCTAACCATCCAATAGCTACCTGCCCTCCGCATAAATCTATTTTTAAATAGTGGTGTGATATTTGCTGTTTTCCAGTCTATCAGCCTATGACCAGAGTCCAGAGAAATTTGGTAAATTATTACAAATGCCTCTATTTCTTACAGTAACCTGGGATACACTCCATCAGAACCAGGGGACTTATCTATCTTTAGGCCCATTAGTTTACTCAAGACTACATCTTTAGTGATAGCAATTGTATCGAGGTCCTCATGTGCTGTTGCATCCATAACATCTCTTTGAGGCATGTTGGACATGTAGTCCATTGTGAAGCTGACACAAAATAGTTGTTCAAAGCTTTGACTATTTCTGCATCACCCAAAATTACTTCTTCTTTCTCATTATATATTTACTTCCACTAAACTTTTCCGCCTTATGTAATTATAGGTTTCACTTTTTTATATTCTGTGCTAGTTTACTGTCATAATCTATCTTCATTTTCTTTATTGCTTGTTTACGATAAAGATGGAATCCAGTTCCCACCTGTTCTTAGTGACTTCGTATGCATGAGTCCTGACGAAGAGTCTCGGCCCGAAACGTTGACTGTTTACTCTTTTCCATGAGGCGTTGCCTGGCCTGCTGAGTTCCTCCAGCAGTTTGTGTGTGTTGCTTGAACATGAGATGTAGAGTCCTTGGAAGCAAGTCCATAGGTTGTGGGAAAAGTTCAGTGATGGGGCAAGTGAAGTTGAATGAAGTTATCCCTTTTGGTTCAAGAGCCAGCTTCTGAAGATTTTCTCTTGTTAGTATGCGTGAGTTTCTAGCTTGATGCTTGCCTTTGTTTCTTTGGCTTTTTGAAGGGTGGCTGTCCTGATCCTCAATGATTTTGCTTTTAACTGGAATATACGTTAGTTGAGCAATATGAAAAATCTTTGAAAGTTTTCCATTGTCCTTCATCTGCTCCACCATATAACCCCATCCCTCATCTGTTTGTAGTCTCCCTTGTTCAGGTATAATGCACTGGTTTTAGATCAAGCCTCTACTTGTACGAGAAATTCATTCACACTGTGATCACTCTTCCTGAACTATAACATCATTCATTTTACCTGTCTTACTGCACAAGACCAGATTGAAGACAGCATGTTCCCTTGTACATTTTAACCCTGTGTTCAGGAAAACTATCATACCTACGCTCTGTGAAGTCCCCCTCAAGTCTGTCTCAACCAACTTGATTCACCCAATCTATATGCAAGTCAACGTCCCCCATGACAACTGCCATTCCATTTCTTGGTGTATTGCCCACGTCCCTGTAATATTATCATTAGATGGCCTATATTCAACTCCTATCAGTGATTTTTTCCCCCTCCGTTGCTGTTCCTAATCTCTAGCCAGATTGATTCAACATTCTGCACCTTAGATCTTATATCGTCTCTCACTGTTGCCCTGCTCTCATCCAGAATTAAAAGCATGGCCCCACTTCCCTTGCATTCTTGCCCATCATTACCTGATACCCTGGATATTTACTTCCCAGTCATCTCCGTCCTGCAACCACTTTTCTGTAATGGCGACTAAATCAAAAGTTCAAAGTAAACTTATTATCAAAGTACATATATGTCACCACATACAACCCTGAGCTTCGCTTCCTTGTGGGTATAATCAGTAAATTGAAGAACGTAATATAGCCGATGAAAGACCTTACCCAGCAGGGCGGACAAATGACCAACGTACAAGAGACAACGAAA
Organism: Mobula birostris; assembly: GCF_030028105.1. NCBI lineage: Eukaryota > Metazoa > Chordata > Chondrichthyes > Myliobatiformes > Myliobatidae > Mobula > Mobula birostris. The sequence continues at coordinate 116,309,659 of NC_092370.1, read as the reverse complement.
TGTGCAAATATAAAAGAGAATTAATAATGATAATAAATAAGCACTAACATGAACATGAGATGTAGGGTCCTTGGAAGTGAGACAATAGGTTGTGGGAACAGTTCCGTGATGGGGCAAGTGAAGTTGAATGGAGTTATCCCCTCCGGTTCAAGAGCCTGATGCTTGAGGGGTATTAACTGTTCCTGAACCTGGTGGTGTGTGTCCTGAGGCTCCTGTACCTTCTTCCGGATGGCAGCAGCAAGAAGGGAGCATGACCTGGGTGATGGGGGTCCCTGATAATGGATGCTGCTTTCCTGTGACAGTGCTAGTGCTCAGCGTAGACGTGCTCAATGGTGGGGAGGGCTTTACCTGTGATGGACTGGGTCGTGTTCACTACTTTTTGTAAGATTTTCTGTTTAAGGGTATTGGTGTTCCCATACCAGGCTGAAGTGAACCTGTCAGTATAATCTTCACCACACATCTACAGAAGTTTACCAAAGTATTAGAAATCGTGCTGAATCTTCGCAAACTCCTAAGGAAGTAGAGGTGCTGCCGTACTTCTTCATAATTGTACTTTTGTACGTGGACCAGGACAGGTCCTCTGAAATGAAAACACGGAGCAATTTAAAGTTGCTGACCCTCTCCACCTTTGATCACCCGATGGCGACTGGTTCATGCATCTGGTTTCTTCCTCCTGCAGTCAATAATCAGCTCCTTGGTCTTGCCGACACTGAGTGAGAGATGGTTGTTGCAGCACCACTCAGCCAGATTTTCATTCTCTCTCCTATACGCTGATTCGTCACCACCCTTGATTTGGCCAACGACAGTGGTGTCACCAGCAACCTTTACCCCTTTGTAATGACTTGTGCCACAAGTTCTCTGAGCATTTCCAACTGGAAGAGATTCCCAGCTCTGCATCTTCATGGCCAGGAGACAGGTAAATATTTGGAGAGTGTTGCTGTTTGTGCAGGTTAGTTGGTTACCCCCAGGAGAGTGGATGTGCCAGAGGGGATATTGTAAAGTTCAGGATGCGTGAGATGATGAAACAGTGTTACGCATTAGCAAACTATCCTGATGGAAAGTCCTTTGCTTATTTGGTCAGACTTGTCTCCTAGAGGTTCTTGCCCTAGATTTGTAATCGTTCACTTCTACTGAAATAGTGGTACAGATTGATTTCCTTTACCAACAGCATGAACGACAGTTACATGTATCAATTACCGAGGGGAGAGCTCGGCTGGTGCACCAGCTCCCCGATCATGTGTGCTGTCTTGCAGGAGTTAAGCTTGTAATGTACCCCAGGACATTAAAGCAATTGGAGAGCTTACTGCTTGTCCCCGCCTGCCTCTGAACTGCTGTGGTGAGTCTTTCATATGCTTAAAATGTGCAGATCAAGTAGACAGATAGCCTAATGAAAGCCTCACTGGGTAAAACACAAGCCTTTTACATTGCTAACCCACTGTTAAAACCCTACCCTCAATTGCCAGATTCCTACAGCTTTCCTCTTGGGCAGGAGGTCTACCTTGTACTTTGCTCGTGCATGCATATAATTTAGCTCGTCTTTCAGAAGTCCTGGTTCCTTGCAGCTGTTAGCCCACGCAGCTGTGGTCTGATCCAGCTGCCGCACTGACTCTGGGAGTGGGAGAATGGAGTCGGCCGCTGGGCTCAGTCTCCGTGTCCTCACACTCTTAGTGTGGTATAGCACAGGATCAGGCCCTTCAGCCCAGCTTGTTCATACTGACCAAGTTGCCTCGCTGATCTACTCCCATTTGTGTTCTCCCATCTGCGTGCCTGCATTTGGCCGGTATCCCTCCACCCCTTTGCTATCCATGTACATGCTTTTCAAGTGTCAACCCTTTGCTATCCATGTACATGCTTTTCAAGTGTTTCATTGTACCCATATCTACCTCTGCCTCTGGCAGCTCCTGCCATGTACCTACCACCATTCGTGTGAAAAAGTTGTCCATCAGGTTCCCTGAAATTTTATCCTCTCACCTAAAAACTATGCCAGCTAGCTTTATACTCCCCTACCTGGGGGAAAAAGACCGACTTTTATCCATGACCCTCATGATTTTATAAACTTCCAGAAGGTCGCCTCTCAGCTCCCTTCATTTCCTGGAACACAGTCCCAGCCTATCAGCCTCTCCTTACAACTAAAGCCCCCCACTCCTTGTGAAGTTTTTCTGCATCCTTTCCAACTTGAAGACACCCTTCCTAAAGCTAGATGACCAGAATTGCACACAATACTTCTGCTGCGATCTCACCAGCGTCTTGTACAGTTGTAACATGACATCCCAACTCTTGCACTCAGTACTTTGGCCAATGAAGGCAGGTGCGTCAGATCCAGTCTTCACCACCCTGTCTACCTTCAAGGAACTATGTACTGTACCCCCAGCTCTCTTCTTCAATGCTCTCCAGGGCCTTGCCTTTTGCTGTACAAGTCCTGCAGTGAGTTAACATAGTAAATGCAACACTCCACACTTGTCTGGGTTTAATTCCATCTGCCACTCTTTGGCTCACTTTCTCATTTGATCTATTTTGCTGATGTAACCTTAGAAACCTTCTTCACTGTTGAGTATACCCTTAATTTTGGTGTCATCTGGAATCTTACTAACCCTAAATGTTCTCATCCAAATTGTAACACAGATGCTGAACAATGGGAGACCCACCACCAGTCCCTGTGACACACCATTGATTATAGGGCTCTAATTTGAAAAGCAACTCTCCACTCGCACTCTGACTCTTACCACCAAGCTAAGTTTTGCACCCAGTTGGCTTGTTCATGCTAGATCCCGTGTAAAATAGTCTTCTGGGCTAATCTACTAGGGGGACCTTGTCAGATTCCTGGACAAGAGTCTAGCAGTCTAGATTATTTCAATTGTTTCACAGTCTATATTCCAAGCACGGAGACCATCTCTGTCAAGCCTCTCAAATGCTGAGGTCCGAAGAAGGTTGTTGTTCCTAGTTTAACTATTAATGGGGTTTAGTGGGGCCCAGCCAAGAGGGTCACATGACCACTTCTGGAACTAAACCTGTGGTGGGCCAGTGGACTTTGATCTCTGTGATGAGAAGTTTGCTTGACGCCTGGCTGATACTTTCATCAGCTGCTGGCTGCTGGACAGTTTTGTGACGTTGAATTGGGGCCAGTCTGAGCTGGCAGTGAGTGCCATGGATGTCTACAGGGGAACGAGGAGCTGGATCCCAGTCACAAGCCATACTCTCTTGGTGTGCTGAATCGAACCATCAAACTACTGAACTGCAGTGAGGAAAGCATTGTTAAAAGCCAAGATCTTCAGTAGATGTGGTCTGTGCCGTCTCGAAGTGTAACACCCAGCAGGCTGAAGTCAGCAGGTCTGGCTCAGTGCAAAGGTGCAAAATGTGGCAGAGTGTCAAGAGGAAATATTTGAGGTCTCAGTCCCTGCCCATTAGAGGGTGGAAATTGCATGGACCAGACTTAAACCAACATTGATTTTTTTCTTTTGAACAGAGGGAGGGTGGTGTTGGTGGTAAGGAGTGGTTATTCCCCCTACAACACATTGGCTGCGGTTCTCCTATCTTTATTGCAAAGAATTGAGCTTTTCATGAATTTGGTGGATCTGTTCAGAACACGATACTGGCGTGGTAGATGGGCTGAGTTCATTCAACACTGATAGCACAGCCGCAGAACGTTTGGGTTAAAACATAAAACTAGGCAGTCATCCCTCCAACAGCTAACAGACAATATCTGATAACATTTTGCATCTTCTCAGTTTGCACTGCTTACCCCGTGATATCTACAACATGGGAGTTACCGAGGTACTACATGTTCAAATGAGTAAGTACTATACTCTCTATCTCTTTCTCTCCCTGTTTCCCTCTTTCTCACTCTTTCTCTCTCGCTCTCTCTATCTCTATCTATTTCTCTATTTCTTTCTCTATCTCTTTCTCTTCCTGTCTCTCTTTCTCTCTCTCTCTATTTCTTTCTATCTTTTCTCCCAGGTGCACGTTCTCTCTCTCTCTCTATTTCTTGCTCTATCTCTATGTCTCTATCTCTCTCTATCGAGTATCTCTCTATTTCTCTTTCTATATCTGTCTTTCTCTATCTCTCTCTCTCTCTTTCTCTATCTCTCTCTTTTTCTCTCTCTCCTTTCCTCTTTGGAGTTATGACCTTATTTATGTTTAGCAATGTACAGGTTAACAAAGGCTGGCTTAGAATGGGGAGTGATTCCTAATTTTGGAAAGTTCTGGGAATTGGTTCTCAATATGGAAAGGCTTCTGACCACACCCTTGGCATGGCTGGTGGGTAGCAGTACTGGCATTAGGGGCTTGTTGCCAGTGTGGCAATACTTCAATAGATCTTTTAGCCTAATCTGGCGCTGGCGAAAACCATCACCTGTAGGTTTCCCACCAGTTGGGAAACTACTGTCCTGATTTCAAAATAGATCACTGGTCCTTCTTCATCACTGGGTCTAAAATCCTCCCTGACACCAGTGTGGGAACACCTTCACCAGGGAGACTTCAATATTTCAAGAAGGTGGCTCACCCTAACCTTCTCAACGATGGCATGGATGGAGAATAAACGTTAGTTCTGCTGGCAACACTCAGATCCCATGAAGACACCTAAGACAGGTATCTGCCAGTTATAGACCAGCTTATTTGAAGGCATACAGTAAAGACATTGTGACAGAAGGTTAGCCAAGGGTTCTTGACCATATGTTACCAATTTCCCTGGGCTGTTTGATAAGTATAAGCAAAAAACTTCAGAGCTAAAATCGTCAAGACTACCAGTGTAGACTTTGCTGTGGTTAGTGCAAGGATATTAGTCATCCTCTCATTTCTGATTAAGGATCTGTTAATCAACATCTGTTTTGAAGTACATCAAAGACAAATTTGATGTTTTGATTGGCTTCTAAACCATTTTGTTTTTTTTTAATGCATTGCCTACTGGCAGGGATGTGTAAACATGTAGCAGTGTGGTGGCAGGGTTGGTTGTTTAACAGCTCAGTGAGACTGAGCTGAGAGGCTGTAAATGGGGGAGAAGCAGCTACTTCATTCAGTCGTTAAGGTTGTAAAGATATATGGCATAACAGGACATTTGGTCCAACTTATCCATTCTTACCAAGTTTCCCGACGGAGTTAGTCCCATTTGCCTGCATTTGACCTATATCCCTCTAGACCTTTCTTACCCACGTACCTGTCCAAATGTCTTTTAAATGATATAATTGTACCCACCTCTGTCACTCCTTCCGGCAGCTCGTTCGATAAATCCACTACCCTCTTTGTAGAAAAGCTGCTCCTCAAATTTATTTTAAATCTTCCCCTTCCCACCTTAAACTTTTGCCCTCTAGTGTTAGACTCCCCTATCCTGGGAGAAAAACTGGCCATTCAACTTATTTACATCTCTCATGATTTCATAAACCTCTATAAAGTCACCTCTGGTAACAGCCTTGTAAATTTTTTTGTATCCTTTCCAGTTGAATAACAGTTGCAACTTTGTTAGCTGAAGTTTGACAAACTGAAGCATGGCAGAGCCCTTCAACAAAAATTCTATAAGGGATGCAGTAATTACTCTTTGCGTCTTATCAGCTCTTTGGCATAAGTGAGTTTTAGAACTAGTTACGTTGTACCAAAGTTTGTCCAGGAAACGGAAAGCACACATAATTCTCAAATGCCAGGACTTCGGTATTTTTAAACTTTATAAAGATCACTGGATGGGCATTAGCTATTATTCTGTGGCTAATTCTGTCACCAAATTAAGGGAAGGTTCTTTAAAACTTAGAGAGAGGTTAAGGGATATTTTGGGGAGCATTGCAGAGGTCGGGTGTTCAGGCCTTTGGAGAATCTGGGGGTCTGGGATTGTTCCCCTTGACATTTGGTGGAGGTTTTGATGGAGGATGGGTGAACCAGCAGGTATGGAGTGAGAGGAATTAACAAGTGGAGCAGGAGAGGAAGGTGTTGTTATCAGTTTGTTATAAAGGGCCTGATTAAGCCCACAGCCCTGATTAAGATACAGTGAAAAGCTTTTGCATGCCATTCATGCAGATAGTGCCATTCATAATTACACTGAGATGCTTAAAATAAAACAGAACACAGAATATCGTGTTGCATACACAGAGAAAGTGCGGAGCAGTGAGACTAATTAAGCATAAGGGCCTCAGTGAGGTCGATTGGGAGCTCAAAGTTCAAGGTTCATCTTTTAGTGAGAGAGACGGCAAATCAGGGGTCTGATGACAGTGGTTTAGAAGCTGTCCTTGAAGCTGGAAGTACATGTTCTCAAGCTTTCGTGTTTCCTGCTTGATGGGAGAAGGATGGCTGATGTCCTGCTGAATTCCTCCAGCATTTTGTGTGTGTGGCTGATGTCCTTGACTGTTTGCTCTACAAGTTGTGATCTGGGTCATGCTGCCTTGCAGTAGAGGCTATGGGAGCTTTTAAAACAAAAGTATTGGGTAAGAAAAAGGGGTGGGAGTTGGGATGGGAGTAAAGGCTGATCAAAGAAGTTAGCTGACATGATGGGACAAGTAGCTCCCTTCACACCTTTCACACCCTTTAGTGCTTCAAAATACCACCATGGGAATCTTCTATCTTCTATCTTTTATTGTAATCAACTGAGTCTTTTTGTTCTGCCTTAGAGCTGGCGTATTTCCTCTTTCTGGAATAACTGTTAGGCTCAGTAATCATTGGCGCGGTGTTCAATGCCCACCAGCTGGAACAGAAGTTCACAAACATGACCCATAAAGTACAGGCTGTGGGCTTAATCAGGCCCTTTCGCTTACTGCTGGTTTACGCTTCACTTTACATTTCTGTGTCTTCATTGCCCAAAGAGGAAGTGCAGTGGGCTTTTCCTTAATTATAACACAATCCGCAGCCATGGTCACAACAGTTGGCTAGGACAGTCATCCCTACAATCTAACATACCACAAATTCCCATTTGGTCCCACCACTGACCCCCAAAGATATTTGTCTTTTTTTATTTTAATGTATCCCAAAACCTGTCGGCTGTCAAATCCTCCTCTCACTCTGTTACTCTCTCTCTCTCACTCTGTTACTCACTCTCTCTCTCTCTCTCTCTCTCTCACTCTCTCACTCTCACACTCCCTCTCTTGTTCTCTCTCACTCACTGTCTGTCATTCTTTCATTATCTCTCAGTCTATCTATCTCTTTTCTCTGTTTTTCTCCCTCTGCTTACTCCACCTTTTTCATTCTTTCTTTCTTTATCTTATTCCTTGTCACTATCTTTCTATTTCTCTTTTTGTTCCTTTCCCTGTCACACTCTGTATCTCTCGCTCTGCCTCTTTTCTATTTTTCTCTCTATCTCTGTATCTGTCCCTCTCTATCTCATTTCCACCTCTCTTTCTCTCTCCATGTCACTCTCTCCCATCTTCTCTTTCTTTCTCTGTATCTCCCTCTGCCTCTTCTTCTATCAATCTGTTTCTTTATCTCCCTTCTAAGTCTGTCTCATTGCCTCTCTCTCTCCTCCCCTCCCCTCCCCCTCCCCCTCCCCCTCCCGCTCCCCTCCCCCTCTCCCCCCTCCCCCTCTCCCCCTCCCCCTCTCCCCCTCCCCCTCTCTCCTCTCCCCTCTCCCCTCCCCCTCTCCCCCCTTCGCCCTCCTCCCTCCTCCCTCCCCCTCCCTCCCCCTCTCCCTCCCTCCCCTCTCCTCCCCTTCCTGTTTCCCTTCTCCCCCTCTCCCCCTCGTTCTCATCACTTCCTCCCATTCCCTCTCTTTCTCTCTGCTGTAGGTTTTTTGTGTAACCTATATGCAGTTATTAAAATGTGAATGATCTCAGTCTTGCATGAATTGTGAATCTGCAAAGCCTACTGCTGAGTTTGCACTGAAACTTCCCTCACTCCAACAAACAATCTGCTGAAAGAACTTAATGGGCCGAGCAGCATCTCTTGGAAAGGAATTGTCGATGCTTTGGGTTGAAACCTGATGCAGGGTATCAACATAATTTCAACACGCTGACAATTCCTTGTTTGCTCCAGATTCCAGCACTGGGGGGCTAGTGGACAATGAGGAAGGCTATCAAAGCTTGCAGCAAGATCTGGACCAGCTGGAAAATGACTGAAAAATAGCAAATAGAAATTTAATGCAGACAAGTATGAGGTGTTGCACTTTGGGAGGACAAACCAGGATAGTAGGACCTAGTTACTGAGGAGTGCAGTAGAACAGAGGAAACACAGACCCATACTCTGTCCAAGTTACATGCCATCTTGGTCAATGTCTCCCATCCACTACATAATGTACTGGTTGGTCACAGGAGTACATTCAGCCAGAAACTCATTCCACCGAGATGCAACACTGAGCATCATAGGAGGTCATTCCTGCCTGTGGCCATCAAACTCTACAACTCCTCCCTTGGAGGGTCAGACACCCTGAGCCAATAGGCTGGTCCTGGACTTACTTCCTGGCATAATTTACATATTACTATTTAACTATTTATGGTTTTATTACTATTTAATTAATTATGGTGCAACTGTAACGAAAACCAATTGCCCCCGGGATCAATAAAGTATGACTACGACTATGACTACTCCCTTGAAAGTGGCATCACAGGTGCACAAGGACATAAAGAGAGCTGTTGGCACATCGGCCTTCATCAATCAAAGTACTGAATATAGGAGTTGAGATGTTGAAGCTGTATGAGAGGTTGGTGAGGCCTAAATTGGAGTATTGTGTGCAGTCTTGGCCACCAACCTACAGGAAACATATCAATAAGATTGAAAGAGTACAGAGAAATTACAAGGATATTGGCAGGTCTTGAAGACCTGAGGTATAGGAAGAGGTTGAATAGATTAGGATTGCAGAAGAATGTGGGGAAATTTGATAGAAGTATACAAGATTGTGAAAGACAAAGGTACAAGAAATGCGATATTGATGTTAAGGATACTATCAGAACGAGCTATTGAAGTGCAAAAAGATTTGTTTGTTTGTTTTATCGACTACACAAAAGCATTTGATAAAGTGAAGCACAATAATTATTCGAAATATTACAGGAAACTCTAGATCTAGATTTGAAAGACCTCCGCCTAATCAGAAATCTGTATTGGGAACAAACTGCCGCTGTAAGAATAGATGGAGAAGTGAGTCAGTTTACGAAAGTCAAGAGAGGCGTTAGACAAGGGTGTGTTTTCTCCCATGATTTGTTTAATGTTTACAGTGAAACAATATTACAAAAAATAAGAGACATCTTGGGAATCAAAGTTGGTGGTGAAAACATCAATAATTTTAGATATGCGGATGACCCTGTGTTAATCGCAAGTACAGAGGAAGAACTACAAAACTTAATTGATATATTTGTTGAAGAAAGTGCAAAAAGACAGAATGTATGGTGATATCCAAAAAGAAGGAGAATCCTATCTGCAGGCTGAGAATAAACGGGGAAGACATAAAACAAGTACAGAACTTTTGCTACTTAGGAAGCTGGGTGACATCAGATGGCAGGTGCGACATGGACATCAAAAGAAGAATAGGGATGGCAAAAGACACCTTTACGAGAATGAAGAGTATACTGACCAATACTAAACTAGGCATGACAACCCACCTCAGAGTACTGAAATGTTACGTTTATCCAGTTATGTTATATGGCTCAGAATGTTGGACAATATCTAGTAACATGAGGAAATGAATTGAAGCAGCAGAGATGTGGTTTTTGAGGAGGATGCAAAGAATCTCATGGATGAAATAAATATCTAATGAGGATGTCATGAACAGAGCAAGCACAAAAAGAGAAATAATGTATGAGATCATGAAAAGGCAACGTGACTTCATTGGACATGTGATTGGGAAAGAGGAGTTAGAATGCACGGTAATTATGGGAAAGATTGAAGGGAAGAAAGCAAGAGGAAGGCAATGACAAATGATGATGGAGACAGCAGCCAGAGAACTGGAAATGAATACCAATGAATTGATCCACTTGACCCGAAAGAGGAGTGTGGGGGCCATGGCAGTCAAAGCTCAAACCTGATGATGGTGATGACGATGATACAAGATTGAGGGATACAGATAGAGTAAATGCAAGCAGATTTTTTCCTCAGAGGTTGGGTGAGACTAGAACTAGAGGTCATATTTAAGGGTGAAAGATGAAATATTTTGGGGAACCTGTGGTCTTCACTCAGAGGGTGAAACAAGCTGCCAGTGGAAGTGATGGATGCTGGTTCAATTTCAACATTTGGGACAGGTACATAGATGATAGGGGTATGGGGGATTATGGTCCAGTTGCAGTTCAAAGGGACCGGGCAGAATAACAGCTCAGTATTGACTAGATGTGTTGAAGGGCCTGTTTCTCTGCTGGAGGCTCCATGACTCTAAGGCTTTATTTTTTGTTTGCCCATTGTGTTATCCTAATTCCATCCTCCATGCTGGATGAAAACATGTGGAAATGGAGTGCGCTGTCAAGTAAACAAATAGCAGAGACTGTGACCACTAACTAATAGAGCATAACTGTTTTTAAATTGTGATAATTGTTGAGCAAGGCCAGAGACGGAATGATTTCAACAGTTCAGCTTGTTTCACTTTCTGATCTTCTCTCACAGACTTTCAAAAATGTTAAATGTTCTTCATATATGTTCCTTTATCTTTCAGTCAGCTTATTCACTCTCCCTCTTTTTCCCCCTCCTCATCTGACAACCTAAATTCAACTTCTCTACTTCAATTGCTTTCTCAGCCCATTGGTCAGACTTGCTAAGGGGCCTTTCACCAGATCTGGCGAAGTGCAGCATAACTGGACTTTGAAGTGCCCGGGGGTTCCCACCTAACCCCGAGCAAGCACACCAGCAGCAGAAGCAAGATCTTGGCCCCCTCCCAATCCAGACCTGGCCTACCCTGGCCTTTAACAACAAGACTCCACACCTGCAATGGACAAAGTCGCATATTATTTCTTCAGACTCTGACAGGCGAGAAGAGATATTTCTACCTCTACCCTGTGACGGAACCATGTATGAGATCTTTGGTGGGCTATCCAGACCAATATCAAATCTGCGGGAGGAGCAGTGTGGGAGGGGCAATACTGAGGGAGTGTCACACTGTGGGATGGACAGTACTGAGGGAGTGTCACACTGTGGGATGGACAGTACTGAGGGAGTGTCACACTGTGGGATGGACAGTACTGAGGGAGTGTCACACTGTGGGATAGACAGTACTGAGGGAGTGTCACACTGTGGGGTGGACAGTACTGAGGGAGTGTCACACTGTGGGATGGACAGCCCTGAGGGCGAACCGCACCGTGGGATGGACAGTACTGAGGGAGTGTCACACTGTGGGATGGACAGTACTGAGGGAGTGTCACACTGTGGGATGGACAGTACTGAGGGAGTGTCACTCTGTGGGATGGACAGTACTGAGGGAGTGTCACACTGTGGGATGGACAGTACTGAGGGAGTGTCACACTGTGGGAGGGGCAATACTGAGGGAGTGTCACATGTTGGGGAATGTCGTTGTGAGGGGGTGGGGCGGCCAGTGCAGGAGTCCACACTGTCGTGGGGCTGAACTTCAGCTGAGAAGTGTAATCATTTGAATGGGTCCTCTGGCTGGAGGAATAATGGAGTCCTATTTGTGTGTCCATGTGGGCATTGCATGGGTGTGAAGGAGGGACAGGATGGGACTTGTCTTGCTGTTGTTGTTTTGTTGCTGTTCTGCTGTTGCTAGTGTTGCTCTGTGAACATGGCAGGCCTGCTACGTTGGTGCCTGAATATGTGGTGACACTTGTGTGCTGCCTCAGCCCATCATTGGGTTGTGTTGGTTGTTAATGGCAAGCCAATGATTGGGTTCAAATGCAGACAGAGCGAAGAGTTAAATTGTACCACAGAGGCAAAATTCAAAAGGGCGAAGAATGCAGGATTGAAGGTGCTGTATTTAAATGCGTGCAGCATTCGGAATAAGGTGGATGAACTTGTGGTGCAATTACTGATTGGTCAGTATGACATTGTGGGCATCACTGAGTCGTGGCTGAAAGAAGGCCATAGTTTGGAGCTTAACATCAAAGGATATACTTTGTATCAGAAGGACAGGCAGGAAGGCATAGGCGGTGGTGTTGTTCTGTTGGTAAGAGATGGAATTACAGCTTTATAAAGAAGTGACATAGCATCAGAAAATGTTGAATCTTTGTGGGTGGTGTTAAGAAATTGCAAGGGTAAAAAAAACATCATGGGAATCATATATAGGCCTCTGAATAGTAGCCAAGATGTGGGGTTGAGATTGCAAATGGAGCTGGAAAGGGCATGTAATAAAGGTAATGACATAATTGTAATAGGGGTCTTCAGTATGCAAAGGGATTGGGAAAATCATGTTGGTGTTGGATCACGAGAGAGAGAATTTGTTGAATGTCTATGAGATGGCTTTTTAGAACGTACTCAGGGAAAGGTTATCTTAGATTGGGTGTTGTGTAATAATCCAGATATTATTAGGGAGCTTAACGTAAAGGAGGCAGTGAACATAATATGACTGAATTTATACTGCAGTTTGAGAGAGAGAAGCATAAGTCAGATGTATCAGTATTGCAACGGAATAAAGGGAATTACAGAGGCATGAGAGAGGAGCTTGCCCAGGTGGATTGGAAGAGGATACTGGTGGGAATGACGGCAGAGCAGAGATGGCTGAAGTTTCTGGGAATAGTTCACAAGGTGCAGGATAGATATGTCCCATAGAGGAAGAAGTTCTCAAATGGCAGAGGTAGGCAACCGTGGCTAACCGTGGCTAAGGACTGCATAAAAGCCAAGGAAGGGGCATAATAAGGTAGCAAAAGTGAGTGGGAAGTTGGATGATTGGGAATCCTTTAAAATCTAACAAAATGCAACCAAAAAAGCTATAAGAAGGGAAAAGATGAAATATGAGGGCAGACTAGCCAATAACATAAAGCAGGATACCAAAAGTTTTTTCAGTTAGACGAGGGGTGATTGATAAGTTTGTGGCCTAAGGTAGAAGGTGTCAATTTTAGAAAATATAGCACATTTATTTTTCCTACACTTACACACTTAGTCTAGTTGTCGTGGAGCATACGGATCCCTTCTTTGTAGAAGTCGGCGTCTTGGACCTCCAGAAGTGGTTCACAGCAGGAGTGATTGATTAGCTTGTGGCCTAAGGTAGAAGGAGATGAGTTATTAACTTCAAACTTTCTGCATAATCACTCAAAGAGTTGAACTGCACATGCATGTAACAAGAGCCATATAACTCATCTCCTTCTACCTTAGGCCACAAATTTATCAATCACCCTGCTGTGGACCACCTGGAGGTCCAAGATGCTCTTGTTACATGCACGTGCAATTCAACTCTTTGAGTGATAATGCAGAAAGTTTGAAGTTAATCAGTCATCTCTTTCTACCCTAGGCCATGAACTCATCAATCATCCCTGCTGTGGACCACTTCTACAAAGAAGGGATCCGTATGCTCCACGACCGCTGGACTAAGTGTGTACATGGAGGAGGGGACTATGTTGAAAAATAAAAGTGCTAGGTTTTCTAAAATTGACCCCTTCTACCTTAGGCCACGAACTTACCAATCATCCCTCATATAAAGAGTAAAAGGGAGGTGAGAGTTGATATTGGAGCACAGGGAAATGATGCAGTGAGGTGGTAATGGGGGACAAAGAAATGACGGATGAACTTAATGGGAACTTTGCATCTGACTTCACTGTGGAAGACACTAGCAGTGTGCCAGAAGTCTGTGAGTGTCAGGGAGCAGGAGTGAGTCCCATTGTTATTACAAAGGAAAAAATGCTAGGCAAACTCAAAGTCACCTGGGCCAGGTGGACTATATCCCAGAGTCCTGAGAGAGATTGCTGAAGAGATAATGGATGCATTGGTCATGATCTTTCAAGAATTACTTAATCCTGGCATGGTCCTGGGGAACTGGAAGATTGCAAATGTCGCTGCACTCTTTAAGAATGGAGGAAGGCAAAAGAAAGGACATTATAAGCCAGTTAGCCTAACCCCAGTGGTTGGAAAAGTGTTGGAGTCAATTATTAAGGATGAAGTTTCGAGGTACTTGGAGACTAATGATAAAATAAATTAAAGTCACATGATTTCTGTAAAGGGAAATCTTGCCTAATAAATCTGTTAGAGTTCTTCAAGGAAGTAACAAGCAAGCTGGACAAAGGAGAGGCAGTGGATGTCATTTACTTGGATTTTCAGAAGGCATTTGATAAGGTGCCACACATGATGCTGCTTAACAAGATAAAATCCTGTGGTGTTACAGGAAAGATACTAGTGGTGTTCCTCAGGGTTCAGTATTGGGATCGCTGCTTTTCATATTGTTTGTCAACGATTTGGATAAAGGAATTGATTCCATTGTGGCAAAGTTTGTGGATGATATGAAGATAGGTGGAGGGGTAGGTAGTGCTGAGGAAGCAATGCGATTGCAGCAGGACTTGGGACAAATTGGAAGAATGGGCAAAAAAGTGACACATGGAATACAGTGTTGGGAAATGTATGATAATGCATTTTGGTAAAAAGAACAATAGTGCAGACTATTATCTAAATGGGGAGAAGGTTCAAACATCAGAGGTGTGGAGGGACTTGGGAGTCCTCGTGTAAGACCCCCAGAAGGTTAATTTACAGGCTGAGTCTGTGGCAAAGAAGGCAAATGCAATGTTGGCATTTATCCAAGGGAATAGAATATAAAAACAAGGAGATAATGCTGAGCCTTTATAAGGCACTAGTCATGTTGCGCTTGAAGTATTGTCAACAGTTTTGGGCCCCGTATCTCAGAAGGGATGTGCTGTCATTAGAGGGGGTCCAGAGGAGGTTCATGAGGATGATTCTGGGAATGAAAGGGGTTAACATATGAGCAGCGTTTGGCAGCTTTGGGCCTGAACTCACTGGAATTTAGAAAAATGCATGGGGATTTCATTGAAACCTACCGAATGTTGAAAGGACTAGATAGATAGGGTGGATGTGAAGAGGATATTTCCTATGGTGGGGGTATCAAGAACTCGAGGGCACAGCCTCAAAATTGAGGGGCAAACCTTTGTAACAGAGGAAAGGAGGAATTTTTTTAGCCAGAGAGTAGCAAATCTGTAGAATGCTCTGCCACAGACTGCAGTGGAGGCCAAGTCTGTGGGTGTATTTAAGGCAGAAATTGGCCTTTTCCTGATTGGTCAAGGCATCAAAGGATATGGTGTATGGGGTTGAGTGGGATCCGGGATCGGCCATGATGGAATGGCAGAGCAGACTCGATGGGCTGAATGGCCTAATTCTGCTCCCATGTCTTATGGTCAAATGCAAACAGTGCATTTCACTGGGTGTTTGGATGTATATTTGATAAACGAATCTGAATCTGAATGTGAAACTGTGTCTAGACATCAATAGTTATCCCTCAAACAACTTCACTGAAAGAAATGAATTGGCTATTATCTTGATAACAGAAAAGCTGGGTTCTGAGCCTTTGATAAGAATACTAAACCTGCTGAATTTTACGTGTTTGTTTTCCTTTCTAAAAGCACGTCGACTGTTTGTGCCTTAGCCATTAGAATGAAAGTCAGAAAGTCCAGCTTCCTGATGTAGTTTAACCTTCCCAAGGACTTTCCTCATCAAACAGTCTCCACATCAGCCATAACTTTTAGTGGAGATATTGCAGGGCAGTGCTTTTTCAGGACTCAGACTCAGGTGTGCCCTGCATTACTGATAACGAATCACTCTGCTTGAAATACTAGAGTACCAAGTCACACAAATAAAATTCTATGACCAAGGAAGTAGAGGAGGACCTTTCTCCCACATGGAGGTCCAGGTCCTTCCAGAGTTATGACCACAGGACTTATGGACACCTTGCGAAATCAATGGTATGGACAGGGTTTGATTTCTGCAGGCATCTGCAGAGGAGATTTACAAGGATGTTGCCTGGTTTGGAGGGCGTACCTTACGAGAATAGATTAGGTGTACTTGGCCTTTGCTCCTTGGAGCGATGGAGGATGAGAGGCGACCTGACAGAGGTTTATAAGATGATGAGGGGCATTGATCGTGTGGATAGTCAGAGGCTTTTTCCCAGGGCTGAAATGGCTAACACGAGGGGGGATAGTTTTAAGGTGCTTGGAAATAGGTACCGAGGGGATGTCAGGGGTGAGTTTTTCACGCAGAGTGGTGGGTGCGTGGAATGCACTGCCGGCGGCGGTGGTGGAGGCAGATACAATAGGTTCTGAAGTGGGAGGGAGAGGAGCCAGAGGTCGTGGTACATATAGGTACCAATGACATAGGTAGGAAAAGGGATGAGGTCCTGAAAGGATAATATAGGGAGCTAGGAAGGGAGTTGAGAAAAAGGACCGCAAAGGTAGTAATCTCGGGATTACTGCCTGTGCCACGCGACAGAGAGTAGGAATGCGATGAGGTGGAGGATAAATGCGTGGCTGAGGGATTGGAGCAGGGGGCAGGGATTCAAGTTTTTGGATCATTGGGACCTCTTTTGGCGCAGGCGTGACCTGTACAAAAAGGATGGGTTGCACTTGAATCCTAGGGGGACCAATATCCTGGCAGGGAGATTAGCGGGGGCTACTGAGGTGACTTTAAACTAGAATGGTTGGGGGGTGGGAATCAAATTAAAGAGGCTAGGCGTGAGGAGGTTAGTTCACTACAGGGGGATGGGAACCAGTGCAGAGAGACAGAGGGGTGTAAAGTGAGGGTAGAAACAAAAAGTACTATGGAGAAAAGTAAAAGTGGCAGGCCGACAAATCCAGGGCAAGCATTAAAAAGGGCCGCTTTTCAACATAATTGTATAAGGGCTAAGAGAGTTGTAAAAGAGCGCCTGAAGGCTTTGTGTGTCAATGCAAGGAGCATTCGTAACAAGGTGGATGAATTGAAAGTGCAGATTGTTATTAATGATTATGATATAGTTGGGATCACAGAGACATGACTCCAGGGTGACCAGGGATGGGAGCTCAACGTTCAGGGATATTCAATATTCAGGAGGGATAGACATGAAGGAAGGGGAGGTGGGGTGGCGTTGCTGGTTAAAGAAGAGATTAACGCAATAGAAAGGAAGGACATAAGCCGGGAAGATGTGGAATCGATATGGGTAGAGCTGCGTAACACTAAGGGGCAGAAGACGCTGGTGGGAGTTGTGTACAGGCCACCTAACAGTAGTAGTGAGGTCGGAGATGGTATTAAACAGGAAATTAGAAATGTGTGCAATAAAGGAACAGCAGTTATAATGGGTGACTTCAATCTACATGTAGATTGGGTGAACCAAATTGGTAAGGGTGCTGAGGAAGAGGATTTCTTGGAATGTGTGCGGGATGGTTTTTTGAACCAACATGTTGAGGAACCAACTAGAGAGCAGGCTATTCTGGACTGGGTTTTGAGCAATGAGGAAGGGTTAATTAGCAATCTTGTCGTGAGAGGCCCCTTGGGTAAGAGTGACCATAATATGGTGGAATTCTTCATTAAGATGGAGAGTGACATAGTTAATTCAGAAACAAAGGTTCTGAACTTAAAGAGGGGTAACTTTGAAGGTATGAGACGTGAATTAGCTAAGATAGACTGGCAAATGACACTTAAAGGATTGACGGTGGATATGCAATGGCAAGCATTTAAAGGTTGCATGGATGAACTACAACAATTGTTCATCCCAGTTTGGCAAAAGAATAAATCAAGGAAGGTAGTGCACCCGTGGCTGACAAGAGAAATTAGGGATAGTATCAATTCCAAAGAAGGAGCATACAAATTAGCCAGAGAAAGTGGCTCACCTGAGGACTGGGAGAAATTCAGAGTTCAGCAGAGGAGGACAAAGGGCTTAATTAGGAAGGGGAAAAAAGGTTATGAGAGAAAACTGGTAGGAAACATAAAAACGGACTGTAAAAGCATTTATAGATATGTAAAAAGGGAAAGACTGGTAAAGACAAATGTAGGTCCCCTGCAGACAGAAACAGGTGAATTGATTATGGGGAGCAAGGACACGGCAGACCATTTGAATAATTACTTTGGTTCTGTCTTCACTAAGGAGGACATAAATAATCTTCCAGAAATAGTAGGGGACAGAGGGTCCAGTGAGATGGAGGAACTGAGCGAAATACATCTTAGTAGGGAAGTGGTGTTAGGTAAATTGAAGGGATTGAAGGCAGATAAATCCCCAGGGCCAGATGGTCTGCATCCCAGGGTGCTTAAGGAAGTAGCCCAAGAAATAGTGGATGCATTAGTGATAATTTTTCAAAACTCGTTAGATTCTGGACTAGTTCCTGAGGATTGGAGGGTGGCTAATGTAACTCCACTTTTTAAAAAAGGAGGGAGAGAGAAACCGGGGAATTATAGACCGGTTAGCCTAACGTCGGTGGTGGGGAAACTGCTGGAGTCAGTTATCAAGGATGTGATAACAGCACATTTGGAAAGCGGTGAAATGATTGGACAAAGTCAGTATGGATTTGTGAAGGGAAAATCATGTCTGACGAATCTCATAGAATTTTTTGAGGATGTAACTAGTAGAGTGGATAGGGGAGAACCAGTGGATGTGGTATATTTGGATTTTCAGAAGGCTTTTGACAAGGTCCCACACAGGAGATTAGTGTGCAAACTTAAAGCACACGGTATTGGGGGTAAGGTATTGGTGTGGGTGGAGAGTTGGTTAGCAGACAGGAAGCAAAGAATGGGAATAAACGGGACCTTTTCAGAATGGCAGGCGGTGACTAGTGGGGTACCGCAAGGCTCAGTGCTGGGACCCCAGTTGTTTACAATATATATTAATGACTTGGATGAGGGAATTAAATGCAGCATCTCCAAGTTTGCGGATGACACGAAGCTGGGTGGCAGTGTTAGCTGTGAGGAGGATGCTAAGAGGATGCAGGGTGACTTGGATAGGTTGGGTGAGTGGGCAAATTCATGGCAGATGCAATTTAATGTGGATAAATGTGAAGTTATCCACTTTGGTGGCAAAAATAGGAAAACAGATTATTATCTGAATGGTGGCCGATTAGGAAAAGGGGAGGTGCAACGAGACCTGGGTGTCATTATACACCAGTCATTGAAAGTGAGCATGCAGGTACAGCAGGTGGTGAAAAAGGCGAATGATATGCTGGCATTTATAGCGAGAGGATTCGAGTACAGGAGCAGGGAGGTACTACTGCAGTTGTACAAGGCCTTGGTGAGACCACACCTGGAGTATTGTGTGCAGGTTTGGTCCCCTAATCTGAGGAAAGACATCCTTGCCATAGAGGGAGTACAAAGAAGGTTCACCAGTTTGATTCCTGGGATGGCAGGACTTTCATATGAAGAAAGACTGGATGAACTGGGCTTGTACTCGTTGGAATTTAGAAGATTGAGGGGGGATCTGATTGAAACGTATAAGATCCTAAAGGGATTGGACAGGCTAGATGCAGGAAGATTGTTCCCGATGTTGGGGAAGTCAAGAACGAGGGGCCACAGTTTGAGGATAGAGGGGAAGCCTTTTAGGACCGAAAAAACTTCTTCACACAGAGAGTGGTGAATCTGTGGAATTCTCTGCCACAGGAAACAGTTGAGGCCAGTTCATTGGCTATATTTAAGAGGGAGTTAGATATGGCCCTTGTGGCTACGGGGGGTCAGGGGGTATGGAGGGAAGGCTGGGGCGGGGTTCTGAGTTGGATGATCAGCCATGATCATAATAAATGGCGGTGCAGGCTTGAAGGGCCGAATGGCCTACTCCTGCACCTATTTTCTATGTTTCTATGTTTCTATGTTCTTTTAAGAGCCTCCTCAATAAGCACATGGAGTTTAGAAATATAGAGGGCTATGTGCTAGGGAAATTCTAGGCAGTCTCTAGAGCAGGTTAGATGGTCGGCACAACATTGTGGGCCGAAGGGCCTGTAATGTGCTGTAGATTTCTATGTCCTATTTTATGTGTTTCTGCTCGGTGGGAGTAGGGCATTCCCACCCCGAGCAACAACAGTCAGGGGCTGGGTGGAGCCGAGCAGAGCTGAGGACAGTGAAGCTGGCTGGTGGCTGCCCTTCCCATTCCTGCTCACTCTCCTGTCATGGTTGTATCTGTGATCCTCTCCCAAACAGTGTTCCTGTTCATTTCCAGCTTACTAACAGTTCTCACGGACGGAACCCTGTTGTAGCCTGTGTGGTTAAATCCGGGCGGTGCCGAGAAAGGCGAGAACATTTAGCTGGTCTGAGCAATGTTGTTGTGATTGATACTGTGCACTGGTGTCCCTCAACATCCATCATCATCCAGACAAATGATTTGAGTGAAGTGATTATGCTACGTGAGGAGAGTGCAGAGAGGCTTTCCGGTGATATCAACGTGTTAAAGGATTGGATAAGGATCTGGCTAATGGAATATAATGCTGGAAAATGCAAGATATTCGACAGGTGGAAAATATTTAAAACAGCAGAATACCATTAAACTGTGAGAGATTAAAAGGTGAGATGGTTCTCTGTGTCCCTATACACCAGTTACTGAAAGTTAGCAAGCAGGTACTGTGGGCAAAACACGAAGAATTCTGCAGATGCTGGAAATTCAAGCACCACACGTCAAAGTTGCTGGTGAACGCAGCAGGCCAGGCAGCATCTCTAGGAAGAGGTACAGTCGATGTTTCGGGCCGAGACCCTTCGTCCTTCCCAAGAAGGGTTGAATGCAAGGCAACCGGGCAAGTTTTTTCTGGAGTCAAGCAGTCACTTGATCAGCAGTGAGGAAGAAGGCAGCTGCTGCAGTGTGGTTACTGGTGCGCAGTCTGAGATTGGGTCATGCACTCGTATAAGGTTCTAGTTTGTGGAAGAGGAGATTGGGCAATGAGAGTGAGTTTGTACTCTGTGCCTTTGGCACAATGAAATATTGTCCTGTCCCATAAGATTGCTGGTAATCAACAGGGTGAGAGTTAAGATGAGCTGGGAGGTCCTAAGCTAATGTGTAAACGAGGAGGCCACACCAGAAACACACAGGAGAGTGAAAGGTTCAGGATTTTCAGGTCTTGGCCTTCACGTACATCTTGTCATCTTGTCTCTGGCAGTCAAAGGCTGCGCTGCCAAAAGGTGCTGGTGGAAATGGGCATTGATTTGCAGCAGTGTCAGGGGCTGTGTGTGTGTGTGTGTGTGGTGGGACATTTTACTAAAGGATCTCAGTCTTTATGAGGTGTAAAGACAGGGTGAATCCAGTTTTTCTCTGCCTCAGGTTGGGTGAGATGAGAACTAAGTCACAGGTTTAGTCTGATGTTGGACTATTTAAGAGGAATCTGTGAGGGAACTCAGAGGATGGTGTGAGTGTGAAACCAACTGCCAGCAGAAAGGTAGATGTGGGTTCAGTTGTAGAGAATTTAGAACTTGTAGAGAGAACATTTAAGAGAAATTTGGATGGGGACCGTGGGTGAGAGAGGTATGGGGGCTATGATCCAGGTTCAGGTAGAAAACCAGGCCAGCATGGGTTAGATGAGCTGAAAGCCTGTTTCTGTGCTGTGTAACACTATAACTCAGGATGATTTGTTTAGGGATCATTCCCCTCTGCACCAAGTTAAGGGGTCAACAATGTTCAGAGCCCACAGTGCTGGTTGGGCCTGGTTACGGAGGCAAAGGTTGCACCACCTCCCTCTTAGCCTGTCCAATAGGAAGCTTGCTGAAGGTGGGATCAGATACTGCAACGAGGTAGATGGAGAGGAGGGTCTGAGCCATGACTTGGCTTTTGTGGACCCCTGTGGGAATGGACTTGCAGTGGGTCTGTCTGTGTTTGACAAGATGAAGAAAGGCAATGTACAGCAGTCACTACTGCTCCTTATAGTCTTCATCGACTTCTTATGCCATGAAAATCATATTTCTAGTATCTCTTAAGGAATGGAATTAGCTCAATCATCTTGCCAGGTCTCAGTCTACAGAATTGAGTTCCTCAGTGCAACACCAGGAAGTGCCAGAGGTGCTGAGACTGGCAGATTACTTCGGACGTTCCTCTGATAGCTCCCTCCGACTCTCCGTGCCCAGCTGTGCAACGCCTGAGTAGGGGTGGCACAGTAGCGTAGTGGTTAGCACAGTGCTTACGGTACAGGCGACCCGGGTTCAATTCCCACTGCAGCCTATGAGGAGTTTCTACATTCTCCCTGTGACCGTGTGGGTTTCCTCCGGGTGCTCTGGTTTCCTCCCACAGCCCAAAGATGGACTGGTTAGTAGGTTAACAGGTTTGTTGTAAATTGTCCTGTGATTAGGCTAGGATTAAATCAGGGGATTGCTAGGCGTCATGGCTTGAAGGATCGGAGGGGCCTACTCCGCCCTGTATCTCAATAAATAGATACATATGGTACAGTGAAAGTGAGGTTGTGGTGGATGTTGTACTATGATTGTTACTGAAAGAGGCAGCCGCCACCATCTGATTGACAGTGCGCAGTCTGAGCTTGAGTTGTGCATTAGTGTACATCTCTAATTGTTTTAGTGCTCAATGATACCAGCCGGGGTTTCCAGGTCATTTTATGACTGGGGCAGTGTTACTCCTGACAGATGTGATTTGAGCTGCTCCTGACTGCACTGGCGTTTCTGTCAGTAGGCACACAGTGTAAGCTCTGACCCTAGTCTCCAGCCTGTCTACTTCATTTGTTTCTGGTACAACTCCTTGTGGACTGTCTGAAAGATATTACCAAACATTTTCTGTTGGATACATCCACCTGCAGAGTGTAGACAGACTAAACTCAGGGTTTTGCACTTTTAATGGAAATTCTAACAAACTTTTCAATCCACATTACTGCATTCATTTTTCATTTGATCCAGTTCATTAATAATTCATTTTGGTACCCTTAGCTCCCACGTTGCTCCATACATGATAAGACTGTCAGATTTTTCAAGCCCCTTACACTTCCACCGATTCTGTAACACCTCTGGCCCCTACAGCCTGCATTATCTCCATAACCTTTCTCGCCCCTACCCCTCTCACTATCTCTGTAACCCACTCTGGCCCCTAAATCTCCTCTGACTCTCTATCTCCATCCAGCCCTTACACCCCTCCCTATGTCTGTAACCCCTCCGGTCCTTACACAAACCTTGATTCTATAACCTACTCTGGGACCCTACACCTCCCCCTAACTCTGTAATCTCTTCTGGGCCTTAACCCTTTCCTGCTTTTGTAAACCTCTCTGGGCTCTAGCGCCACTGTCCCCAAGAGAGTAGATGCAATCTCATTTTAGAATCTCAGTCAAAAGGACAGTGTGACACTCCCTCAATACTGCTCCTCGCAAAGTACAGGGCTCCCTCAACAACTGCTCCCAAGTAGGACACTCCTTCAGTGCTGCCTCTCTCACTGTGTGACATGCCTTCAGTTTCTCAGGGACCATCCCCTGTCCGCTGAGCCTTCTCGCCTGAGATCAGCAGCACATGTACTGAAAGTCTCCAGGAGCTGTGGGCACATTTGTGGTCTAAGCATCTCTTGCAAGTTGTTACTTGGTGGGCAAAGTGTTTGAAAAATTGAGAATCTGGAGAGGAGCAGGTGGAGGGGGGTTTGGAGCAACACTCACAACACGCTGGAGGAACTCAGCAGGTCGGGCAGCATCTGTGGAAAAGATCGGTCGACGTTTCGGGCCGGGACCCTTCGTCAGGACTGTAGGGGGAAGGGGCAGAGGCCCTGTAAAGAAGGTGGGGGGAGGGTGGGAAGGAGAAGGCTGGTAGGTTCCAGGAGAAAAACCAGTAAGGGGAAAGATAAAGGGGTGGGGGAGGGGAGGCAGGGAGGGGATAGGCAGGAAAGGTGAAGGGAGGGTTGGATCGCGACAGGGAGGGGTTATTGGGTTATTTGGGAGGGGAGATGGGATGAGAACAGATAGGGATATTGAGAGAGAGGAGGGGAAGATAGGAATGTTGGATTGTTGAAGAAGGGAGGAGAAGGGTCCGGGTTGGATTACTGAGGGAGGGAAAAGGTGGAGGGTGTTGATGAGTTGAGGAGGAGAGGGAAGTTGGAGTGTTGGATTGGTGAGGAAGGGAGGGGAAGATGGAGAGTGCTGGATTGTCGATGGGGGAAGAGGATGGGTGTGTTGGGCTTTTGAAGGGGGGGAAAGAGAAGGAGGAGGTGTTGGATTGGTGGGGGGGGGGAGGAGGAGAGAGGGATTGTTGGATTATGGAGGATGAGAAATGTTGACCTGATTATGTATATCTGGTGATTTAAGCCTTTAGTTACACAGTTGGGCAGTCGATTGAGGTAAAGATTGGCGATGGATGTTTGGTGGGGCTGAGTCAGATCCTTCAGTTCTATGACCCACTTCTGGGTTGATCTTCCTACTGCTTTGTCTGAGGTTCTGAGGAGAAATCTTTAGGGACTGGTGGGATGAACTTGGGAGAGGACAAATTCAGCAGAAGATACAATCAAAAGGCTGCAGATGCTGGACACTGAAATGTATTTTCTGCTTTTGTTCCAATCGAACAGAGCTGGTTAGAGTGAGTTACAAACTTATCTCTATGTCTTGTAGCCATGAACCTAGTGTATTACTAATTCTTGAATGCCTCTATATTTTACATTCCCCGTCCCCTGCTGTGATTATTGGCTTCGTTTTTTTCTCAGATGTAGTGTTCTTTCATATTCTGGCAGACTCATCTGTGTCCTCTTTCCCTTTTGGTCTATCACTTTCTCTGTCTTACTCTTCACTCTCTCTCTCTTTCTCTCACTGTTGCTTTTTTCCCCTCTGACCCATCTTTTTCCCTGACTTTGTCAGTTCTTTCTTTCGTCCTCCATTCCCCTCCCTCCCTCTCCCTCTCTCTCTCTCACTTGCCTCTTTCCCTCTCTTCCCCCCCCCCACCGCACCAATCCTTTTCCTGTCAACAGGTTCCATCTCTGCTTTCACTTATGAACCCTGTTGTGATGTCAAGATCTGACAAACCCATGGTGAGGCCCAGTCCGCCTACCTCTCTCTAATGTAGGGCACTCCACGCCAAGTGAGAAGAGCTTACACTTCCATATATGGGTCTGATCTGCAAAATTCCAAATCACATGATGAAACTGCAGAAACTCAAAGAGAGTAAGAATAAATCTGCAAGGCGACCGATAACTTTTTCACGGAGCACTTGGGTTTGTAATAGTAGAATGTGCAAACATTCCTACAGCTATAGAGCCCTGCTCTTTGCTCAGAAGATACACCTATTTTTTTTCCCTTGCTGGCGTATGTGAGCTATGACTCAAATCGAAAAGCAGGGATTGTATTACCCTTTCAAATATCCACTTGGCTCATATCCTTCTTGCAGTGTGTGCCACTAAAAGAACATCCGGGAGGGGGAAGGAGTATTGGAATTGCAGCTTGTTCCTTCTGAGGATCGTGTCAGCCCTAGGATTGTTTTCTGGTTAGGCAGAGATTGGATTCCAGGAGCAGTGAGCATCTTTGTTAGCCTCTCCTACTCCTGCCCGTTCAGACTCTCTTGCTTTTTTAAAGTTTGACTCCTTGACATTTGAACAGTTAACCTTTAGAGTAGTAACCTGCAACCTTCTCCCATCCACCGACAGCTTGTGTTCCAGGCTGTTCCATTACAAATCTTTGGACGTCGTTTTAAATAAATACTGAATATTAGAAAAACAGCACAAAAAGGAGATGCTGAGAGTTTGAACACGTGACCCTGAATCAATCTGGAGTGTATCAGGAACACAGTCTTTAGTACAGTTGTGCTGGGTTTTTTTCTTTTGTCTACAAAGTGCTTCAGATATAAAACAGTCCAAATGGATTTCACATCCAGATTTATTCAGACTGAGGTAAATTCCAGGTCTTGCGTGTACAGAGGTAGCATAAAGCTCTGGATGCCCACTGTGGATTTTGTTTGTGGGCAGATTTTCTGATTCTTCATTCATCCTGGGCTGTAATTTGGGCCCACGCCGGCAACCGATTCCGGGCAAATCTGCCTTTAACTCTTCACATTGAGCTTTTACATCTGTTGTCATTTTAAGCAAGGATGTGCTACATCTCATTCTAAATGTTTATTAAGCCAGTATCTGGGCCCAGTGTTTATTCCTGAAACTGATAGTGACTGTCTTTATTCTCTGTCTGTGAAGGATAACATTTATCATCCAAGTTTATTCAAGTTGCGTAATCTTTCTGGTGCAGGTGTACTCATTCTGTTAAAGGTATAATCCTTCTGGTGAAGGTGTGGTCATTTTGGTGAAGGTGTAATCCTTTATGTGAAAATGTGGTCCTTCTGGGGTGAAGGTGTAATCATTCTGGTGAAGGTGTGCTCCTTCTGGTGAAGGTGTGTGCCTTTTGGTGAAGGTGAGGTCCTTTTGGTGAAGGTGAAGTCCTTTTGGTGAAGGTGTGTGCCTTTTGGTGAAGGTGAGGTCCTTTTGGTGAAGGTGAAGTCCTTTTGGTGAAGGTGTGTGCCTTTTGGTGAAGGTGAGGTCCTTTTGGTGAAGGTGTGTGCCTTTTGGTGAAGGTGTGTGCCTTTTGGTGAAGGTATAATCTTTCAGGTGAAGATGTGGTTTTTCTGGTGAAGGTGTAATCCTTCTGGTGAAAGTTTAGTCTGTCTGGTGATGGTCTCCCACAGAGCAGATGGGAGGGAGTACCAGGGTTTGGAACCAGTGAGGATGAAGGACAAATTATATATTTCTAAGTCAGGAAGTTCGTATCCTGGAGGGGAACTGTAACTGCTGCCATAGAAGTCACAGGTTTTAGTCGGTGCTGTCAGAGTAGCCTGCGTGCGTAACAGCACTGCAGCCACTCTACACAGACAATAGATGCACTTTGAAAAGAGGTTGATTGGCTGCAAACCACTTTGACGAGGTATGAGGCCATTAAAAGAACAGAAGGTGTCTTTCTGCCTAATGATGCTTCTGTTTGTTCTCTCCAGCTCTCACGTGACCTCAGGGTTGACTTTGGGAGTTACCACTGCACAGACAGTCATGCTTGTGGTCCTGAGTAACAGTGTCACGCTGCTGTCACAGTAGTACTGAGGTCGGGGATGGCATTAAACAGGAAATTAGAAATGTGTGCAATAAAAGAACAGCAGTTATAATGGGTGACTTCAATCTACATGTAGATTGGGTGAACCAAATTGGTAAGGGTGCTGAGGAAGAAGATTTCTTGGAATGTATGCGGGATGGTTTTCTGAACCAACATGTCGAGGAGCCAACTAGAGAGCAGGCTATTCTGGGCTGGGTTTTGAGCAATGAGGAAGGGTTAATTAGCAATCTTGTCGTGAGAGGCCCCTTGGGTAAGAGTGACCATAATATGGTGGAATTCTTCATTAAGATGGAGAGTGACATAGTTAATTCAGAAACAAAGGTTCTGAAATTAAAGAAGGGTAACTTTGAAGGTTTGAGACGTGAATGAGCTAAGATAGACTGGCAAATGATACTTAAAGGATTGACGGTGGATATGCAATGGCAAGCATTTAAAGATCGCATGGATGAACTACAACAATTGTTCATCCCAGTTTGGCAAAAGAATAAACCAGGGAAGGTAGTGCACCCGTGGCTGACAAGGGAAATTAGGGATAGTATCAATTCCAAAGAAGAAACATACAAATTAGCCAGAAAAGGCGGCTCACCTGAGGACTGGAAGAAATTCAGAGTCCAGCAGAGGAGGACAAAGGGCTTAATTAGGAAAGGGAAAAAAGATTATGAGAGAAAACTGGCAGAGAACATAAAAACTGACTGTAAAAGCTTTTATAGATACATGAAAAGAAAAAGATTGGTTAAGACAAATGTAGGTCCCGTAGTCAGAAACAGGTGAATTGATCATGGGGAACAAGGACATGGCAGACCAATTGAATAACTACTTTGGTTCTGTCTTCACTAAGGAGGACATAAATAATCTTCTGGAAATAGTAGGGGACAGAGGGTCTAGTGAGATGGAGGAACTGAGGGAAATACATGTTAGTAGGGAAGTGGTGTTAGGTAAATTGAAGGGATTAAAGGCAGATAAATCCCCAGGGCCAGATGGTCTGCATCCCAGAGTGCTTAAGGAAGTAGCCCGAGAAACAGTGGATGCATTAGTGATAATTTTTCAAAACTCTTTAGATTCTGGACTAGTTCCTAAGGATTGGAGGGTGGCTAATGTAACCCTGCTTTTTAAAAAAAGAGGGAGAGAGAAACCGAGGAATTATAGACTGGTTAGCCTAACATTGGTGTTGGGGAAAATGCTAGAGTCAGTTATCAAAAATGTGATAACAGCACATTTGGAAAGCGGTGAAATCATCGGACAAAGTCAGCATGGATTTGTGAAGGGAAAATCATGTCTGACGAATCTCATAGGATTTTTTGAGGATGTAACTAGTAGAGTGGATGGGGAGAACCAGTGGATGTGGTATACTTGGATTTTCAAAAGGCTTTTGATAAGGTCCCACACAGGAGATTAGTGTGCAAACTTAAAGCACACGGTATTTGGGGTATGGTATTGATGTGAATAGAGAATTGGTTGGCAGGCAGGAAGCAAAGAGTGGGAATAAACGGGACCTTTTCAGAATGGCAGGCAGTGACTAGTGGGGTACCGCAAGGCTCAGTGCTGGGACCCCAGTTGTTTACAATATATATTAATGACTTAGATGAGGGAATTAAATGCAGCATCTCCAAGTTTGCGGATGACACGAAGCTGGGCAGCAGTGTTAGCTGTGAGGAGGATGCTAAGAGGCTGCAGGGTGACTTGGATAGATTAGGTGAGTGGGCACATTCATGGCAGATGCAATTTAATGTGGATAAATGTGAGGTTATCCACTTTGGTGGCAAAAACAGGAAAACAGATTATTATCTGAATGGTGGCCGATTAGGAAAAGGGGAGGTGCAACGAGACCTGGGTGTCATTATACACCAGTCATTGAAAGTGAGCATGCAGGTACAGCAGGTGGTGAAAAAGGCGAATGGTATGCTGGTATTCATTGCAAGAAGATTCGAGTACAGGAGCAGGGAGGTACTACTGCAGATGTACAAGGCCTTGGTGAGACCACACCTGGAATATTGTGTGCAGTTTTGGTCCCCTAATCTGAGGAAAGACATTCTTGCCATAGAGGGAGTACAAAGAAGGTTCACCAGATTGATTTCTGGGATGGCAGGACTTTCATATAATGAAAGACTGGATCGGCTAGGCTTATACTCACTGGAATTTAGAAGATTGAGGGGGGATCTTATTGAAACGTATAAAATCCTACAGGGGTTGGACAGGCTAGATGCAGGAAGATTGTTCCCGATGTTGGGGAAGTCCAGAACAAAGGGTCACAGTTTGAGGATAAAGGGGAAGCCTTTTAGGACCGAGATGAGGAAAAACTTCTTCACACAAAGAGTGGTGAATCTGTGGAATTCTCTGCCATGGGAAACAGTTGAGGCCAGTTCATTGGCTATATCTAAGAGGGAGTTACATATGGCCCTTGTGGCTAAAGGGATCGGGGGTATGGAGAGAAGGCAGCTACAGGGTTCTGAGTTGGATGATCAGCCATGATCATACTGAATGTCGCTGCAGGCTCGAAGGGCCGAATGGCCTACTCCTGCACCTATTTTCTATGTTTCTAAGAGAGCTGGGTGGACAAAACTCAATTCTCTTTCTCTAACTGGTGACCACCTTTATCCCAGCCAACCATGGGGGAAGTATAGTCATGAATACTTAAGAACTAGGAACAGGAGTAGTCCATTCAAGTTGTCAAGCCTGCCCCACCATTCTCCTGTACTACCCCCATATCCCCACATTCCCTTAACATTCAGAAATCTATCCAGCAATCTTGAATGAACTCAGTGACTGTCTCTGCAGCGTGGGGGAGAGAGTTCTGAAGAGTCACCATGCATTGAGGGGAGATATTTCTCGTCCTCTTCTTCTTCACCCAACAGATTCTGAGATTCCATCCCCTGAAGGCTGCGGAAGATGAGTTGATTTGAAACAGGATTGATGCCCAGATGTTGATGGCTATGGAGATCGAGCCGAAAGCAGCTGATCCCTTCGTCTGAGACCGATACTGCTGTGAGACTCCTCAGCCAGGGGACACAACCTCCCCACACCTGGCCCGTGTCAAGCTTATGCACACTGAGGAGGTGTTGTCTCCATCAGTTATCCATTGACAGGGGCTGGAATGCTGCACCTTCCCAATGATTGTCAGCACAGACCTGACTCCAGGTGCTCACGTAGTGTGGGACCGGCCCAACCCTGGACCACACTTAGACACATCAGCAAACTCTTCAGAAGCACACCAAGCAGAATGGTCTAGCAGTCTGCAATGCTAGTAACTTGAAGACTTTAAACACTAAGATTTCCACCTCACCGTGGAATATCCAACTGATGAAGTGAACAAGTTTGATAGGCTTTTTCCATTGAGAATTGGGGAGATTGAAACAAGAGGACATGAGTTGAGAATTAAAGGGCAAAAGTTTAGGGGTAACATGAGGGGGAACTTCTTTACTCAGACAGTGGTAGCTGTGTGGAATGAGCTTCCAGCAGAAGTGGTTGAGGCAGATTCGATGTTGACGTTTAAAGTTAAATTGGATAGATATATGGACAGGAAAAGAATGGAGGGTTATGGGCTGAGTGCAGGTCGGTGGGACTAGGTGAGAGTATGAGTTCGGCACGGACTAGAAGGGCCGAGATGGCCTGTTTCTGTGCTGTAATTGTTATATGGTTATATGATACCAACCTGTAAATAGGACGTAGAAATGAAGCTGACTGAACCTCTGACTGATTTTATCTTAATTTTTGAACAAAGCATTCATAGTTTACTATCTGCTTTCAGTAACCTCAAGGCCTGGTTTCAGCAGAATGCTGAGCACCAAGCGGAGCCTCACAATCTTCACCTATGTGAATGTCATGAATTCGGGACAGGTCAGTGATTGGAGCCCACAGACTCCACGCTGCCTGGAGTGGAGGAAGCAAATACTGCACTGCTGACACAGACCACTCAGCCCCTCTGGCACTGGTGCTCCTGCCCCATAAAATCTCTTCCCACCTGTTTTCCATCCTTCCCCCCCATTACCCGCTGTCCAGCTCCCCTCCTCTTCCCTCCCTCCCTTTGGAGTCAGTTCCATGCTTCCGAGGAAAGGAGGTCTCAATCTTCATCTTTCAACATGGGAATTAACACCTTCCTAACTGGATCAGGTCACACCAACCAGTTCAGCATTCCTGCAGGGAGTCATCCATACATCTTCACCTGAGTGTATAGCACACCCGGAAATCCCAGGATCCTGACTGAAAATGAGCAGAAACGAGAGAAGATCTGCAGATGCTGGAAATCCCAGCAACACACACAAAATGCTGGAGGAACTCAACAGACCAGGCAGCAACTATAGAAAAGAATACAGTCGATGTTTTGGGCCAAAACCCGAGTCCTGCCAAAGGACTTTGACACGAAACATCGACTGTACTTTTCTCCATAGATGCTGCCTGGCCTGCTGAGGTTTTCCAGCATTTTGTGTGTGTTGCTCTGAAAATTAGCAGTATCATTTCCCCAAAACAAGCATAATCACAGCAGGCAGGACTCCCCACGGTGACCTGAGATCACATACATGTGTATGTATTTATGTGTATGTGCACATGGATGTTTGTGAGAGTGTGTGTGTGTGTGTGTGTGTGTATATGCGTGCATATCTCTTCGTGTGCATGTGTGTGTGCGTGTGCATGTGTGTGTGCGCGCGCATATCTCTTCGTGTGCATGTGTGTGTGTATGTGTCTCAGGATGTGCCATATGTATGTGTGTCTGTGTTGAGCTTGTATGTAAATTCATCTGAGTGTGCACAAGTGCACATCAATGAGTGTATCTGAGAGTATGTTCTCACAAAAGTCTGTGTATCTGCATATCTGTTTGTATACACTAGTGTGTGTGCCTGTGATGTGTGTCTGGGAGTATATGTGTATGTGAATGTGTGAGTGAGCATGTCTGACTGTATGTATCAGTGTGTGTATGTGTCTTTACTGAAGTGTCAGTGAGTTGTGTGTGTGTGTATATGGGGGGGGTGGAACAGAAGTAGGTGTGGATTACGTATAAGCAAAGCACAAACCAATGGAGGAATTCACCAGTCAACACACACAAAATGCTGGAGGAACTTGGCAGGCCAGGCAGTATCTAGGAAGAGAGTACCGTTGACGTTTCGGGCTAAAACCCTTCGGCAGGACTGGAGAAAAAAATGCTGAGGAGTAGATTTAAAAGGTGGGGGAGGGAAGAGAGAAACACAAGGTGATGGGTGAAATCTGAAGGGGGAGGATGAAGTAAGGAGCATAGAAGCTGATTGGTGAAAGAGACAGAAGGCCATGAAAGAAAGAAAAGGGGGGAGGAGCACCAGAGAGAGGGGCAATGGGCAGGCAAGGAGATAAGGTGAGAGAGAGAAAAGGGGAAATGGTGGAGGAGAGGGAGGCTGGGGGGCATTAGCGGTAGTTTGAAAATCAATGTTCATGCCATCAGGTTGGAGGCTACCCAAACGAAATAAAGGTGTTGTTCCTCCAACCTAAGTGTGGCTTCATCACGACAATGGACAAGTAAAGGTCATCTCTCTTGAAGTGTGGGAGACGGAGGGTAAACATACAGGGCTTTATAAAATCATGAGGGTGACACTGTACGTACAGTGAATGTACACTGTCTTATTCTCAGGGAAGGAAATTAAAAACTAGAGTGCATAGGTGTGAGGTGAGAGGGGATAGATTTTGGAATTCTTGCCGAGTGGAATTAGCTGTGCATGATATGAACAAAGAATATAGGACCCTTTTCTGACAATGATCCTCCTGGAATTTTAGGGTCCAAATTCCAGCAGGATCATTGTCAGAAAAGGGACCTCAGGGGGAACTTCTTCATGCAGAGGATGATGGTTATAAGGAATGAATTACCAGAGGAAGTGGTTAGGCAGGTACAATGACAACATTTGAAAGATATTTTGACAGATAGGAGGGATTTAGAGGGATATGGACCAAACGTGGCAAATGGAACTAGCTTGGTGGAAGCCATAGTTGACATGGGCAAGTTGGGTCAAAGGCCTTGTCTCCTTGCTGTATTTGCTTATGTGATTCTAAAATCAAAGAAGTCATTTGATATGGAGGCTGTCAGTACTCTGGGTACTGATCCCCAATTAGCTGAGCCTGTACCTTGGCTAATTACTGTGGAATGATGGAAGGTTGCTTTGCCCATTAACAATGGGACTACACGAGGTCCTATCATTTTTACCTTGGTCCCCACTCCCTGTATGAGAGGACTGTAAAGTTCCGTAGCATTTGCAGGGATCGTCAGCCTTACACCATGGCTCCATCTATTTACAAATCCCTTTAATGGACCTTCAGTGTCTCACAATCTCCCTTAAACTTTAAGTATCATGTACTACTGCAGGAGGTGAGCTAGCAAGTGGTACTAGAGGCAGCCAAGCACACAAGAACACATGGCACAGGAGCAGGAGAAAGCCACTGAGTCCTAATATGTGCTGCCATCTATAAGACCATGGTTGTTATGATATTGCCCTCAATTCCACTTTCCTGCCTTTTACCCACACTCTCGGCCTATCTCGAGCTTGAATATATTCAGTGTCTGTCTCTTCAGCCCTCTGTTGCAAAGATACTCTGAGGGAAGAAATCCCTCTTCATCTGGTCCAGAAACTTTGCCTCCTAGGCCTGGATCTCTGCAACCACACCCCCAAAGCAAAACTCCCAGCTTTCACACCAGCCTCAATCCCACGGTTGTAGAGTGGAAGCAAGTCATCTCTGGCTTTGCCTAAGACGACGCAATGCTCTGGCCCTGGGGGCCTGGCGTATTTCAATGAAATCACCTTTCAGGTTTCTCAGAAAACTAGAGTTCAGGCAGGTTCACCATGAAAGAACCTCTTGGTTGCAGGTGAATTTGTACAGAATAACTGGAGAAGTGAGGGGCATGTGGGAAGTGCTGGCGAGACCAGGCAGTATGCAGCAATCTAGCCTTAATCAACCAAGATTCACAAGCTCAGAGCTGGGAGGCCACACTACACTAATTAGACCAATGGCCAGAGCATTGTGTCTTATTAGGCAGGATGGGGATGATTTGCTTCCCATTCTGCAGGTTCTGAGGTGACTGAGGCTAGTGTGGGGATCACAGATGGGCAAGAGGTGGTTGATAAGGTGGGGGTGTAGCTTGTGATGTGGGGTGCTCCTTTTACCACTGTGTGGGGTTTCTGTCTGCTCTGAATCAGGACTGAGGTTGTCACTACCACCCCAAATCTTTTCCACTTTGAATTGTTCTGGGCTAGATATTCCCAGGATCAGTGGGGATGTTGCATTTCTTCAAGGAGTCTTTGAGAACATCCTTGAAGTTTTGCCTCTTGTCTGCCTCTAAGTTCTGGCTGTGGCGGCAGTCTCCTTTATGGCCAGAACACAGAAGAGGGTCCCAGGATTTTCTGATGTTAAATGAACAGCAATATATTTCCCAGGAAAGTTGGAGGGGTGGTGGTGTTCCCTTGATACTGGTTGGTGGAGAGTGCATCTTTTCATTGGAAGACTCCACAGTCTGAATCTTTCCAGGCTTCAAGAGGCAGTTTCTGTCAGAAGCCCCAGTTTCCTTAGGGTAAAGAGGGATGGGATTAGGCAGATGAACAAATGCCTCATGTCTGCAGAGACGAGAACCCTGACTAACTGTCGTTCTTTCCTTTGGCAGAGAAAAAACAGAGAGCAAAAGTGAAGGGAGCAGACAAGAAGAAGAAGAAGAGAGCTCGTGCTAAGGAACGCAAGCAATTTGTGGCGCTGCAAACCACAGGGAGCACTGACCTATAAAAAAGACAAGCCATTTAATCTACAACATACATCAAGCTGCTCGTCCTTCCTACACTCCTGCAGTTGTGCTGCTTTTGACAATATTAGTGGCAGAAATGAAAGAAAGAGGAAAAGTCCATCAAAAATTTTATTTATACATCAGGCGTTTGCTGTTCCCTGTTTGACCTGTAAAGAACAAGCTTGGTGTGGCAAAGACTCTTACAAAAGCCACTGAAAGTTTGCATTAAGATAATTTAAAACATGCAAGGTTAGCCCCTGCTTGTAGAGTTGCCCAGAGTTGGAGAACAAGATGTGTCTATTTAAATGCAGGAAGACTTTTGAACACAGGACAAGGACTGTTCATTACATGGAGTCTGCATTTTCCGTTTGTCCTACATCCCAGGAAGACCCCATATGTGTACAAGCACTGCCAAGCTGCAATGTTATGCAGGGTTTGCCACAGGTCCTAGGGACATCACCTACATAAAACGCTTTAAAGGCTATAACTGTATAATCAAAGCAATGACTGTCTCCTTGTTGCTTGACTGGTGTGTACACAGTGCTGAGTCTATCCATAATAAACTTATTCACTGTGTTTATATGTATGTATATATATAGATATATAGATATATATATATATAGATAGCTATGTATTTGTATGTGTGTGTATGTGTATATATATGTGTGTAATTTTATATATACACACACTTACACTTTAATTGTTGGCCATCTGCTTCATAGTACCTGGTACTATTTCTCTGATAACTGTATTTTGGGGTGTCCAGTGGTGTGTGTGGAGAGATGTGTATCTGTTGACATCTAATTCCTGCTCTAACCCCAAGATGGTCTTTGGATCTTCAGTAAACTGGTAAATTAGTCTACTATTGTCACATGTACTGAGGTAAAGGGAAGAACTTGTGTACCCTTCATACAGATCAATTCATTACAACAGTAATGAGGTGGTACAAGATAGAGCATGAACAGAATGCAGAATAAAGTGTTACAGTTACAGACAAATTGCAGTGCAGGTAGAAAATAAAGCACCAGGTCATGATGAGGTAGACTATGAGGTCAAAAGTCCATCTTAATGTACTAGGGGACTGATGAATAATTCTATAACAGCAGGATAAAAACTGTCCTTGAGCCTGGTGGTACATGCTTTCAGGTTTAGTATCCTCTGCTCAATGAGATGAGAGAGAAGAGAGAAGAGAGAATATCTGGGTTGGTGGAGTCTTTGATAATTTTGGCTGCATTATGAGGCAGCGAGAAATGTAGACAGAGTACACGGAGAGGAGGCTGTTTTCCGGAATTCGCTGGACTGTGTCCACCACTATCTCCAGTTTTTTTTATGGTCTCAGGAAGAAGAATTACCATACCAAGAGCTGCTGCATTCAGATAGGATGCTTTCTGTGGTGCACCGATAAAAACTGGTGAGGACCAAAGGCAACATGCCAAACTTCTTAAGCCTCCAGAGGAAGTAGAGGCGTTGGTGAGCTTTCTTGGTCTAAATGCTAGAAGTACTCAGTGGTCAGTCAGAGACAGAGTTCTGATGAAAGGTTATTAACAAAGAACATAGAACAATACAGCACAGTAGAGGCCCTTTGGCACGCACTATTGTGCCAACCTTTTAACATAATCGAAGATCAAGATAACCCTTCTGCCCTACATTGCTCTCCAGTTCTCTATCATCCATCTAAGAGATCCTTAAATGTCCCTAATGTATCTGCCTCCACAAGCACCACTGGCAGGATGTTACCACTCACTGTGTAAGGAACTTACCTCTGTGACCCTGCCTGTACTTCCCTCTAATCACCTTAAAATTATGTCTGCTTGTATCAGCCATTTTTGCCCTGGGAGGAAGTCTCTGGCTATCTACTCTATCTATGTCGCTGATCATCTTGTACCCTTCTAGTGAGTCACTGCTTATCCTCCTTTGCTCCAGAGAGAAAAGCCCAAGCTCGCTCAACCTATGTTCATAAGACATACTCTCTAATCCAGGCAGCATTCTGGTAAATCTCCTCTGCATTCTCTCTACAACTTCCTCATCCTTCCTAAAGGATGAGGCATCTAGGACTGAACACAATATTCCACACCTGTCCTGACCAGAGTTTTATAGAGCTGCAACATTACCGTATGGTTTTTAATCTCAATCCCCCGACTAATGAAGGCCAACGCATCATACACCTTCTTAACCAACTATTATCTTGCGCAACAACTTTATAGGATCTATGGATGGGGATCCCAAGATCCACCTGTTCCTCCAAGCTGTCAAGAATCCTGCCATTAATCCTGTATTCTGCTTTCAAATTCAACCTTCAACTTTTCCGGGTTGAACTCTATATGCCGCTTTGCAGCCCAGCTCTGCGTCTTGTCTGCTGCAACCTACAACCACCCTGTACACTATCCACAACTCCAGCAACTTCTGAGTCATCTGCAAACTTACTAATAGCCCTTCCACTTCTTCATCCAAGTCATTTATAAAAATCACAATGACAGGGGTCCTGGAAGATATCCCTGTGGGAGCACCTTTGGTCACTGACCTCCAGACAGAATACACTCCATCTACGATCAGCCTCTGCCTTCTCTGGGCAAGCCAATTCTGTATCCACACAGCCAGGTTTCCCCGGATCCCATACCTCCTGACTTTCAGAATAGGGGGACACCTTCTCAAACACCTTACACCACATCCACGTTGATCTACCTTCATCAACGTGCTGCCTTCATCCTCAAAGAATTGAATCAGGCTTCTGGGGTATGACAGGCCTTTTTGCTTCTGGAATACTTGCAGAGTGGGATTGAGCATGGGTTGAGAATGACCGGGGTTCAAATCCCAGCAGGTTCATTATTGGAAAACTCAGGTGTGGTGGACTTGCAGAAGGAGGAGAACGGATTCCTTAGGACAGTAACACAACTGAGAGGTCACTGTCAGCCAGAGGGAGGGCTAAGGTGGGCTTTGTATTCTAGTACTGGAAGGCTACGGAGTTGGACGAGGCTATCAAAGGGTCCAAGGAAGCTGTCCCCATGCAAAACTTAGAGCCATAAGTATAAGGGGCTCACCAATTAACCCCGTGAGGAATTCAGATGAAGGAGAGGGTGGAATTGGAGGGGCTGGCATAGAGTGGAATCACCAGCATAGAGCAGAGGGGACAAGCGGCCTGTAAAGCTGTATCAGCAATTATGGGGTTAACGCAACATCTCTGATTGGACTCTGCAGGTTTGTTTCGCAAACTGAAGGGATGGCAAAGCAGGCTGCTTATAAATAACCATTTACCAGTCCATAGAGCAAGATTGGACCCTACACCTCCAGCCACACAGTTGGTGTCTGCTCTGAGATTCAGTGCTTGCTTATATCAAAATATTCAGAGGCATGAAAGTATGCTCATGAGCCAGTTTCTGTGTTGGACGGAGACTACAGTCACTGATTGGTTTCTATGTGCTGTAACCTAGCTGTATTTTTCTTAGGTGGACTAAAGCTTTAATCTGGATCCCTCACCCACATCCAGAGCCCTGTTGCACTGTCCCACACCTTCCACCCAAAGCTCTCACCCAACTCCACCCATTACCCACCCAGCTTTAAGGTCAGGGATAGCTAGGTGAGCAGTTACTTATAGAAACTGAGTTTTATTAAAAACGTCACCCTCCCACTCTGACCTTGCCCAAGTGTTCAAGCCAAGTTTATTGTAATGTGTACGTGTATGGTGAAGTACAGGTACACAATGAAAAACTTACTTGTAGCAGAATTACAGGCAGGTATGTTGAGACAACACGCTGAATATAAATGATGCATGAATTATAGTGAAGATAGAGAAGGAAAAATACACTGTGCAAGCACAGGATATTAACACAAGAAACAAAGGCACTATTCAAGACAAGTCCATGGTAGCGCAAGAGCTGCTCCATAGCGTTCCATTGCTGAGATAGGGTTAGGATTGTGCAGGCCGATTCAAGAATCTGATGGCTGTGGAGAAAGCAGCTGCTCCTGAACCTGGTTCCTGAAAGTGGGACAAAAGGCTCCGGTACGTCCTACCTGCTGGTAGCAGCGAGAAGATGGCATGATCCAGGTGATCAGGATTGTTGCTGATGGATGCTGCCTTCTTGGGGCAGCACCTCCTGTAGACGCTGTCAGTGGTGGGGAAGTCTGTGCCTTCGATGAGCTAGGTGAAGCCCACTACTCTCTACAGCCTCTTGCCTTCCTGTGTTTTGGCAAGCTGTACCAGGCCACCAGTCAGGATATGTTCAACGGTGTAGAGGTAGAAGTTTCTTTGAGTATTTGGTGATGTGCTAAATCCCCTTAAGCTTATAATAAAGTAGAGGCACTGGCATGCCTTCTTAATGATTGTATTTATGTGCTGGGACCAGGACAATTTAACTGAGTTCAACAGCTTCCGGCATTTACTTCTCCCACTCTGTCTCTTGTTTCATTACTTACCTACCATTGCATTTCTCTGTAAAGTCATAGAAAAGTACAACACAGGAACAGACCCTTCGGCCCATCTAGTCTGTGCCGAACCATTTAAACTGCCTATTCCCATTGACCTACACCAGGACTATAGCACTACAATCCATGTACCTGTCCAAACTTCTCTTAAATATTGAAACCAAGCTCACATGCACACTCTCTCAACACTCTGAGTGATGAAGTTTCCCCTCATGTTCCCCTTAAACTTTTCACCTTTCACCCTTAACCCATGACATATAGTCGTAGTTTCACACAACCTCAGTGGAAAAAGCCTGCTTGCATTTACCCTATCTATACTCCTCATAATTCTATATATCTTTATCAAATCTCCTCTCAATCTTCTACATTCCAAGGAATAAAGTCATAGCCTGTTTATTCTTTCTATATAACTCGGGTTCTCTACAGCCAGCAACATCCTTGTAAATTTTCTCTGTATTCTTTCAATCTTATTTATATTTTTCCTATGGGTAGGTAACCAAAACTGCACAAAATACTCCATATTAGGCCTCTCCAACGTCTATACAATTTCAACATAACACCCCAACTTTTGTACTCAATACTTTGATTTATGAAGGCCAATGTACTAAAAGCATTCTTTATGACCTTTTCGACCTGTGGGCAATTTTCAATGAATTATGCACCTGTATTCCCGGACCCCTTTGTTCTACCACACTCCCCAGTGCCCTACTATTCACTGTGTAAGACCTGACCTGGTTGGTCCTACCAAAGCGTAACACTTCACACTTCTCTGCAATAAATTCCATCTGTCATTTTTCAGCCTATTTTTCCAGCTGGCCCAGATTCCACTGCAAGCCACGATAGCCTTCCTCGTAGCCCACTACACCACCAATCTTGTTGTCATCCACAAATTTGCCAATCCATTTAACCACATTATCACCCAGATAGTTGATATAGATGACAAACAACAACAGACCCAACACCGATCCCTGTGGCACTCCACTAGTCACAATCTTTCAGTCAGAGAGGCAACCATCTACTACCACTCTCTGGTTTCTCCCACAAAGCCAATGTCTAATCCAATTTACTACCTCACCCTGAATACTGAACAACTAAACTTTCTTGGCCAATCTCCCTTGTGGGATTTTGTCAAAGGTCTTGCTGAAGTCCATTTAGCCAACATCCACTACAGTCTTCATCAACTTTCCTGGTAACTTAGGTTGAAAAAATCTATAAATTGGTTCGATATGACATACCATGCTGACTATCCTTAACCAGTCTATGTCTATTCAAATACTCAGTCCCTTAGAATACCTTCCAATAGCTTTCCCACTAGTGATATCACGCTCATCGGCCTATAACTTCCTGGTTTATTTTTAGAGACTTTTTTAATACAGCGGAACAACATTGGTTATCCTCCAATTGTCTGGTACTTCACATGTTGCTAAGGATCAGGGCCCCAACAATTTCTGCACTTGCTTCCAACAGGGTTCAAGGGAACACCTTGTCAGGCCCTGGGGATTTATCCACCATAGTTTGCCTCAAGGCAGCAAACACCTTCTCCTCTGTAATCTGTATAGGCTCTCTGAAGTTGACGCCATTTCCCCTCACTTCTATTAACTCCGTGTAAATACAGATGCAAACAATTAATTTAAGATCTCCCCTATCTTTTTTGATAGGGGAGATCTTAAATTAATTGCTTGCATTTGCATACATGGATTACTGTTCTGGTCCAATTTTGTCCCTTGTAATCCATTTGCTCTTAACATATGTGTAGGATTCTTATCGTACCTTAAGTTTCTCTTTCACCTTGTCTGCTAAGGCAACTTCATGCCTTCTTTTAACCCTCCTGATTTCTTTCTTAAGTGTCCTCTTGGATTTCTTACACTCCATAAGCACCTCAATTGTTCCTACCTGGCTATGCCTGCAATACACTTCCTTTTATTTCTTAATCAGGGCATCAATGTCTCTTGAAAACCAAGGTTCCTTAAACCTGTTATCTTTACCTTTTATTCTGACAGGCACATACAAGGTTTGTACTCTCAAAATTTCACTTTTGAAGGCCTCCCACTTACCAAGTACGCCCTTGCCAGAAAGCTGCCTGTCCCAATCCATGCTCGCCAGATCCTTTCTGATACCATTGTATCTGGTCTTTCTCCGATTTAGAATCTCAACCCATGGACCAGACCTATTTATTTGCATATTTACTTTGAAACTAATGGCATTGTGATGACTGGATGCAAAGTGTTCCCCTACACAAACTTCTGTCACCTGCCCTGTCTCATTCCTTAGTAGCAGTTTAAGTATCGCACACTCTCTTGCTGGGACTTTATGGACTGATTAAGAAAACTTTCCTGAACACATTCAGCAAGTTCTATCCCATCTAGTCCTTTTACAGTATGACAGTCCCAGTCTATATGTGGGAAGCTAAAATCACCTACTATACCAACCTTATGTTTCTTGCATCAGTCTACGATCTCCCTCAAGCTGTTGGGTGGTCTGTAATATAGCCCCATTAGTAGAGGCACTGTCGTGACATTTTCCTTGACTGGTAATGCCAACCCTCCTCCCATAATCTCTCCCACTCTGTCTCATCTACAACAATGGAACCATGAAATACTGAGCTGCCAGTTCTGCCCCTTCTGCAACCATTTCACTTATAGCTACAATATCATAACCCCAGCTTTTGATCCATGCTCTGAGCTCATCTGCCTTTCCTACAGTACTTTTTGCAGCTCAGGACATTAGCCGCACCATGCTCAACCTTTGGATTCCTGACTTCGAGATTTTAACAATATCAGTCCCCACAACCTCTCCACTATCTGTTCTATTCCCCTGCAAATCTAGTTTAAACCCCCCCATCACCCCATGCAGCACTAGCAAACCTTCCCACTATCCTTCCCTTTTCACACAATCTTCCTATACAGACCTCTCTTCCATCCCTTTCTTCTCTCTCTTTTCTCTGCATCGTAACATCTGTTTATTCTATTTTCCCCAGACAGAGAGAAGGTCATTTACTTCAAACATCGACTGTGTTTTCCTCCTCTGATGCTGCTGCCCTACTGAGTGTTCCCAGCATTC
Organism: Mobula birostris; assembly: GCF_030028105.1. Taxonomy (NCBI): domain Eukaryota; kingdom Metazoa; phylum Chordata; class Chondrichthyes; order Myliobatiformes; family Myliobatidae; genus Mobula; species Mobula birostris. The sequence continues at coordinate 116,267,719 of NC_092370.1, read as the reverse complement.
TCTACTATAACGAGACAACAAAAGATAACCACAGAGTGGGCAACATCTGGTAAAGGGAAGGCGGATGATCATTCTTGATAGAGTTGATAGCAACAGAAATTAAAAACACGAGGACTCTGTTAATAGATCTGACCTTCAACGGGCAGAGGAGAGAGAACATGAAGAGATTAGTTGACAGAAGTGCAAACTCCCTATCCCACCATCTTAGTGATGCTGTGATGGAGCGTCTGTTCTAAGCTTGGTCTGACCATGCTCACTGTTTACAGTGTGGTTCACTCTTTGCTTAAACCTCTTCATAGCTATGGAGCGTCACTCCATGACTGCATTGATTTACACTTCTTTTTAAAGGTTTTCGCCCATTTCTCTTTATGTTAAAGTTTTTAATCGACTTTTTAAACCTATTGCCCAATTTAATGTTTTAACATCCTGAAGCTATTGCTCAAAAGAAAACAGAATGATTCAGTGTTAGGTGTGGATAAATATATGGAGAGAGTTCACCACCTTCTTGTAGATGGTAAAAAGACCTTGGGCTGTCAGGACGTGAGTCAGTCGACATTTAATACCTAGCCTCTGACCAGTTCTCATGGCCATGGTACTTGCATGACTGGTCCAGGTCAATCTCTAGGCAATGGTGGCTACCTGCAAGTTGGTGGCGAGAGATTGTGCTGTGGTAATGCCATTGAATGCTGTAGATAAGCAACCCAAATCTGTGTGTCAAGTTACAGTCGCATTACAAAAGTGCCAGACAATGACCATCTCCGCTGGCACCCTAGTGATGAGAGTGTTACTTGCCACTTAGCAGTCTTTGCTATGTGCGGCATGGGCTTTTTCATTTGCAATAAAACGTTGTGCAACCATCAGTGAACATCCCCATATCTGACCTTATGACAGGAGGAGGGGTGTTGAAGTGGCTGAAAATGCCCCAAAGAACTCTGGCCAACCACTAGAGTGATCTCCTATTGACACCCAGTAATTTCAGGCTTGCAGGGGCTCCATATGGACAAACGATCACAACTGATGTCACTGTAAGCTCAGCTCTGCATTTCCACTTACCCTTTTCCTTCCCAGCAATCTGTCCACCTCCATCTTAATAATATTCTGCAGAGCATGCACGCACGCACACCTCGACACATTCATTGCCACGCAGACACAAGTACACACTCGGACACAAACACACGGGTACACTCATTTCCATTTGTGCATTAATAATGAAATGTTTTTAAAAACTCACCGAATGTACCTTGTGATTACTCATAGGCTGATTACATGGGTTAATTACGGAACGATAGATAACCTGTTTGTAGTTAATTCGAGACAGATTTGGCCAGATGGAGCAAGGAAGCAAGCTGCCGGAAGAACTCAGTGGGTCAGGCGGCAACTGTCGAGCCAAGGGATGGTTAGCCGGCTGACTTCTTTCAGCAGTCTGTACTTTGCTCCAGATTCCAAAGTCTGCTGCCGCTTGTATCACTGCCGGCCAGATGAAGATTTGACATCCAGGACAAATAAATCTTGCCTCACTTTTGACTGTATATTGGTCCAGTTGCACTGAAACAGAAAGGGAATCCGGTGCTGGATAGTTTTAATGCTTGGAAGGTGAATGAGAAACCTAAATTGAAATTTAGTTTCCTTGATAGCCACAGAATTGAGGTCTGCCGCCTTTGCATTACACCGGGCAGGTCAAGGCCAGTAACAGGAACGAAACGTCACCCTGATCCTCGGAACTGCACACATTATGCATCAAGTGAGTGTGCCCAGTCTAGCTGTCAGACTGCCCCTCAATAAACAAGTTTTATTCCACACCCACGCTGAGTACTTAATCCAAACTGTCCACATGCAGAACCATTTCCTAGTGTGAAAATTATTAAAACGTGTGCATAATGCTGCGGTCTCACCATGAATAAAGTGAGATCTTGCTTATACATCAGACATACATGAAACATTCAACAATCTCCCCGCGGCCTCAAAGTAAGCCCACTGACCCAAACTCCAGTCCTCACACTAAACCACTGACCCACTGTCCCCACCCCCACCACAGCTCTGCGTCAATCCCATCTGTTTTCTTCAAGTGAAGAAGGAATTTTATTCCACTTTGATGAATATGACAAAAACTAATCTAATGTAATCTAAATTAATCTCACTGCCCTGGTCTCTCCCCACAGCACTCTTAACCCACTCCCGGTTTGCTTCTCCCAGCCTTTTACCAAGCCCAAACTAATCCCACTGCCTCACCCTCTCCTGACATCCCTATACCAGTGCCTAAACTAATTCCACGCCCAGTGCTCTCCCCACATTCCTGTATCAGTCCCCAAACTACTCCCGTTGCCCTGTTCTCTGCCCAGATCCCTGTATTAGAGTCGAACCTAATCGTATTGCCCTGCTCTCTTCCCACAGCCCTGTACAAACCCTGATCCCACTCCCTGCCCTCCCACCGTGTCAGTGAATTAATTCCATATTTACATCCATGCTGATACTGCACATCCACTGGAAGTGAAATCCTCCTGCACTGTGCTCCTCCTGGATGGCTCATCTCTGCTCCGCTTACTGATTCCTTTCCCATCTCTCCTGCCCGTCCTTTGGCTGCTGATAAACACCAGTGGTCTCAAAGAAATTCCTTCTCATCTCTGGATGTTAAAACCTGATCTCTTATTGAGAATTTGAAGGAAGCAGCAAGATGGTTATAGGCACTGTATAAGTAGGAAGGATGGAGGAGTTTAGAAGTTCTGATTTAAAGCCAGATGTTGGAGGTCAGAGATCTTTTCAGGAATGAGTCTGCCAACAGCCACACCTGCTCTGAGGGGTTGAAAATTCCCCGTCCACCAACCTCCCTGTGGCAGATGCATCTGGCCATGAGCACCACGGCCCCTCTTCATATAGAGGATATTCCCCAGTATGTTATGCCAAAACGGGGCAGAACCACGGCACATCTGGCATCCACTCAATACTGAGCATCCGTGAGATGCTGAGGTCCTTCATCAAAAGTGTTTGCCGCCCCAGTCGGTAACCTCACGGCCGACACACCGCCCTCGCCCACCGTCACTGTCAGACACGTAACCTTACGGCCGACACACCGCCCTCGCCCACCGTCACTGCCAGACTCGTAACCTCACGGCCGACACACCGCCCTCGCCCACCGTCACTGTCAGACTCGTAACCTCACGGCCGACACACCGCCCTCGCCCACCGTCACTGTCAGACTCGTAACCTCACGGCCGACACACCGCCCTCGCCCACCGTCACTGCCAGACTCGTAACCTCACGGCCGACACACCGCCCTCGCCCACCGTCACTGCCAGACTCGTAACCTCACGGCCGACACACCGCCCTCGCCCACCGTCACTGCCAGACTAGTAATCTCACGGCCGACACACCGTCACTGTCAGACTCGTAACCTCGTGGCCGACACACCGTCACTGTCAGACTCGTAACCTCACGGCCGACACACCGCCCTCGCCCACCGTCACTGCCAGACTAGTAATCTCACGGCCGACACACCGTCACTGTCAGACACGTAACCTCACGGCCGACACACCGTCACTGTCAGACTCGGGTCAATGGGCTGTGCAGGAGGGCAGGTAGGGAGCAGCCTCAGGTCTGTCCACCTGAAGCTGATGAGGTCCCCGCCCAGTGAAGCTGCAGTTGGACCCCACGCTGCTCAACATCACCTGCAGCGGGTGATAGACAGAGCTCAGTGACCTCACGGGGGATCGGATGCAAGCTCTGCAGTCTGCCTCATCTGGGTAACGGGTGGAGGGGGCTCCAGGGTCGACCCCTACCCTCAGTGAGGGTGGAGCAGCCTGAGAGTGCTGGGGACAAGACTGACCTATATATAACCACGTTCAGGGTGCTCAGTCTCTAACCCTCCTGAGATCTCACTGGCACAGAAACCGGTCTCCATTCACTCCATGACAGACAGCACGAGAGACAGTAAAGGCCAGGGCACCAGCCACACCCCAGTTGTGGTTCTGAACCAGCTGCACCTCCAGTCACAACACTGGTAACTACCTGACCACAGGTACATCCCAGGTACACCCCGTTTGCAGAAGGCAGCACAAACCAGCCCATCTCATCGTCACACAATCAACCCACTTTCAGTCAGCAGTACAGTGATAGAAGTTGTCATCTATACTGTCGTCATTTACTGTTTACTTACCAATAACTTCTCATCGACTTCAGAACTCAAGGAACACAATACAATCATGGCTGATCTGGAACACAATACAATCATGGCTGATCTGTGTTAACCTCAGTTCCACTTCTGTGCCAGCTTCCCAGCATCTGTCCTTTGATCTGTCGATATTTATCCATCGCCACCTTAAATACATCTCATGATCCAGCTTCCACCGCTCTCGGGTTTAGAGATTTCCAGAGGTTCACCATCCACTGCTCCCTCAGGCACAGATAAGCCGGATGGTAAGGCTTTTCCCAGAGCAGGGGAGTCCAAAACTAGGCGGCATAGGTTTAGGGTGAGAGAGAACAGGTCTAAAAGTGACCTGAGAGGCAACATTTTCACACAGAGGATGGTGAAAATATGAAATGAGCTGTCAGTGGAAGTGATTGAAGCAGGTACAATAGAATGATTTGGTGGAGCAGGGCTTAGAGGGGTATGGGCTGAATTCAGGAAATCCGGTCTAGCTGGGTGAGCACCACGGCTAGCATGGACTTGTTGGGCCAAAGGGTCAGTATCTGTGCTCTATTGCTCTATGAAGAAATTTCTATGCGCCTGTGTTAAAAGATCAGCCCTGACTTTGTAGCTATATCCTATCGCTTGTGACTCTCCCACAAGTGAAAACATCCTAACATTGACCTTGTCAAGTTCCCTTAGGGTCTTATATGTTTGAAAATGGTTACCTCAAAACATTTCACTCTCATACCAACAGTGATCCATCTTTCCTGGACGGGGAAGGTTGATACATAAAATTGGGATAGAATTCACTTCCTCAAAAATAAAAGCAAAGAAATTTCTGGGGCCTCAGAGGCAGAAAAGGGGGTAAAGGATGTTGTTGATCAGTTCTCGGGAGAAGCACACTGTTCTAGGACGATCACTTTTACCATACGGGTTCCATTCTGTGACCTTAGGGCTCAATCACTTCTGCTGAATTGAGGTGCTATTAGAATCTCTCTCAATAAATTGCTGTTTATTGAAAAATTTCCCATTAGTTGCTTTTGATCCCACGCCATGTCACATAATAATTACAAACCCTTATTAGTACATCCAGTGGACTAGCCCCAGGGATCAATGACACTGTTACCATAAACCCAAGTTGTCTACCTAATACTTATCTCCTTGCTGTTCCGAAGAATGATCTGTACATAAGTGAACAGTGCCATTGAAGAGACTTGGAATGGCTGAGTCATTGGGAATATTCTTCAGCGTAATTGCTTTGACTGCTATTCACTGGGAGCTAAGTTAAAACTTAGGGAACACTTGGCATGGATACCCTAGTCGTTATACACAGGTATAAGAAGCAGAGATGTCAAAGCCACTCAATGGACAGCAATCTGCATTTATATACTGGTTAACAGAGTACTCGTAACAAAATTAGCTGACTTACTAACCAAAGAACTTGGTTAAAGGGCGGGATTTTAGAGGCTTTTAAAAGCGGGATTTGGTAAGTAGTAAACACAAAATAATCTGCAGATGCTGGGGTCAAAGCAACACTCACAACATGCTGGAGGAACTCAGCAGGTCGGGCAGCATCCGTGGAAAAGATCGGTTGATATTTCGGGCCGGAACCCTTCGTCAGGACTGTAGGGGGAAGGGGCAGAGGCCCTGTGAAGAAGGTGGGGGGAGGGTGGGAAGGAGAAGGCTGGTAGGTTCCAGGTGAAAAACCAGTAAGGGGAAAGATAAAGGGGTGGGGGAAGGGAGGCAGGGAGGTGGTCAGATTCCAGAGGTGGGGCCCAGGCAGCTGAAGGCACAGCCACCAGTGGTGGAGCGATGGGAATCAGAGAGAATCAAGTGACCGGATCAGTAAATCTATGAAAGTCAATATTCCAGGTTAGAACGGAAATCTTTTGATCAGAGAATTTGTGAATGACGAATCAGGAAGAGATCAAACTGTTGTTGCTTTGCCCTCATTTCAAAGTATACTAGATGTAGACTATACCACTGTGCCTTCAATATCTGTTGGAAGAAATTATCAGTGATATTCCTTCACTGATATATTCATGATGCTGATATTATTCCTAGGATCAATCATATCGGTATTGGAGCATTCAGGAAGTGACCAAGTTATGGAGGAAAGGCAAGCTAAATGGCATGGGTAACATTCATTTAATTGCTAAACAGTGATCTTGCAGTCTGCTTCCTGTTATCATAATAAAAATCACACTGCGAGTGTAATTTTAGTTTGCTAACAACTGATGTGCTTTGATACCACCAGGGTCTAGCTGTGTAGAGTGCTTCTTTTCCCTGTACTTAAAACATTGTGAAATTAAGAATTGAATTTGAATTTTCAGTAGTGACCCAAGATCAGACAGCTCAGTGGAGAATTCTCCTCACTTTGAGCCCCCGAGTTTCCTGCAATGCTCAGTTGAAAGGACAACCAAGAGATCCTATCCTTGGCCAGGGAAAGCATGGGAGTCCCAATCCCTCCAGTTTCATTGACACCAACTCCCGTCCAGGCAAGCCTGCTGGTTTCCCACCCAGTCACGCAGCAGCACCAAGAATGAGACATTGTTAGATGGACAGAACTGTAATTCATAAAAGATCTGCCAAATCTAGAGTCCCAGCACCAACATCCCTCGTTCATGAGGGTGGGGGCAATATCTGAGTGACCCAGATCAGATTTTAAGATCCTGTTCAACATCATAGAAACAAATTTTCTCTCTCTCTACCAAAAAGTGCATTTATTATCAAAGTACACATGTCACCATATGCAACCTTGTGATTCATTTCCTACGGAAAACTTAATAAATCCATAATAGAATAGTAATCATAATAGTATCAATGAAAGACTGTGCCAGCTTGGGTGTTCAACCAGTGTGCAAAGACATCAAACTGTAAATACAAAAGAAAGAAATAATAATAAATAAATAAGCAATAAATATTGAGAATGTGAACATAGAACAGAAAACGTAGAAATCTACAGCATATTACAGGCCCTTCGGCCCACAATGTTGTGCCGACCATGTAACCTGCTCTAGAAACTGCCTAGAATTCCCCTACTGCATAGCTCTCTATTTTTCTAAGCTCCGTACCTATCTAAGAGTCTGTTAAAACACTTTATTGTAATAGAACATGGATGTATAGAACTTGAGATGAAGAGTCCTTGAAAGTGAGTCCATAGGTTGGGGGAACATTTTAATGATGGGGCAAGGGAAGTTAAGCGAAGTTATCCCCTTTGGCTCAAGAGGCTGATGGTGGTGTGATTCCTAGGGCTTCTGTACCTTATTCCTAATGGCAGAAGTGAGAAGAGAGCATGGCCTGGGTGGTTGGGGTCCCTGATGATGGATGCTGCTTTCCTGCAACAACTGGGTTATATCATTACTTTTTGTAGGATTTTCCACTGAAGGGCCTTGATGTTTCCATATCAGGTAGTGATGTAGCCAGTTAATATACTCTCCACCACACATCTAGAGAAGTTTGTCAAAGTTTTAGATTTCATTCCAAATCTTTGCAAACTCCTAAGGAAGCAGAGGTGCTGCAGTAATTTCTTCATATTTATGTGCTGGGCCAAGGACAGGTCCTCCTCCTGAAGTCAATAATCAGCTCCTTGGTCTTGCTGACATTGAGAGGTTTTTGTTATGGCACCACTCAGACTGATTTTCAATCTCCTTCCTATATGCTGATTCATCATCACCTTTGAGTCAGCCTGTGTTTTCAGCAAACTCGAATATGGCTTTGGAGCTGTGCTTAGCCACATAGTCATAGGTGTGAAGCGAGTAGAGCAGGGGGCTAAGCACACAGTTCTGTGGTGCACCTGTGCTCCTGGAGGTTGTGGAGGAGATGCTGTTGTCAATCTGAACTGACTGGGGTCTTGCAAGTGAGGAAATTGAGGATCCATTTGCGCAAGGTGTTATTGAGGTTCAGCCCTTGAAGCGCACTGATTAGTTTTGAGGGGATGATGATATTGAACGCCAAGCTGTAGTTGATAAAGAGCATCCTGATGTATGCACCTTTGCTGTCCAGATGTTCCAGGGTTGAGTGCAGAGCCAATGAGGTGGCATCTGCTGTAGACCTGTTGCTCTGGTAGGCAACTTGGAGAGAATTCAAGTTGCTTCTCAGGTATGTTTCACCTCCAGCCTCTCAAGACATTTCATCACAGTGGATGCAAGTGCTACTGGACGATAGTCATCGAGGCAGGTTACCACGGTCTTCTTAGGGACCAGTAGAAGTGAAGTCTGCTTGAAGCAGGTGGGTATCTCAGACTACCGAAGCAAGAGGTTAAAGATCTCAGTGAATGGTCCAACCAGTTAATCAGCACAGGTCTTTAGTACATGGCCAGGTACCCTGTCTGGGCTGGATGCTTTTCGTGGGTTCATCCTCCTGAAGGCTGCTCACACATCAGTCCAAGGGACTGAAATCTCAGGATCATCAATCCATTTAACAGAGGAAGTGTCTCATTGGGCTCTTCTTCCTCACCTCTGCCTCCACGTCAATCTCCCAAACTGAAAGAAACGCAAGTCACCAAACCGTCTCTTCCAAGTATCTTCAGAATCGTGGAGATGTGCCACAGTTGCAGAATCCACCCAGTCCATCATGCCCTGTCATCTGATAAAGACACGTTGAGACAAGGTTACATACTTGCTGGCTCCCCACCTCTGTAGTCCTGAGACTTCCATCTCTTTGAATCATCAACACTTCTTGGGATGTAGTGAATGATCCAGCATTCACTACCCATCCATTGGACAAAAAGATCCAGAAGTCACCACTCTGAAGGTGAGGGGTTAGGTCCAGAGAAGGTGGTGTCCAGGTGAATGGAGTGTATTCTACCTGGTGGTCTGTGACTAGTGGTGTTCAGCAGGGATCTGTTCTGGGGTCCTTGCTCTTAGAAATTTTTTATAAATGACTTAGATGAGGAGGTGGAAAGTTGGGTTAGAAAATTTGCAGATGAAACGAAAGTTGGTGGTGTTGGGAGTAGTGGAGAAGACTATCGTAGGTTACGTTGGGACATTGACAGGATTCAGGGATTGGCTTGGAAGTGGCAGGTGGAATTCAATCCAGAAACCTGTGAAGTGATACACTTTAGAAAGTCAAATTTGAAGGTAGATTATGAGGTTAATGGCAGGATGCTTAGCAATGTGGAGGAACAGAGAAGGATCTTGGAGTTCGGGTCCTTAAATCCCTCAAGGTTGATAGGGTGATTAAGAAGGCATGTGCTGTGTTACCCTTCATTTGTTGAGGAACTGAATTCAAGACCCTTGAGGTAATTTTGCAGTTCTATAAAATTCTGGTGAAACCACACTCGGAGCATTGTGTTCGGTTCTGGTTGAATCAGTATAGGAAGGATATGAAGTTTTTAGGGAGGGTGCAGAGGAGATTTACCAGAGTGGTGCCTGGATTAGAAAACATATGAGCAAAGGCCGAGCGAGCTAAGGATTTTCTCTTTGAGTGAACAAGAAGGAGAGGTGACTTGATATAAATGTATAAGATGATGAGAGGCTTAGACAGAGTGTGCCAATGGCCAATACGAGAGGCCATAAATTTAAGGAGGGAAGTAAAAGAGGGATGTTAGAGGCAGGCTTTTTTTTACATAGAGAGTGTGAAGTTCATGGAAAGCACTGCCAGGGCTGTTTGTAAAGACAGATACATTATGGACATTTAAGAAACCTTAGATAGGAATTGTTGGGCACGTGGCCAAGTGGTTAAAGCATTCGTCTAATAATTTGAAGGTTGCTAGTTCGAGCCTCAGCTGTGGCAGTGTGTTTGTGTCCTTGGGCAAGGCACTTAACCACACACTGCTCTGGTGTCTGTGTGAGGAGTGGCTCCCCACACAGACTTCCTATCTGCGCCTTATAAGGCATGAAAATGCCCGACGCAGGACTCTCATGGTCTGAGTCGACGTTCCCTCCCCCTAGATAGGAACAAGGCTGAAATAAAAATGGGGGGTTACGAGGGTAGGAAGTGTCAGATTAGTGTAGGTTAAAAGGTCAGCACAATATTTTGGGACAAAAGACCTGTGGTGTACTGTACTGTCATATATTCTATGTTCTATGTCCTTCGGAAGTCAAGAATGAAGCACAAATCTTATGATTACTGCCATTTTATTAAATGTTCATTAGAGTACAGGTCAGATAGGGTCATCCTGTACCAGCAACCAAGACAAATTAAAAGAAATAAAAAGAAGAACTTGACCCCACGCTTTCCCAGTTTATACTGTAAACCAGTCTAAATCAGTTAGATAAGGAAACCCGTGAAGAAGCACTGTCTGAGTCACACTTCAGCTCAGCAAAAAACAACACAGAAGCATAGAACCAAAGGTACTACAGGTTGACCTTCACTAATCTGGCACCATTGGGACCTGAGGAGTGCCGGATTAGTGAAAATGTCGAATTACATTAAGCATAATCAGTGCCGGATTATTGAAGGAACCGGATTACAGGTAGTCAGATTAGTGCAGGTCGACCTGTACAAGGTACTAAAAGTTTACAAAGAAATTAGTGATTATACAGAGCTGGGTTGAGAAATGGCAGGTGGAGTTCTATCGGGGGAAGTGTGAAATGATTCACTTTGGAAAGTTGAATTTGAAGGCAGAATACAGAGTTAATGGCAGGATCTTGTGGTCCACATCCATGGACCCCTCGAAGTTGCTACACAAGTTGACAGGGTTGTTAAGAGGTGTTGGGTTCATTAGGGAGGGGATTGAGATCAAGAAGTGCAAGGTAATGTTGCAACTCTATGAAATCCTGGTTAAACCACACTTGGAGTGTTGTGTTCATTTCTGATTGTCTCATTATAGGAAGGATGTGGAAGCTTTAGAGGGGGTGCAGAGGAGATTTACCAGGATGGTGCCTGAGCTAGAGGGCATTTCTTAAGAAGATAGGTTGAATAAGCTAGGGCTTTACTTTTGATAGCAAAGGAGGATGAGAGGTGAACAAGATAATAAGAGGCGTGGATAGCCAGAGACTTTTCCCCAGGGCTGAATTGGCAAATGCAAAGGGGTATAACTTTAAGGTGATTGGAGGAAAGTATAGGTGGGATGTCAGAGGAAAGTTTTCTACAAAGAGAGTGCTGGGTGCATGGGAAGCACTCCCAAGGGTGGTGTTAGAGACAGATATATTAGGGACATTTAAGAAACTCTTAGATAGGCACATGGATGATAGAAAAATGGAGGGCTATGTAGGAGGGGAGGGTTAGATTGATCTTAGGGTAGGTTAAAAGGTTGCACAACATTGTGGGCTGAAGGGCCTGTTCTGTGCTGTAATATTCTATATACAATATACACTATGTAGTAAACATAAAAGATAGTGTAAAGACAGCTAAAGCTACAAGAAAAAAAATCACAATATAAACAACAATCTGGACCCCAATCCAGCAGAGGATTCCGTTTACTTATCTCTCTGCTGAGGGATGGGCCCTTCTGTTCACTCTCTGTAAGCTTCTGATAATTTTACTGATCTCAGTGAAATCCTCTCTGAACGTCCTCTGTTCCAGTTTAAGCATGCCCATCCTGAGAAGTGTTTTTTCTCAATGATAATTCTCGAACTTGGTAGTACAGTAAAAGTAAGTTTTTCATTGCACCTGTGCACATATGTACTTCTGCATATGACAATAAACTCATCTTTGACTTTGAACCTTGTAAATCCTCTGTGCAGTTGATTTAGAAGCAGTGAAACCGACTCAATATCTTGTCTACGCCAGCATAGGACAGCTACTTACACCTTCATGAGGCATATTTCTTTCGGCTTGTGAGCTGTGTCTTGCACTGGAGTTGGTGGTTCTGCCAACAGCTACTGGTAGGCTCTGGGAGTTCCATATAGAGTACAGTAGTTATAGAAGTGTGGAAGAGCAGAGGGATCTGGGGGTACATGTCCACAGATCCCTGAAAGCTGCCTCACAGGTAGATAGGGTAGTTAAGAAAGCTTATGGGGTGTTAGCTTTCATAAGTCGAGGGATAGAGTTTAAGAGTCGCGATGTAATGATGCAGCTCTATAAAACTCTGGTTAGGCCACACTTGGAGTACTGTGTCCAGTTCTGGTCGCCTCACTATAGGAAGGATGTGGAAGCATGATCAGAGATTAAGGGAGTTAGGGCTTTACTCTTTGGAGAGAAGGAGGATGAGAGGAGACATGATAGAGGTATACAAGATATTAACAGGAATAGATAGAGTGGACAGTCAGTGCCTCTTCCCCAGGGCACCACTGCTCAATACAAGAGGACATGGCTTTAAGGTAAAGGGTGGGAATTTCAAGGGGGATATTAGAGGAAGGTTTTTTACTCAGAGAGTGGTTGGTGCATGGAATGCACTGCCTGAGTCAGTGTTGGAGGCAGATACACTAATGAAATTTAAGAGACTACTAGACAGATATATGGAAGGTGGGGGGTTATATAGGAGGCAGGGTTTAAGGGTCGGCACAACATTGTGGGCCGAAGGGCCTGTACTGTGCTGTTCTGTTCTATGTTCTATATTAGTTGGGAGAGCCAGTGAGGGTCAGGGAATGAGAAACAGGGGTTGAACGAAGCACAGGAGTAAACACCGATGTACAGTGATTACGTTTACTAAAACTCACTTCAGGCATCCAAGGCTTAACAAGGAGAGGAGTTTTGGATGAACAATGACCTTTCCTAATATGAGAAAGTCTGCAGGTGCTAGAAATCTAAAGGCACACACACACAAACTCAGCAGGTTAGGCAGCATCTATGGAAAACAGTCGAGATTTTAGGCCGAGACCCTTCCTAATATACAGTACCTGTAAGAAGTATTCAACCCTCCCTCGCTTGGAAGTTTTCATGTTTTATTGTTTTACAACACTGAATCACAATTGATTTAATTTGGCTTTTTTTGATACTGATCAACAGAAAAAGTCTCTTTCGTGTCAAAGTGAAAACAAATCTCTACACAGTGGTGTAAAATAATTACAAATCTAAAACACAAAATAATTGATTGGATAAGTATTCGCCCCCTTCAAGTCAGTACTTAGTAGGTGCAACTTTGGCAGCAACTACAGCCAAACTCGTACACACCCTCCCTATACAAACCCTCAGTATAAAACACCCTCCTTATACAAACCCACAGTATAAAACATCCTCCTTATACACACACTCAGTATAAAACACCCTCCCTATACACAGTATAAAACACCCTCCCTATACACACACTCAGTATAAAACACAGTCGCTATACAAACCCTCAGTATAAAACACCCTCCCTATACAAAACCTCAGTATAAAACACCCTCCTTATACAAACCCACAGTATAAAACACCCTCCCTATACACACACTCAGTATAAAACATCCTCCCTATACACACACTCAGTATAAAACACCCTCCCTATACACACACTCAGTATAAAACACAGTCGCTATACAAACCCTCAGTATAAAACACCCTCCCTATACAAAACCTCTCATAAAACACCCTCCCTATACAAACCCTCGGTATAAAACACCCTCCCTATGTAAACCCTCAGTATTGAACACCCTCCCGAAACACACCATCAGTATTAAACACCCTCCCTATACAAACCCTCAGTATAAAACATCCTCCCTATACACACACTCAGCATAAAACACCCTCCCTATACACACACTCAGTATAAAACACCCTTCCTATACACACACTCAGTATAAAACACCCTCCCTATACACACCCTCAGTATAAAACACTCTCCCTATACACACCCTCAGTATAAAACACAGTCCCTATACAAACCCTCAGTATAAAACACCCTCCCTATACACACACTCAGTATAAAACACCCTCCCTATACAAACCCTTGGTATAAAACACCCTCCCTATACAAACCGTCAGTATAAAACATCCTCCCTATACACACACTCAGTATAAAACACCCTCCCTATACACACACTCAGTATAAAACACCCTCCCTATACACACACTCAGTATAAAACACTCTCCCTATACACACACTCAGTATAAAACACCCTCCCTATACACACCCTCAGTATAAAACACCCTCCCTATACACACACTCAGTATAAAACACCCTCCCTATACACACACTCAGTATAAAACACCCTCCCTATACACACCCTCAGTATTAAACACCCTCCCTATACGCACCCTCAGTATTAAACACCCTCCCTATACGCACCCTCAGTATATAACACCCTCCCTATACAAACCTTCAGTATAAAACACCCTCCCTATACACACACTCAGTATAAAACACCCTCCCTATACACACACTCAGTATAAAACACCCTCCCTATACACACACTCAGTATAAAACACCCTCCCTATACACACACACAGTATAAAACACCTTCCCTATACACACCCTCAGTATTAAACACCCTCCCTATATGCACCCTCAGTATTAAACACCCTCCCTATACGCACCCTCAGTATATAACACCCTCCCTATACAAACACTCAGTATAAAACACCCTCCCTATACACACACTCAGTATAAAACACCCTCCCTATACACACACTCAGTATAAAACACCCTCCCTATTCACACACTCAGTATAAAACACCCTCCTTATACACACACTCAGTATTAAACACCTTCCCTATACACACACTATAAAGCACCCTCCCTTTACAAACCCTCAGTATTAAACATCCTCCCTGTACACGCTCTGCAGTGTTAAACACCCTCCCTGTACACACCCTCAGTATTAAACACCCTCCCTGTACACACCCTCAGTATTAAACACCCTCCTATGCACACACTCAGTATTAAACACCCTCACTGTACACACCCTCTGTATAAAGCACCCTCCCTATACACACCCTCAGTATACAACACTTTCTCTGTACACACCCTCTGTATAAAACACCCACCCTGTACGCACCCTCTGTATAAAACGCCCACCCTGTACACATCCTCTGTATAAAACACCCACCCTGTACACACCCTCTGTATAAAACACCCTCCTTATACACACCCTCTGTATAAAACACCCTCCTTATATATACCATATGCACTGTCTCTATACACATCCCCCAAGTACACACCCTAACTGATACACACCCTTGCTATACACACACCCTATACACTCCTTCACTCATACACGCCCCCATACACACCCACCCTATAAGCACACTTCCTAAACACCCTCACTATACACACATTCACTTATATGCACCCTATGTACTGTTTATACACAATCCCTATACGTACCCTCATACATACACACTCTTCCTATACATACCCTCTCTATAGGCACCTTTCCTATACTAACCTTCACTTATACACACCCTTCCTATATGCACTTTCATTTAGAAACACCAGCCTTATGAATTCTCACTTCATAAATTTCCACCTTGTCAATATCAGCTTTATGTACACTAGTCCTGGACAGCACAATCACCTCTCCCTTTCTCTCTCGCTCACACACACTCACACACATAGTCACGCACACAACTTACATATACACACACCACACACACATACATTCATACACTCACACTCACATCACACACACAGTATAAGTCATGGGAAGGGAGGCTGGGCTGGGAGAGAGCTAACTGTCTCTTGCTGGTCACTCAACCCTGACCTCAGGATTATTCCAGTTTCACAGTAATACATACTGCAATCAGAAGTAGAGAGTGAGTGTTGAAAAGCACATGTCAGTCTATGATCTTGGTCTAGTTTAAAAAATAACAGGGTGCCCTGGGTCACTGTGATGAAACAACTGGTAGGAATGTTTCAGTGCTGGCATTTCCCACACTACCAGTGAAATCTTACAAAAGTTGGTAGATACTGCCTCTTGCTGGGAACATTAATCATTTCAGTTCAACAACGTCACTGCAAACAGCTCCTTCCAAATCTTTCTCACAGGCAGACAGGTGGTCAGTTCAATCGCTTCTCTCCAGACATGTGAGTGAGCGAAGAATCCTCATTCTTCTGCTCTGTCCGTGGTTTATTTCTACAGCAGGTACTGGTAATATTCAATGGTTCCTGCATGTTGTCATAAGATAAGATTTAGTCAGTGGGGCATGTCTCTGCGTGGTTAATCTGGCCAGAAGGTGCTTAGCTGTGCAGCAGAGTTCCTGGGACCAGGCAAAGGCATTGAAAGAAGGGTCAATAGAGGAGGTGGGGTCTGTCTCCAACCATGGAGAATCTTTGAACCATTTGAGACATCCAGAAGAGAACTGCAGTGCCAACTCCTGGGGATGGACCAAGTTCTGAACTTACATTATGTTGTGTAACTCCAAAACATAAAACTAATTAGAAGCAAAACACAGAGCCAGGAGTGCAAGTCTAACTTCGTTTTTTACTGTAAGTGAGGTGTGCACGTATCACATGATGGTGTGATGACGTATGCCATTTATGTACTTCTACAGATAACCCGTAATGCCTTACGTATACAACAAATAACGTTTAATCAAAAATACACAACACTCCTCCCTGCTTAGCTATAAACTCCAACTCCATCTCAAATTTTATATATATATATATATATATATATATATATATATATATATATATATATATACACACACATACATACACACACACACACACACACACGGAGGATGCAGTCTCAGAGAAGCCCAGACCCATAACCAAAGGTAGACCTCTCACCCATTCAGTCCAGCCAATCCCACTTCCTACTCTTTCCCCAAAACCTTTCCCTCCTACTCCTCCCCTTTTTGGCAGTTCCTTGGGTTAAAGATGACTTTCTTCTGAGGTTTCAAATGTGACTCACGCAGTTGGGCAGAAGATGCCAAATGGAGTGGACAGGTGTTCACTTTGTGGGTGGGTACACTTCTTCTCCCACTTACACAGAGTCTCTGTGTGTCCTGATGCATGGCCTTGAGGTAATCTCTCCCTTCTTTAATGCTCCTTATGCAGTCTGAACAACCATGGGACAAGGATTCCCAAAAGACAGCAGGGATATTGGCTTTTTTTCCGAACAGGATACAGCACAACTTTGAATCTTTCCTTCTTCCTGTTCGATAAATCCCACCATGCCCCACCACAACACCACTATCACAACAGAATTCAAAATAGAGAGCCTGTTTTTGGGCTCTGATGTTGAATATAAGGCCAATAGAACTGACAGTGTACAGGTAAGTAGAGCCTCATCTTTGGGGATGTTGGCCTGAGAGGGGATTCTGACAATGCCATTAATCTTATGGTGCAACTGGAAGACTTTGCAGGGACAATACTGGTGGCATCACCCTGTGCTTCAAGGTGCGTGATATGTTCTTGGAAACCATGCCCATGAAGCATACTGGGGAGGTTAAGTTCACTGTTGTCAAATGTACCAGGAGCTCAGAGCTCACACCAAAATCTGGATTAGGGAATAGTGTTAATTTAAATGTTGTGGCCATTGGTAACAGATTTATTTTGGTTTTAAATCTTATCCTCAGTTAATTCTGACAGTGTTTTTGCCAGTCTCTCAAAAAACACAATTGTGCTACTCAAGAGGCTTTGAACCTGATTCTCAAGAGCTATGTTGATGAAATAATTTATTCCACAGCTGAGCTGAATAAAGATGGTCCGCTTAAAGTTACTGACAACTTCACAACAAAAAAAAATGCAGATGAAACCTATGTCTTGGTAACGTAGCAGCAGTGGTGCGTGTCTGTGGCCCTACCAATGGTGAGAATTGATGTTTGGTATTGATGGTGAATGTTGAATTTGGTACCGATGGTGAGTATTGATTTTTGGTACCAATGGCGAGCTTCGATGTTTGGTACCGATGGTGAGTATTGATGTTTGGTATCCATGGTGAATATTAATGTTTGGTATCAACAGTGAGTAATGATGTTTGGTATTGATGGTGAGTATTGATGTTTGATATCAACAGTGAGCATTGATGTTTGGTACTGATAGTAAGTATTGATGCTTGGTATCGATGTTGAGTAATGATGTTTGGTACCGATGGTGAGCATTGATGTTTGGTACCGATGGTGAGTATTGATGCTTGGTATCGATGTTGAGTAATGATGTTTGGTACCGATGGTGAGCATTGATGTTTGGTACCGATGGTAGGTATCAACATTTGGAATTAATGGTGAGTATTGATGTTTGGGTTGATGGTAAGTATTGTTGGTGAGTATTGATACTTGGTATTGGCAGTGAATTGTTTGAAAATCAGCACCAAAGCAAAAACCAACAAACAGCATGCAAAACAAGACAAACTGCAAATTTTAAAAAATAACCAAATCAACAATGAAATAAATAATAGTGAGAACATGGGTTCAAAGTTCCGATTTAACTTATTAACAAAGTACATATATGCCACCATGAGATTCACTTTCTTGCTGGCATACACAGTAAGTCCAAGAAACACAATAGAACCGTACCCAACAGGACAGATAACAATCAACGCGCAACAGCCAGCAAACTGTGCAAATAAAAAGAGAAACATATATAATGAAAGTAATAATAATAAATAAATAAACAGTAACTATCAAGAACATGAGATGAACAGCCCTTGAAAATGAGTCCATTGGTTGTGGGAACAGTTCCGTAATGGGGCAAGTGAAATTGAGTGAAGTTATCCCAGCTGGTGATGGATGAGGGGTAGTAACTGTTCCTGAACCTGGTGGTTTGGGTACTGAGGCTCCTGTACCTTCTTCCTGATGGCAGCAGCGAGAAGGAGCATGGCCTGGGCAGTGACGGTCCCATCATGATGGATGCTGCTTTCCTGCAGCAATGCTCCATGTAGATATGCTCAATGGTGGGGAGAGCTTTACCCTTGATGGACTGGGCCATTTCCACTACATTTTTGAAGATCTTCCTCACAAAGGTATTGGTGTTTCCATACTAGACCATGATGCAACCAATTACAGTACTCTCCACCACACATCTACAGAAGTTTGTCATATTTTTGGATGTCGTGCCGAAACTTTGCAAACTTCTAAAGAAGTAGAAGCGCGGCCGTGCTCTCTTCATAATTGCAATTGTAGGTGCTCAAGTGGTGGGGAGGGCTTTTTCATCCATCACAGGAAAAGCCCTCCCCACCATTGAGTACATATAAAGTCATAGAGACATAGAACAGTACAGCAAAGAAACAGGCCCTTTAGCCCATCTTGTCCATGCTAAGCTATTTAATCTGACTACTCCTTTCAACCTACACCCAGACCATAGCTCTCAATATCCTTACCAACCATGTGCCTATCCAAACTTCTCTTAAATGTTGAAATCAAGCTTGCATGCATCACTTCTGCTGGCAACTCGTTCTGCGCTCTCACGATGCTCTGAGTGAAGAAAGTTCCCCTCATGATCCCCTTAAACTTTTCACCTTTCACCCATAACCCATGACCTCTAGTTGTAGTTTCCCCCAAACTCAGTGCAAAAGCCTGCTTGCATTTACTCTATCTATACCCCTCATGATTTGGTATACATCTATCAAATCTCCACTCAATCTTCTACGTTCCGAGGAATCTCAATAGCTCTCCATATGGCTTTAGACCACCTGGACAACACAAACACCTACGTCAGGATGTTGTTCATCGACTACAGCTCAGCATTTAATACCATCATTCCCACAATCCTGATCGAGAAGTTGCAGAACCTGGACCTCTGTACCTCCCTCTGCAATTGGATTCTTGACTTCCTAACTGGAAGACCACAGTCTGTGCAGATTGGTGATAACATATCCTCCTTGCTGACGATCAACACTGGCGCACCTCAGGGGTGTGTGCTTAGCACACTGCTCTACTCTCTACATACATCTGACTGTGTGGCCAGGCATAGCTCAAGTACCATCTATAAATTTGCTGATGATACAACCATTGTTGGTAGAATCTCAGGCAGTGATGAGAGGGCGTTCAGGAGCAAGATATGCCAACTGGTGGAGTGGTGCCACAGCAACAACCTGGCACTCAACATCAGTAAGCTGATTGTGGACTTCAGGAAGGATAAGGTGAAGGAACACATACCAATCCTCATAGAGGGATCAGAAGTGGAGAGAGTGAGCAGTTTCAAGTTCCTGGGTGTCAAGAGCTCTGAGGATCTAACATGGTCCCAACATATCGATGTAGTCATAAAGAAGGCAAGACAGTGGCTATACTTCATTAAGAATTTAAAGAGATTTGGGATGCCAACAAATACACTCAAAAACTTCTATAGATGTACCATGGAGAGCATTCTGACAGGCTGCATCACTGTCTGGTATGGGGGGTGGGGGGGCTACTGCACAGGGTTGAAAGAAGCTGCAGAAGGTTGTAAATCTATTCAGCTCCATCTTGGGTACTAATCTACAAAGTACCCAGGACATCTTCAGGGAGCAGTGTCTCAGAAAGGCAGTGTCCATTACTAAGGAATTATTAAGGACCCCCAGCACCCAGGGCATGCCCGTTTCTCACCATTACCATCGGGAAGGAGGTACAGGAGCCTGAAGGCACACACTCAGTGATTCAGGAACAGCTTCTTCCCCTCTGCCATCTGATTCTTAAATGGACATTGAACCCTTGAACACCACTTCACTTTTTTAGTATACAGTATTTCTGTTTTTTGCATGTTTTTTAAATCTACTCAATATACGTATACTGTAATTGATTTACATATTTATTATTATTTAAGTTTTTTTTCTCTTCTATATTACGTATTGTACTGAACTGCTGCTGCTAAGTTAACAGATTTTACGTCACATGCTGGTGATAATAAACCTATTCAATTTTTTCTTATAACTCAGGTCCTCCAGACCCGGCAACATCCTTATAAATTTTCTCTGTACTTTTTCAAACTATTTACATCTTTCCTGTAAGTAGCTGATCAAAATTGCACACAATACTTCAAATTAGGCCTCACCAATGTCTTATACAACTTCAACAACACATCCCATCTTTTGTAAATACTTTGATTTATGAAGGCCAATATGTCAAAAGCTTTCTTTATGACCCGATCAACCCGTGACACCACTTTCACTGAATTATTGACCTGTATTCCCAGATCTCTTTGTTCTAAAGCACTCCTCAGTGTCCTGTGTAAGACCTACCCTGTCTGGTCCTACCAAAGTGGAACACCTCGCACTTGTCTGCATTAAATTCCATCTGCCATTTTTCCAGCTAGTCTAGATTCCATGACAAGCCGTAACAGTCTTCCACCCTATCCACTACGCCCTCAATCTTGGTGCCACCCGCAAACTTGCTGATCCAGTTAACCACATTATCATGCAGTTTGTTGATATAGATGACAAACAACAAAGGACCCAGTACCGATCCTTACGGCACACCACTAGTCAAAGATCTCAGAGAGGCAACCATCTACTACCACTCTCTGGCTTCTCCCACAAAGCCAATGTCTAATCCAATTTAGTACCTCATCTTGAATGCTGAGTGACTGAACTTTCTTGACCCAGCATCCCATGCAGGATCTTGTTAAATGCCTTGCTAAAGTCCATGTAGACAAGATGCACTGCCTTACCTTCATCAATTCTTCTTCTACAAGGACTGCAACATCCATCATCAAGGACCCCCACCATCCAGGAAAGGAAGAAGATTAAACATAGTTTATTTTTAAGTGAAGCACATTTTCATTTCTGACGAGTAATTCTTAACAGAGATGTACAGGATAACTTGCAAAGAATTTCCAAATACAAGTACAATTCTTACAGACTAGAAAAATTTCCAAAGAATTCAGATGAATAAGTCATCTATTACAGAAGCCATGGCTGAAGAATGAATTTTGTATCTTCCTTCTGTCGCTCTTAACAACCCTGACAGCCTTTTAACATTTATACAGTTTTTTTCTCTATTAATTGGCATCATTGTTAATTGGTGTTTTTCAACTACATTATCATGCTGAATGGAATGTTTAATTAGGTCAATGTGTATCTTTTCGATTAGATCATAGTTTAGCTAGGCCAACATGGACTGCATTGTTTCTCTTGATTAAGTCAAGAGGGTGAATAAAGTGTACTGGTTAGAAGTCAAGAGGGCAAGGAAAGAAAACAATTAAGAAGTTTAACTAATTGAACAACAATCATCTTGAACTTGGGCAATTTCTGCTGCTGTGCCAAGAAAGAATTTACCTTAATGAACAAACCTCTTGACACTTTGGCAGTTTCTGCTGCTGTGCTAAAATCCTGAGGTTATTAATAAGTCCTTTTGGGGCCCGGAAAGTCAATATCCATCACACCATTCAATTTCAAGGGTAGGTGTTTCTTGTTGGAAGTGACACTTGTGACACAAATATTACTTGCTATTTATCAGCCATTAATATGGTCCAAGCCTTGCTCTGTACAGGCTAGGTCTGCTTCATTTGCTTAGGAATTATGAGCTGTACTGACCTGGTTCTGTGACAGATTGACGAAGCAACGGAAGTTGGGTGGGCTTAGAACTCTGCTCTGAGGAATCCCTGCAATGACTGACCTCCAACAAGCATCACCCTTGGTGCACAGTGTGCCTCCAACCGCTGGAATGTCTCTGGCCACTACCGTGTTGATGTTTGTTGAATCCTCCTGTGCACACAAACAAAAAGGCCACGTTGCTTCGAATGTGACAACAGTGGCTACACTTCAAGGTGCTTCATTGGTTGCAAATCTCTTTGGGACTTCAGAGGCTTCCATAGAAATGCAAATACGGTCCTTTGTGTAATGAGTTCGTTGAAATTGTACTGACAGCCACTCACCTTTCCCTGATGTTGTTTACCCGCAGAACATAGAAGGCTGCTGTGGGGAGCCCGTTAAAACATTCTGCAGAAGTGCGCTGATCTCACGGGACGCAGTGCCGGTTTGTTAGTAAAATGAGAAGCTATTTGCATCTTTCATTCTTGAATCTGAGAACCAGTCCAGGTAAAGGAGAATTCTTTAATTACAAGTTGGTTTCCCACCTGTGTGCATTACATTTACATCTACAGCTCTGCATAATTAAACCATTTCCTTGATGAATGCCACAAGCTCTTAAACAAGCAGGCTTGTAGAGAATTCAACGCTCCTTTACAAATGCATGCCTTTCAAAGCAGCCCATAATTAGTTTAATGATATACTGTAGTGATCAATTAAAGCCCCCAATTAATGAATTAAAAATAATCACATGACCACGGGCATCCCCTGTGACCACTTTGAAGCCGAAGGGATATATTCAAATACCCTGGGTATAAATAACTCAATGGCTAATTTTACATTAGACTGACAGTCAAATAGATCACAGTCACAATCAGCACATATTTTAGTGCAAGTTAGAGGGTTACATCTGCCAAGAATTTCAATTTCCAAGCAAACTGTGGTCCTGTCAATCTGCATGGGAACGTTGCGACACACATCAAAGTTGCTGGTGAACGCAGCAGGCCAGGCAGCATCTCTAGGAAGAGGTACAGTCGACGTTTCGGGCTGAGACCCTTCGTCAGGGCAGAAAGACCCTTCATCCTGACGAAGAGTCTCGGCCCGAAACATCGACTGTATCTCTTCCTAGAGATGCTGCCTGGCCTGCTGCGTTCACCAGCAACTTTGATGTGTGTTACCAGTATTTCCAGCATCTGCAGAATTCCTCGTGTTTGCATGGGAACACTGTTCGCTTAGAAATCTAAGTCCTGTTGTGGATCATTAATGTTGCCTGGGACCTTACAACTCCCAGCAGCACGTGATTATTCCTCAGCCCAAAATTGCTCACAGTTCTTCTGCTGAGACCTGACTAGCATTTTGGATTTACCTTAACACCAACCTACACTTTCATACTTGTCCCCTCCCCTGTCATTAGTTCCTGATACTCATTGCATGTTTCCTTTTCCCTTTTAATCCAGACATCGATATCCCTCAGCATCTATTGTTTCCTGCACTCGGAACTCTTACAGGAACACGTTGACCCAAACTCCAGCTATTTCTGCTGTGAACATAGACTTACCTACAAATAGATGCCCCCAATTTACCTTTGTCATTTCTTCTTTTATGTTAGTGACACTGGCTTTCCCCTAATTTAAGACCTTTATTACTGCTCCATCTCTGGTCTTTTCTATAACAACTTTAAAATATCTCTTCCCAATCTTGTTCTGTAGCTCTCCTCAAATCCTTACATCCTATCTCTATATTCACCCAAATCCCTTCTCTCCTCCCAATCTATTCCTATCTCTGCCTGTAACTCTTCAAACCACTACTTGCCTCCTCATCTTGGTAACTTACACCAACCCCTATTCTTCTACCCATCTCTGTAACACCCTCCAACTCTTACACGATTCCTATCTCTGATTTTTGGATCACTGGATACCTCCCTATCTCTCACCTGCCAGCTGCTACACTGCTCAGTAATTCCAAAATCTCTGCTTAGGTCCTATTCTGACCTCTATCATCCCTGAGACCACTACAATCTGCACCCTGAACTCAGCACCAGACTCCTAAGACCATAAGACCATAAAACATAGGAGCAGAATTAGGCCATTTGGCCCATCAAGTCTGCTCCACCATTCAAGCATGGCTAATCCTTTTTTCCCCCTCCTCAGCCCCTCTTCCCACCCTTCTTCCCGTAACCTTTGATGCCGTGTCCAACCAAGAACCTATCAAGCTCTGTCTTAAATACACCCAACAACCTGGCCTCCACAGCTGCCTGTGGCAACAAATTCCACAACTTCACCACCCTCTGGCTAGAGAAATTTCTCTGCATCTCTGTTTTAAATGGACACCCCTCTATCCTGAGTCTGTGCCTTCTTGTCCTAGACTCCCCCACTATGGGAAGCATCCTTTCCACATCTACTCTGTCTAGGCCTTTTAACATTCAAAAGGTTTCAATGAGATCCCCACCCCCCACACCTCCCATCCTTCCAGTGAGTACAGACCCAGTGCTATCAAACTATCCTCGTATGTAATACTTTCATTCCTGGCATCATTGTTGTGAACTTCATCTGCCAACACATGACAAGATAGAGGAGGGGAGCAAAACTCATTGGCCTTCATCAATCGTGGGATTGAGTTTAGGAGCCGAGAGGTTATGTTGCAGCTATATAGGACCCTGGTCTGACCTCACTTGGAGTACTGTGCTCAGTTCTGGTCACCTCACTACAGGAAGGATGTGGAAACCATAGAAAGGGTGCAGAGGAGATTTACAAGGATGTTGCCTGGATTGGGAAGCATGCCTTATGAGAATAGGTTGAGTGAACTTGGCCTTTTCTCCTCGGAGCGACGGAGGATGAGAGGTGACCTGATAGAGGTGTGTAAGATGATGAGAGGCATTGATCGTGTGGGTAGTCAGAGGCTTTTTCCCCAGGGCTGAAATGGTTAACACGAGGGGGCACAGTTTTAAGGTGCTTGGAAGTCGGTACAGGAGATGTCAGGGGTAAGTTTTTTATGCAGAGAGTGGTGAGTGTGTGGAATGGGCTGCCAGCAACAGTGGTGGAGGTGGATACGATAGGGTCTTTTAAGAGACTCCAGGACAGGTACATGGAGCTTAGAAAAATGGAGGGCTATGGGTAACCCTAGGTAATTTCTAAGGTAAGGACATGTTCGGCACTGCTTTGTGGGCCAAAGGACCTGTATTGTGCTGAAGGTTTTCTATGTTCTATGTTTCTAAAACTGTTCACAGTACTCAAGGTGAGGCCTCACCAGTGCTGTATAAAGCCTCAGCATCACATCCCTGCTCTTGTCTTCTAGACCTCTTGAAATGAATGCTAGCATGGCATTTGCCTTCCTCATCACCAATTCTACCTGCATGTTAACCTTTAGGTTGTTCAGCACAAAGACTCCCAAGTCCCTTTGCATCTTAAATTTTTGAATTTTCTCCCCTTTTAGAAAATAGTCTGCACATTTATTTCTTCTACCAAAGTGCATGAGCATGCATTTTTCAACATCGTATTTCATTGGCCACTTTCTTGCCCATCCTCCTAATCTGTCTAACTCCTTCTGCAGCCTTCCTGTTTCCTCAATTCTACTTGCTCCATCTGCAAACTTGGCAATAAAGTCATCTATTCCATCATCTAAATCACTGATAAACCGCATAAAAAGAAGTGGTCCCAACACTGATCCCTGCGGAACACCACTAGTCACTGGCAGCCAACCAGAATAGGATCCTTGTATTCCCATTCACTGCCTCCTACCAATCAGCCAATGCTCTAACCATGTTAGTAACTTTCCTGTGATACTATGGGCTGTTATCTTAGTAAGTAGCCTCATGTGTAGCACCTTGTCAAAGGCCATCTGAAAATCCAAATATACAACATCCACTGCATCCTCTTTATCTATCCCACTTGTAATCTCCTTAAAGAATTCCAACAGGTTCATCAGGCAAGATTTTCCCTTTAGGAAACCAAGCTGACTTTGTCCTATCTTCTCCTGTGTCACTAAGTCCTTCATAACCTCATCCTTAAAAATTGACTCCAACATCTTCCCAACCACTGTTGTCAGGCTAACTGGTCTATAATTTCTTCTCTGCTGCCTTCCTCCTTTCTTAAAGAGTGGAGTGACATTTACAAT
Source organism: Mobula birostris (assembly GCF_030028105.1). NCBI lineage: Eukaryota > Metazoa > Chordata > Chondrichthyes > Myliobatiformes > Myliobatidae > Mobula > Mobula birostris. Next base: position 116,241,289 of record NC_092370.1, on the reverse strand, counting down.
TTTCCAGTCCTCTGACACCATGCCAGAGTCCAATGATTTTTGAAAGATCATTACTAATGCCTTCACAATCTCTACCGCTAGCTCTTTCAGAATCCTAGGGTGTAGTTCATCTGGTCAGGGTGACTTATGCATCCTTAGGTCTTTCAGCTTTTTGAGCACCTTCTGTCTTGTAATAGTAACTGCACCCACTTCTCTTCCCTTACAACTTTCAACACCTGGCTCACTGCTCGTGTCTTCCACAGTGAAGACTGATGCAAAATACCCATTTAGTTCATTTGCCATCTCCTTGGCCCCCTTTATTATTTCTCCAGTTTCATTTTCTAGTGGTCCTATATTAACTCTCATCTCTATTTTATTTTTTACATACTTGAAAAAGCTTTTACTGTTCACTTTGATATTACTTGCTAGCTTGCTTTCATATTTCATCTTTTCCCTCCTAATGATTCTTTTAGTTGCTCTCTGTAAGGTTTTAAAAGCCTCCCAATCCTTTACCTTTCCACTAATTTTTGTTTTGTTGAATGCCCTCTCTTTTGCTTTTACATGATCTTTGACTTCCCTTGTTAGCCACAATTGTACCATTCTGCCATTTGAGTATTTCTTTGTTTTTGGAATACACCTATCCTGCACCTTCCTCATTTTCCCCAGAAATGCACGCCATTGCTGCTCTGCTGTCATCTCTGCCAGTAAGTCCTTGCAATCTACTTTGGCAAACTCCTCTCTCATACCACTGTAATTTCCTTTACTCCACTGAAATACTGCTACTTTACTTTTTCCCTATCAAATTTCAAGTTAAACTCAGTCATATTGTAATTACTGCCTCCTAAGGGTTATACTACCTTGAGCTCCCCAATCATTTCCGGTTCATTAAATTAACACCCAATCCAGTATAACTGATCCCCTAGAAGGCTCAATGACGAGTAGACCTGGTAGACTCCTGTCCTTCTCTATCTCTGACAATGTGACACTGATGTTGGGACTCCACTAACCCACCTCAAATTCATTAGCTTAGTTTTATCCCAGCTTGGGGTCAATCATTTCCTGTCATATTTTCTTCCTCATCCCCTCTTTCTTGACAACTGTGCATTAAATCTGACTGGGGAGGAGAGTTACAATTGGGTGTAGGCTTCTCCAATTTGATGAATACTGGGGCTCATAGAAACATAGAAAACCTATAGCACAATACAGTCCCTTCAGCCCACAAAGCTGTGCCGAACACGTCCCTACCTGAGAAATTACCTAGGGTTACCCATAGCCCTCTATTTTTATTTTGCCGAGCTCCATATACCTGTCCAGGAGTCTCTTAAAAGACCCTATTGTATCCACCTCCACCAACGTCGCCAGCAGCCCATTCCATACACTCACCACTCTCTGCATAAAAAACTTACCCCTGACATCTCCTCTGTACTTACTTCCAAGCACCTTAAAACTGTGCCCTCTCGTGCTAGCCAGTTCAGCCCTGGGAAAAAACCTCTGACTATCCACATGATCAATGCCTCTCATCATCTTATACACCTCTATCAGGTCACCTCTCATCCTCCGTCGCTCCAAGGAGAAAAGGCCAAGTTCACTCAACCTATTCTCATAAGGCATGCTCCCCAATCCAGGCAACATCCTTGTAAATCTCCTCTGCACCCTTTCTATGTTTCCACATCTTTCCTGTAGTGAGGTGACCAGAACTGAGCACAGTACTCCAAGTGGGGTCAGATGAGGGTCCTATACAGCTGCAACATTACTTCTCGGCTCCTAAACTCAGTCCCACGATTAATGAAGGCTAATGCACTGTACGCTTTCTTAACACAGAGTCAATCTGTGCAGCTGCTTTAAGCATCTTATGGACTCGAACCCCAAGTTCCCTCTGATCTTCCACACTGCCAAGAGTCTTACCATTAATACTATATTCTGCCATCATATTTGACCTACCAAAATGAATCACCTCACACTTATTTGGGTTGAACTCCATCTGCCAGTTCTCAGCCCAGTTTTGCATCCTCTCCACACTATCCACAACACCTCCAACCTTCGTGTCATCAGCAGATTTACTAACCCATCCCTCCACTTCCTCATCCAGGTCATTTATAAAAATCACGAAGAGTAGGGGTCTCAGAAGAAATCCTTGAGGCACACCACTGGTGACCGACCTCCGTGGATAATATGACCCGTCTACAACTACTCTTTGCCTTCTGTGGGCAAGCCAGTTCTGGATCCACAAAGCAATGTCCCCTTGGATCCCATGCCTCCTTACTTTCTCAATAAGCCTTGCATGGGGTACCTTGTCAAATGCCTTGCTGAAATCCATATACACTACATATACTACTCTACCTCCATCAATGTGTTTAGTCACATCCTCAAAAAATTCAATCAGGCTCGTAAGGCACGACCTGCCCTTGACAAAGCTATGCTGTTCCTAATCGTATTATGCCTCTCTAAATGTTCATAAATCCTACCTCTCAGGATCTTCTCCATCAACTTACCAGCCACCAACGTGGTTAACAGAGGGTTTCTGGTAAAATGGATCGCCGCCCGTAGCGAGAGTAGGTCCCGCGGAGCTGCCGTTTTTGCTTCTGTGAATTACTAGCCTTTGCGAACTCCGGATCAGGAGAAGCCCAGCCCCCGAGAGGGGGAGGGAAGCCTTGGTGTGTAGAGTTGCCTTTGAACGACAGTCCCTGATTACAATATGCAAACGGCAGCCCGCTCTGATCTTTCCAGAAAGGCATTTTCGACACTTTAAAATAAACCTGGCTGAAGGGGTAATTGCGGACTCCTTCAATTCCAGCGGGAACGTTCCCCCGGGATCTGACTGGTTTCCCTTTATCAACGTGCAATCCCTATTCCCCATCCTCTATCGGCATATTCTGCATACTCTAGTAAGAAGGTCTTTACATCCTCAATGCCTCACGATGACAGAAAGACAGCAACACGATAAGTAAACGTCGGAGATGTGCGTGGCCATCCAAATAAACCAGCGGCAGCCGTACAGTGCCCGGCCCTGACCTGCCGCTGCCGGACAAATACTGAGGGTGTGGCTTCGAGAGCTTCTTGCCAGTGAGAGGTTGCGGGATGGACACTTTATCAACTCATAGTCACTGAAGTCCAAACTAAAAACAGGAGGTGCTGGAAACGGAGTTCCAATGCGCAGGAACATTAGCAGTCGCAGAGAACGGTGAACTCGGCTGAATACGGGCACAATCTAATTCTCCCCCACCATCATCGGTAGTGTCTAGTGGAGACAACATCCATCATCGCAGATCTCCACCACTCTGGCCGTGCCATCTTGTCGCAGTTACCACTGGACAGAAGGTACAGAAGCCTTAAGTCCCATAACCAACAGGTTCATGAACAACATCAAAGGTCCTCACCACCCAGGCCATGCTCTTTTCTGCTGCTGCCATCAGGTAGAAGGTACAGGAGCCTCAGGACTTGCTCCGCCAGGTTCAAGGACAGTTGCTACCCCGCAACCATCAGGCTCTTGAACAAAAGGGGAAAACCACATTCATTTTATTTCTAGTGTTCCCACAACCGATGGTCTCACTTTAATGACTCCTTATCTTGTTATTTATTGCTATTTATTTATATTTGCATAGGTATTGATCATTGATCCTGCTTACAGTTACTGTTCGAAAGATTTGCTAAGTACTGTATGCCCACAGGAAGAACAATCACGGGGTTGTAGGTGGTGACATGCATGTACTCTGAAAAAAAATTATTTGAACTACTCCCCTTTCAGCCAGTCAGTTCTTGAACCAACATGCACAACCCAAATTACTACCTCACTTTAGCAACGTTATTAGGATTTGCACTAAAATGGACTTTGTATTTTGTTTTTGTTCTAATTGTTCTTTCATGTAGAGATTGTGTATAATTTATGTTTGATTGATTTTTTTGTGAATGCTGTTTTTCATTGCCCTTGTACATACTCGTACGTTTAACAATAAACTTGACGTTGACTTTAAATACTCAGTGGGTCAGGCCAGATACTTGTTTTCCAATAATTGACATTTATGCGGGGGAGGGGGTGAGGGGAGAAAGATTCTGATGAAGAACTTCCTCAGAACTGGAAGTCCCCTGAAATCTAACTGGAAGTAAAACAGGAAGAGCCAGTGCTATCAATTTGCCTCCCTATCCTGTCACCCTCGGTTCGGATAGGGCCCAAGTGCAGACTGAGACACACTGAAGCAGGTCGATAGATCACAGACTTTATTGCGAATTGTTAAATGGATATTAGTAAAAGTAATGGGATTAAAATTGCTATCATTAATTGCAGCAGTATAAAAGGAAAATCGGCTGTTATTAATTCATTTATTGAAACTGAAAATCCTGACATTTTAATCGGGACTGAATCTTGGCTTGGCCCTTCAATTAAATTTGCTGAGATATTCCCTCCTCACCTCCAAATTTTTAGAAAGGACAGGAACTCTCCAGGAGGCGGTGTTTTTATCGGTGTGAACAATACTATTCTTTGTTTTGAAAGAACTGACTTAGGCAGTGACTCTGAGCAAATCTGGTGTCAAACTACACTTCAGGGACAAATGGTTCGGATCGGAAGTTTTTACCGTCCACCTGATGCTAAGTCCGGGCCTTTTTTAGACCTTGAATCAAGCATTTCCAAAATAAACGCCTCGTCGCACTGGGGGATGATTTTAATGTCCCAGGTGTAGATTAGACTGACGGCACACAACGTGAACCAAAAGATGTTCTTCAGGAAGCCCTGGCTGATTTGATTCTGAAAAATCATCTGTCTCAGAAAGTCACTTTTCCTACCAGACGTGATGAAACAAGTGGCACCGAAAACACCTCAGATTTATTGCTGACTTCGCATCCAGATTTAATTTCGGAGGTTTCCCCCAGTGCTGTAATCAGTGATCATTTTATTATTCAAGCAAAACTGCACACAAAGATTAAAGTTCCCCCTAAACCACCTCGTAAAATTCCCCTTTGGAGAAAAGTGAACAGTGAGGAATTCAAGGACTTAACAAAACAACTTGGAAAAGACTTCTTTAACTTACAACCAGACAAGAGATCTGTTGAAGACAACTGGGTGTGGCTGGGAGACTCACTGAATGATATTGTTACAAATTATGCTCCTCAAACTCGTTCTCCTTGGTTTTCAGCGAAATTAAAACATCTTTAGTAAGAAAGAAATTTTACATGTTGGGACAAGTTCACCAGAGTGCATAAGCAAGTCGGCCTTACCATTAGGAGTGCTCATACACAACATGTTTCCTCAATTCTTGAGGGAGAGCATCTCATCCTAAGGACTTTTGCAGATATGTGAAATCCAGATGGACAGACAACACTGGTGCCCAGACGGTAAAGGTGAACAACTGTGATCACTGAGGACCAGGAGAAAGCAGAAGCTCTTGAAAACCAATTTCAAAATGTTTTTACCCGGGAAGATACAGAACCTGCATCTTTTCCTGATCTACCGCCCAGCCCATATACAGATATGCCTCCTATCGAAATTGAGGTTGAAGGTGTCAAAAAGTTACTGCTCAACATCAATACGACAAAGCTATTGGGCCAGACCAGATTCAGAATCAAGCCCTTGAGATCACAACTGAAGAACCAGCTCTTGTTCTGCATTCTATCTTCCAGCAGTTGCTCCACTCAGGTGATCTTCCCCTGGATTGGAGAAAGGCAAACATCATTCCTCTCTTTAAGGGTCCAACCACCAACCCAGCAAATTATCATCCTATTTCTTTAACAAGCACTTGCTGTCAACTCTTGGAGCATATAATTGACAGCAAACTGATGAGGTACCTTAGCAGACAATATTCTTGCTGACAACCAGCATGCTTTTAGGAAGCATAGATCATGCTAGTCTCACCTTATCCTGATAATAAATGACCTGGCCAAGAACTTTGATATCAATGTCATCAATAATTTAGTGGTGCTCGACTTCTCCAAAGCATTTGATGTTATTCCCCACCAAAGATTACTTAGGAAGCTCGACTTCTACAGTGTTTGCTCCAATACTAAAAGATGGATTTCCAGTTTAAGGCAGCTTTTCTTCTTCAAAATCTCTTTCTTAAATCCACCCTCTGCCACCTCCAGTTTAAATTCCATGCGGAATATTTTGGAGGATCAAGAACCAAGAAGTTGAGTGGCTAAAGGGAAACAAAGCTGGAAACATGGGAGAAAGAAAGGGGGAGGGGAGCACCAGAGGAAAATGGAGAGCAGGCAAGGAGTGATTGTGAGAGGGAAAGAGAGAGAAAAGGCTGGGGGGAATAATAAATGAAATAAAATAGGGGATTAGATTAGATTATGAAGACACGTAGTCCTCTTTTATTGTCATTTAGTAATGCATGCATTAAGAAATGGTACATTATTTGGGGATGGGGATAAGAAGGGGAGGAGGGGCATTAGCGGAAGTTAGAAAAATCAATGTTCATGCCATCAGGTTGGAGGCTACCCAGACAGAATTCAAGGTGTTGTTCCTCCAACCTGAGTGTGGCTTCATCTTTACAGTAGAGGAGGCCGTGGATAGACATGTCAGAATGGGAATGGGACGTGGAATTAAAATGTATGGCCACTGGGAGATCCTGCTTTCTCTGGCGGACTGAGCGTAGGTGTTCAGCGAAACGGTCTTCCAGCCTGTGTCGGGTCTCACCGGGAGCACCGGACACAGTATATCACCCCAACCGACTCACAGGTGAAGGGTCGCCTCACCTGGAAGGACTGTCTGGGGCCCTGAATGGTGGTGAGGGAGGAAGTGTACGGGTATGTGTAGCACTTGTTCCGCTTACAAGGGTAAGTGCTGGGAGGGAGATCAGTGGGAAGGGATGCCGGGGGACAACTGGACTAAGGAGTCGCGAAGGGAGAAATCCCTGTGGAAAGCAGAAAGTGGGGGGGGGGGAGGGAAAGATGTGCTTAGTGGTGGGATCCTGTTGGAGGTGGCAGAAGTTACGGAAAATTGTATGTTGGACCCGGAGGCTGGTGGGGTGGTAGGTGAGGATAAGGGGAACCCTATCCCTAGCGGGATGGTGGGAGGATGGGGTGAGAGCAGATTTGCATGAAATAGGAGAGATGCGTTTGAGGGCAGAGTTGTTGGTGGAGGAAGGGAAGCCGCTTTCTTTAAAAAAGGAAGACATCTCCCTCGTCCTAGAATGAAAAGCCTCATCCTGAGAACAGATGCAGTGGAACGAAAGAATTGCAAGAAGGGGATGGCATTCTTGCAAGTGACAGGGTGGGAAGAGGAATAGTTCAGATAGCTGAGAGAGTCCGTAGGCTTATAGTAGACATCAGTAGATAAGCTGTCTCCAGAGATAGAGACAGAAAGATCTAGAAAGGGGAGGGAGGTGTCGGAAATGGACCAGGTAAACTTGAGGGCAGGGTGGAAGTTGGAGGCAAAGTTAATCAAGTCAATGAGCTCAGCATGCGTGCAGGAAACAGCGCCAATGCAGTCTTCGATGTAGCGAAGGAAAAGAGGGGGACAGATACCAGAATAGGCTTGGAACATGGACTGCTCCAGAAAGCCAACAAAAAGGCAGGCATAGCTGGGACCCATACAGGTGCCCATGGCTACACCTTTAGTTTGGAGGAAGTGGGAGGAGCCAAAGAAGAAATTATTAAGAGTAAGGACTAATTCCGATAGACGGAGCAGAGTGGTGGTAGAGGGGAACTGGTTAGATCTGGAATCCAAAAAGAAGTGGAGAGCTTTGAGACCTTCCTGGTGGGGGATGGAGGTATATAGGGACTGGATATCCATGGTGAAAAAAGATGGTGGGGGCCAGGGAACTTAAAATCATTGAAATAATTCAGAGCATGAGAAGTGTCATAAGAAAAGGGGGTAGGGATTGAACGGGGGGGCCGGGGGGATAAAACAGTGTCGAGTTCGGTGGGGCAGGAGCAAGCTGAGACAATAGGTCTACCTAGACAGGCAGGTTTGTGGATCTTGGGTAGGAGGTAGAAACGGGAAGTGAAGGGTGTGGGAACTATAAGGTTGGTGGCAGTGGATGGGAGATTCCCAGAGCTGATAAGGTTGGTGATGGTGTGGGAGACAATGGCCTGGTGCTCCTTAGTGGGGTCATGATCGAGGGGTAAATAAGAGGAGGTATCAGCGAGTGGTCGCTATGCCTTGGCAAGGTAGAGGTCAGTGCGCCAGACTACAACAGCACTCCCTTATCGGAGGGTTTTATAGTAAGATTAGGATTGGTGCGGAGGGAGTGGAGAGCAGAGCGTTCGGAAGGAATGAGGTTGGAATTGGAACAAGGTGTAATGAAGTCGAGATGGTTGATGTCTTCTCCTATCATTTCAGATCTCCCCCTCCCCCTTTCAAATCTCTTACTATTTCTTCTTTCAGTTAGTCCTGACGAAGGGTCTCGGCCTGAAATGTCGACTGTACCTCTTCCTATAGATGCTACCTGGCCTGCTGTGTTCTACCAGCATTTTGTGTGTGTTGCTTGAATTTCCAGCATCTGCAGATTTTCTCATGGTTGAAGAATTAAACGAATACCGCTAGTCTTCAGATTCAGTTGACTAAATAGCCCAGGTTCTCGGGCAAGGCGGAATGCAGGTAGCGAAGTACTATCATATCCTGGGTTCAAGTCTCGACAAAAACTATGACGGAGCAAATGGATTTAAATACTATCACAATGAAATAATAATTAGTGGACACATGCATATTCAGGAGTGCAATTGCTGAATCTGGTGCGCTGCCGATTCCGTGCTTGTGACATATCTAGGGTGTTGTGTTCCCCGCTGAGTTGTGTGATGGGTGTCGAGAAGGGCTGACTTGTCTCAGTAAGAGCATTTGACCTCGGTAACAGAATCTGATTCTAACTACAACACTCACCAGAGCCCGAAGGCCACGTAATGCAGAACAACCTCAGAATAATCTCCGGGGTGCTGGGCTGAACGGTGAGAGGGAAAACTGGCAAAAGTCAAGGCAGTTAGAACTTCCAGTGTAGAGAGCTGTCAAGCGACACGGAACCAGAGAAAGAGCATTCAGTTCAATTTTCACAGAGTAATGCAGGCCGCAGCCTTTCCAGCCATAGCTTTGCAGAAGCTCATCCAAGGACTGTGGACAGGGGCCACTGTTTGTATTACACCAAGTCTTTCCTTAAACTCCATCTAATGCTCTGCCAATACCTTAAGTCTCTTTCTTCACCCTATTGTCCACTCTACCGGTGAGAGTGGGGAAATGACTCCTTCCTGTTCACATAGTGTCATAATCGTGTGTAAATTAAATCTCGACTCACTCTCCAAAGAAAACAGTGACCCACATTCAGTTCTGGTAAACTCCCTTTCCTCTCCAGTGCGATCACATCCGTCCTGTAGCGTGGAGACCACACCTGAGGCTAAGGTCCGTGGTTGCTGCAGAGGGTGTGGCAGATTTACCATATGCCATGTGCATGCACCAAGCTAGCTGGTTTATTGCAGGACAGTTAACCTTGCAAGGTGATTGTCCAGTTTGTTGGGTGTCTTTATTTGAGGTGCCCACACATCAAACAGGTACCTAAATATGTTAACTAGGGACCCAGTCCAGAATATGATTGAGATCCCTGCTCCTCTCCTCAGACTAATAGGCTGCTCCCATCTTCATTAAGACTTGGTCTGAGGTCTGTGTGCAGTGATGGGGTGGCTGGTCTGACATCCATCTTACTGCCCACAGCCCACTTCATGGTGAGGACTGGGATCTCAGGGGAAAATACCAGTCAAAAATCATGAATCAGAGAGCGAAAGACTTACTTTTAAAATGCCCGTCAGCACCTCAAGTTGACATTTCCTACAACCCCCAGGACAGCTGTTTCACTGATGCAATGGCATTTCTGTGCACAACAAGGTCCCACAAACAGGATGGTGACCTGATCATCTGTTGTAGGGATGTTGACTGCAGAGCAGATGGGTCCTGGTGAGAACTCCTTCGATCTTCTTCACTGGCTGTTCTTTCACTGGGTCTGCCTGAGAGGAGGTGTCGTTTCAACACCTCGCCCAAAAGACAAAGGCTGACGACAGCCATAGCTGCCGGCCATCATCAGTGTTTGACCGCACAGGAGCAATGTCCTGGAGTACAGCTAGCCCTCAGAGTGAGGAGAAGACAGAACCTGACTCTGATCAAAGCTACGGGATCTACGACAATCACCAGGACCCAAAGGACAGGCAATGTGGCACTCACATGGAGATTCTCCAGGGATCTTTTCACTGGGTGGAGTGATACCACAAAAGATCTTCAAACTTAAATTAATAAGAAATGAATTCTGTTTGAATACACACTAGATATAACAACTGCATAAGCTGTGATTGAGAAATGGAAATTAAATCCAGTACATCCCTGCCTGGCCTTTTGAGAAATGCCACTTGTTTCTTTCAGAGTAAATTAATCTAACTCTGCAGATATTGAAAGGGCACTCTGTAATTATCTACTGATCCCAACATTGCTCACACTTTGGTTCTCATTATCATTATCTTCTAGTTGCAATTATTATTATAACTAAAAAATCCATCTGCTAAACCACATTATATTAAATAATTTGTTATTGACTCAAAACAATTCTGCTGACCACCCACTATTGATGCGGTAATTTTGTGGTGTGATTACTTGGGATGCGGTTTACTGTGAACCACAGAACACTGGAACTTTAATGTCATTTGCATTTCTTCACTGAGGTGTTACTGTGTTTATTAGAGCCACACGATCTGGTGAGTTTGATCAGTTTTCGTATCAAAATTCAGCACCTGCATCTCGCAATTGACTTGACTGCTAGTCATGATAGCTCTGGATGCGCTTGGGAGGTGGGAGACAATGAGATGAAATACGGCATTCTCCTCCACCCACCGCGGGCTGATCCTATTACTGTGTAGTGGCATCACAGCACTGCCAGTGCACCTAAATCTTGGAGCGTTTTCCTCTTGCCTAGAAGGTGGTGGAGAACAGCTGACATTAGAAAAGTTCAAAGTAAATTTATTATCAAAGCACATAGATGTCACCATATATAATGCTGAAATTTGTTTTCTTGCAGGCATTCGCAGTAGAACAAAGTGTTACAACAGAATCAGTGAAAAACTACAAAGACTGAACAACCAATGTGCAAAAGAAGACAAACTGTGCAAACTAACTTACCAATCAACAAATAAATAAATAAATTGATAGCTAAATACACAAATAAAATAATACTGAGGACATGAGTTGTAGAGAGACTCCACAGGTTGTCGAATCAGTTCAGAGTTGAGGGGAGTGAAATTATTCATGATTGTTCAGGCATCTGATGGTTGAAGGGTAACAACTATTATGGGCAATAATGTCCTCCTTGCTTTGTTAGGGATGAGCAACTCCTCATTTCAACCTGTCAAAAACCAGAAGGAACTGGGGAATATTCTTCAGAGAGGAGACAGTGCTCTTGAATGTTCTACTGGCTGAGATGCCGCATGTCTTAGGCTTTTTTTTCATCAGGACAGACAATAATTGATCCATCCTTATACATGATACTGCATCCATGCTTTCTGCTGGAGAGGATTGGAGGTGAAATAACATGAGAATCATTTCCCCCTGCCATTTCTCATTCTTGACATCCCATGGGTGAAGTTTGGTGATGAGGGGAACCGATGAACTGGGTAAACAGAAGAACAGTTGTCAATCACCTTGTTACCACAGAAAGATATTGACACAGATTGCAACAATGATCCACAGAACATCTTCACGATGTGCATTCCCATCTGGAGGGGGAAACTCCAGAACTAAGGACTTGAGGGAGGAGCAGTTCACTGACAACACCACTTGTTGTTGCTGATTCAAAGGTGGTGACTAATCAGCATACAGGAGGGAGAACAAAAATCTTGCTAAGTGGTGCCACAACATCAACCTCTCACTCAATGTCAGCAAGATCAAGGAGCTGACTTCCAGGAGGAGGAAACTGGAGGCCCATGAGCCAGTCCTCATCGGGGGATCAGAGGTGGAGAGCATCAGTAACATTAGTGCAATTACTTCAGAGGGTTTGTTCTGTGTCCAGCACAACAGTGGCATTATGGAGAAAGCGCAGCAAAGCCTCTACTTCCTTAGAAGTCTCTGAAGATTCAGCATGGCATCTAAAACTTTGACAAACTTCTGTAGGTATGTGGTGCAGAGTATATTGACAGGTTGCATCATAGCCACTTATGGAAACACCAAAGCGCTTGAATGGAAATGCCTACAAAAAGTAGTAGATACAGCTCAGTCAATCATGGGTAAAACCCTCTCCACCATTGAGCACATCTACATAGAGTGGAGCCTCAGGTCCCACACCACCATGTTCAGGAACAGTTATTACCCCTCAACCATCAAGTTCTTGAAACAGAGGGGACAACATCACTCAACTTCAGCTTTCACTGAAATGTTCACAAAACCTACGGACTCATGTTTAAGGACTCTTCATCTCATGTTCTTGATAGTTTTTGCTTATTCATTTATTTATTAGTTTTATTTTTATTTTTTTCCCAGCTCAAGCTGGTAAAACCTGAGGTATGGGCATAGCCAAAGACACTCATTTCTCAATTGCTAGGAATTTCTGGACTATTCTAGTGGTGTTTAGTATTGTGGATTTCTGGAGATGTACATATTGCTGTGTAGGCCTTATTGTTTAATGCTATTGTGTAGTTACTTTGGGATGTTACCAGGTGTAGATATTACTATTGGGACAATGTATACCCTGTTCATGTTCCATAGTCTTTCAATTTCCTCTTAATTCAGCATATTTCTGGTGTTTTTCACTTATTGATTGCTGTATGTTATGTGTGTTTGGAATGGCTATATCTATTAACTAAGTTGTTTTTGCTTGTTTATCCTGTGATATAATATCTGGATAGTTATTATGGATTGAATATCTGTAATAATGGATTTATCATAATATAATTTGTAGGACTCTGACATTAAAACTGGATCTGTCTTGCATTTATAGTAAGGTATCGTATATTTTATGAGTTTATATTTTAATGCAAAATTTTAGTGAATGATGTTTGCTACTTGATTGTGCCTCTGTAAGTAATCAGATTGAGTTAAACTGCTGCAGGATCCTGTAATGTGTTGGATTGTTTCTGGTTTCTCTTGGCATTTTCTGCATTTGCTGTCTTGAATCTGTTGTCTTTTTATTATGTATTTTTGATACTTTTTGTGTTAACCACCTGGTCCTGTATTACCACAAGGAACCCCTCTGTTTATGGGAAGAGATCTCCATCTTAGAGCCAGCCATTCAATGCTTCCGTGTCAACATCTAGTCTGTTTAGATCATGGGGATGTCTTCCATGGAGGGTCATGGTCTTCCATGGGTTAACTTTTTCTTAGAAGTTTTATCTGACAGTTGTGTATTTTTTAATGTCTGGTATTCCTCTTCCCGCTTCTGTCCAAGGCAGTGTTAATCTAAGTGTGTTTGAATGTACATAGTGTTTTCTAAAGTTTGTCATTTCAGTTCTTACTTTTCTTTTTAAATTTTCCAGACTGGTTTCAGACCAATATATTATGCCAAAAGAGTACATTAATATGGGTATAACAAAAGTGTTTATTGCCTTTGTTTTAGTTTAACTATTAAGTTCTGTTTGGCAAATACTCTTAAGCCTTGAAGTAGATTCTGTTAAAAGTTTTCCATTTATTGCACAATGATTTATTTTCTTTGCTTGATGATATCCCATATATTTATGTTTAACATTCATCCACTGATTGTATTTTATTCTGCTACTCTCTTTTATATTCTACTAGCTCTATTGCACCTTCTTTATGTTTAATGTTCTGCACTTAGCAAGTCCAAAGTTCATGATTATATCTTTAGAAAATAATTCTATTATTTAAATTAATTGCTTTAGATTTACCGATGGAGCGTATAATTTCAAATCATCCATGTATAGAAGGTGTGTCGAGGCATAATTTGTTTTGTTGTCTCTGTTCTGATACCCTATTTTTGTCTGATTCAGTTAATTAGCTAATGCTTCATCAGATGTTGTGGGAATTTCACAAGCATTGTGTAGATTATGTATATTAAGAGTTTCTATTAACCAGGAGCATGGAACAGAATGCCATTTGGTAGTCAATATAACAACATATTATAATTGTATTTTTATTTTTTCTCAGCACAAGCTGGTAAAACCCGAGACACAGGCACAGCAAAGTACACTAATTTCTCAATTGCTAGAAACTTTCAGACTATTCTAGTGGTGTTTAGTAATGTGGCTTTCTGGAGATAAGTATTGCTTTGTAGGTCTAATTGTTTAATGCTATTGTGTAGTGACTTTGGGATGATACCAGTTGTCGACATTACTATTGGGACAATGTAAACCCTGTTCATGTTCCATAGTCTTTCAATTTCCTCTTTTAATTCAGGATATTTCTGGTGGTTTTTTACTTATTGATTTCTGTAAGTTATGTGTGGTTGAAATGACTATATCTATTAAGTAGGTTGTTCTTGCTTGTTTATCCTGTATTATTATATCCGGATGGTTATTATGGATTACCCTATTTGTCATAATGGATCAGTTGTAATATAGTTTATAGGACTCTGACTCTGAAACTGGAGCAGGCTTGTATTTATAGTAAGGTATGGAGTCTTTTGTAAATTTGTATTTTAAATTAAGATTTTGGTGAATGATGTTTGCCATTTGATTGCCCCTGTGTAAGTAATCAGACTGAGTTAAACTGCTGCAGGATCCTGTAATGTGTTGGACTGTTTCTGGTTTCTCGTGGCATTTTCTGCATTTTTCGTCTTGAATTTGATGGTAGTGTTAAGCTAAGTGTGTTCGAGTGTACATAGTGTTTGTCATTTTGAAATTTGTCATTTAATTTCTTATTTTTCTTTTTAAATTTTCCAGATCGGTTTCAGACCAATATTATTATGTTATTTTTCTCAGCTCAAGCTGGTAAAACCTGAGATACAGGCATATGCATTTAATTCAGATTCCCAGTATCTGCAGGATTTTATTTTCTGTTGGTAATGTCAATTCATGAATTTATAATGAAGACAGAGTAATGGAGAACAGGGTAAGCTGTCTCAGTGACTATTTACGGCTGCAGTCACGTTTCCTGTGATGAAGTGCTTTGAGAGGTTGATCATGGCCAGAATCAACTCCTGCCTAAGCATTGCAGTCCTTATCAAGGGATCAGTAGTCAAGTAGGTGAGTAGTTTCAAGATTCTGAGTGCCAATATCTCTGAAGGTCTATCCTGGGCCCAACATAATTACAAAGAAGGCACGACAGCAGCTACATTTCATTAGAAGCTTGAGGAGGTTTGGCATGTCACTGGAGACTCTCACAAATTTCTAAAGTTGGACCTTGAAGAGCATTCTGACTGGTTACATCAGTGTCTGGTATGGAGGGGTCACTGCACAGGGTCAGAAAAAGCTGCCGAAAGTTGCAAACTCAGCCAGCTCAATCATGGGCTCTAGCCGCCCCAGCATCGCGAACATCTTCAAAAGGCGATGCCTCAGGAACGCAGCGTCCATCATTAAGGACTCCCTTCACTCAGGACATACCATTTTCTTCTTGTTACCATCAAGGAAGAGGTAAAGGACCCTGAAGACACACACTCAATACTTCAGGAACAGCTTCTTCTCCAGCACCATCAGATTGCTGAATGGACAATGAAACCATGCACACTATCTCACCATTTTCTTCTCTTTTTTGCTCTCGTTTTGCACTACGTCTTTAATTTAATTATATATATATATATTTGTATGTATGTAATTTATTGTTTTTTTAAATTTTGTGTTACAATGTATTGCTGCAGTAAAACAACATATTTCACAACATACCTGTACGTCAGTGACATGAAACCTGATTCTGTTAGAAAGTGACAGTAAAGAAGGGTTTGAGTAATGTAAGGTTTACTTACCCAGTCACAGCAACACAATAACCTCCCCCACAACCACTCCTTCCCACAGCCATGTATGAATTGCTTCCTGTCTGAGTGTCCCTGTCATCCGACTCACGGTGGGAGGAGCAGGGGCAGGCTCTCGGGGTGAGGCACATCTGCTTCTACAGAACACAGAGCGGCGAGAGAGAAGGACGTGGGGTTTTCCAGGCTGCAGCATCCTCCTTGGCAGAAGTGTGCTTTGACGTATGCTTTCTCAGAGTCAGGGAGACAGCTGATCTGCAGCGCGGAGACACGCCGAGCATCAATCCACCCCAGCAAGATCCTTCCTGACTCTTTCATTTCCTCTCATGCTTTGACATATTGATGATCAGAAGGAGGTTGAAGTCTGGTTGCTTCTGTGAGCGTGAGGGGGTGCTGGTGACACAGCCCTCCCACTCACTCTCATTTAACACAGCTCTGTGGAGGGGGACATTCAGACCTTCAGGCTTGTATTCCCCTTCTAGCAACACCCAGCTTTTCAAATATTTTCTGTGGCTTCCAGACCTCTGCACAGTCACCTCTCCTATTACTGAACTTTCTCCAAACCTAAAGCCACTGCAACCTCTGTGCTCCCCCCAGTTCCAGCCCTCTGGAATCTCAAAATCTTCCTGTCTGCCCTTTCAGCACTCTTCTTAAACCTTCCTCTTTGACCAGACAGTTGCCCACTGCCCTGTTATCGCTCCAGGAGATTTGCATGTAATGGCACTGCTGTACAGTACTGAGATGTTTCTAAGGTGCTATCCGAATGCAAGCCGATGCTGATATTTGGGGGGGGAGGGGGGAAACATAATGGTGTGGGAGATAGAGTTTACTATGAAGCTCGCAGGTCCTGCTAGTTGTAACAAGACCTGATAAATTTCTTGACCCCCGGGCCCACCCGGGCTGATTATCCCCATGCAGATCTTGCAAGCGTGTGACCTAATCAAGCTCTGCTTTTTGAGCACAGCCACCAGCAGCATGCAGACATTGCCCAGATCACTGACACTGTGTCTCAGATGGATGGGAGGCGGCAGGCTCTGCAAGAGAGGAACACAGGAGAGAGCAGGTGTTGTTAATACTGGTTATGCCTCTGGGTGTACTGTGACTTTGCTTAATATTCCCTTTACAAATTAGATCTATCCTAATGCTTTTGATGCTTTGTCATTACTCAATGAGAAGTGCTTGAGTTTTGCTGGAACCTGATATAACAACCTTATCCACTCTGTCATCTGTTCTTAAAGATTGGCTAAGGTTATTGAACTCTTATATCCATTGCATAAAGCCATTAATTGACACTTACATCCACAGCTCTGTTTAAATGTCTCCTGTTTTCTCTAGATTTCAAATACATGAATATACATTTAACCTTTGCAAACTGTCAAGATATTTATTCAGCTGCACATCTTCCAAATTAGATTTAAAATGTATAAACATTATTAATCCAATATATCCCACCACCAGGGCCGGCAGTGTTCCTCAGCCACTGGAGAAAGAGTTGCATTTTCCAAAGCACTTTCAACGGCCCTTTTAATATGATGCAGTGCCGCATTGGAAGTGAAATCACTGTTCTTCTGTGAGAAGGTGCTGAACGCAATATGAGTGATAACATGAGTTGTTGTTTGGTGAATGAATATTGGCCAGGACTTACTGTGCTGCCTTACTTTGCAATGGAGGCCTGTCATTCTTTCATGCCCAAAGATGGCACTCCTTGCAATGCATCACTCCTTCCATCCTGCCCTGCAGTGCAGACTTCCGGATTTCTGTATCAGCGGTGAGACTCGGATACTGAGAATTTCCTGTGACCTGGAACTCCTACTATTTTGGTGGAGAAATTATTATTTTGGCTCTTCTGCATTTCTGTTGGAAGCCTAAGCCAATTTCTGGCCCATCCCACAGCTCTCCAATGTGGGGAGCTCACCACTGCAGACCTTGTCTACAGTGTCTAGCTAGCAGGCACACGGGGCATTGGTTAAGTTAAGCAGTGAGTACCAGAAGGGAGAGAAGGCCAAGGAGTCAAGGAGGAGGGTGGCTGAGGCTGACTGTCCCTGTGTCGCAGACCTTGAACCCAGCGCATGCCTGGTTAATACCCTTCCTTTAGCCAGCAGTCAGAATAGGTCGTTCGCTCACGTCGCAAAGGGAAGTCGTGGGAACTTGCTGTGCAGGCAGCAGTCATGGTGTCTTGTGCTTTACAGCAGTGACTCCACCAGAAAGATTTTCATTGGCTGCAGAGCCCTTGGAGGGGGAGGGGATGCATGTGAGGGTGGGGTTGTAGTCAGGGTAATTGCCCGAACAATACAGTGGCTGTTTATTACATCATTACGGAGAGAAACATTAATGTTCTTCCCATTGGGGACAATTAAAGACTGACGCACTTAAAAACTCTGCTCTGTCATAAAAGATAATTGCAGCACGTGATCTGGAAGCAGACCGATTAGCTGAGGAGACGGCAATTTCTTGAACCTACTGGCAGTATGAGAATAAATTGCAGGAAATTATTAATTATGGTGTGTTTTAATATTCCCCTCAAAAGCTTGAAACAAATTGTTGGCACTTGTTCCGGAAGTCTCAAGTATCCACTTCACAGAATCAATAGCCAACATAATATATATTACATGTGTATCACAGCACTGGTGACTTGAATGCATTTTCCCTCTATCATCAACCAACAGAAAGTGAGTAACACTACACCAGTTCATGGACCCCTCTGCTGCGCTTGTCAGAATCTGAATTATTTAATTAAATAAGGCATTTCCAGGAATTTTACATACAAAACAAAATCTGCTGCTCTAACTTTCAAGGACTAGTATCGGTTCATACATGACATAAAAGACTAAAGATTAGCTTTATTTGTCACATGTATACCGAAAGCATTGAAACAGTTTCCTGTCAATGACCACCACCATCTGAGGATGTACTGGGGGCAGCCTGCAAGTATTGCAACATTTCTGGTGCCAACATAGCGCGCCCACAGCCTACGTCTTTGGAATATGTGAGAAAACGCATGCAGTCACGGGGAGAAGATACAGACTTCGTACAGCCAGTAACAGGAATTGAACCCCAACTGCAAGTGTCCTAAAGCATGGCAGTAACCAATACACTACAGTGCCACCCTCATCATATATCAGAGACAAGAGCAAGCATGCAGTTCAGCACACTGAGCCTGCCCGCCATTCACCCTGAGAGCACATTCCTAGCCACCCTACATTCACTACGAGCACAATGACCTCTGAGTCTCGGCCTTGAAGTCACCTGCACATCTACTTCCCTTATCTAATTCCAGATGCTTCCAACTCTCTGAAAGAAGTAGTTCCATTTTACATGATTGAGACTTCCCTCCATTGTATAGTGTCCAGCGCCCAGTGGACCTCTCCCTGGATCTGCCCTGCCCATCCCTCCCGGATTCCTGGACACTTCTAGAAGATGTCCGCTCTTTCTAGTGCGTGTGGACCAGGAGCTCCCAGCTGCTTTTATGCCATGGAACCTTACCTGAGGGGTCCGTGGACCTCAGTTTGGGAATCCTTGGTATGGACCACTCTTCCCTTCTCATCCCAGGAATCAGTCCAGTGAAAAAGTCTTCAACAGTTGCAGTAGAAACTGAGTTAATTTTTTGCTTCTCATTGTCTCATCTGTATTACAAAAGCTGTTCCCCAAATGATTATTGCCCTGATCGGAGCTGTTGATTCAAGACTAAATGTAAAGAACTGTTTACTTTGGCGCAAACCATGAATAAAGTACTATTTCTGGAGTGAAGTGTGATACGTCTGGGGTTTACATCTCACAGGAAACTCAACCTGCCACTTCTCCTCTTGAGTCATGTTCTTCTCTCTGTTGTGACTCCATATCAAGTGCACATCCAATTACCTCATTGCCAAAACAGAGATGGATGTCAGCCAGTTGAAGATCGGAGAGTGGAGAGTTTTAGGCTGTGTGATCAGGTCACTAGCTCCATTGGATGTCAGCCAGTGGGTGACTGGAGAATGGAGAGTTTTAGTTTATGTGATTGGGTCAGTAGCTCCATCAGAGATTAGAGGGCAGGTGATCAGGTTCTTGTGGTAGTAGTGAGTTGACAGTGGGATCTTTGGGAGGTCAGATGTTGGGCCCTAGCGGTTGAACATGGTGGTGAGGAGGGGTGAAGGTACATTGTGGGTGTAATTATTGGAATAACTACAGTGGGGTCTGAGCCCAACAACTAGCCTCCATAGGCTCTGACATTTCCCAATGTAAACCTGATTCTGAGATACATGGTCAAGCTGGAAGTGATTGTCCATCCAGAGTGTATTTAAACCCCTGATGCACTAAATAAATGATAAACCCCTATAGCTCACTCCCAGTCAATGGAAAGGTACTGGCAAACCTGTCCTTCCTGACGGGTGGGACCTCTCAGTTGTGTACACTCCTGGTAAATATTTTTGGCATTCTCGCCAGTACCAATATAACATCTACAGTTAAGGAAACCAGGACAGTGTCAGTGTTGTGTGGGTTCTAATCAGACTTTGACCCACGTCCAATGTAGACCATGAAGCATCTTTCTTAGGAGGAGTCTAATGCTTTTGTTTATTGTTTTGAGTAGTCCTTAAAAATTATCCTTTAAAAAAACCCTGCATCTGCTCTTGTACCTCTCACCATTTAGATTCCCGTTTTCCAAGTTGACAATATTCTGCTGTTAGATTCCATTGATTAAGTGCAGTTCAAAATAGTGAGAGGATTTCCAGCCCTGAGGATGAACCCTGACAACCCTATCTAACTTCTCCCCAAGCCACCACTCTCCACTAAGGTTCACCTCAACGCCTCCCACTGCAAACCTCTCCTCTAACCTCTCCCCACTCCTCTTCTGACCCTCCTCCTTCCCCGCCCCTTTCACTGATTTTCCCCCAATCTCCAGCTGGCCTTCTGCAAAACCCACCATCCCCTCCTCCCCTCCCACAGCCACTGACAAGTCCTGAAACTCCAGATAACGAACTAGATTCTAATTCCACATCTACTATCTACTTGTGCCTACAGAAAGGCATGAATACGTTGGAAAGGATACAAAGAAGATTCACAGTATGAGAATGTTGCCAGGAATCGAGGGCCCGGGTTGCAGGGAAACTTTGGGATTTTATCC
Organism: Mobula birostris; assembly: GCF_030028105.1. Lineage (NCBI taxonomy): Eukaryota > Metazoa > Chordata > Chondrichthyes > Myliobatiformes > Myliobatidae > Mobula > Mobula birostris. The sequence continues at coordinate 116,220,400 of NC_092370.1, read as the reverse complement.
ACGGACCTTATTTGAGTGAGGTGTGATAATATAGTGATGTACAAAATAGATGCAATGAATGCACGTATTGGCGAATTGAAAGCTAGAGGGCATAGGTTTAAAGATGAGAGAGAAGATAGTAATAGAAACCCAGGGGGCAATTTCTTCCTGCAGGGGGTTATCCGTATATGGAATGAGTTGCTAGTGGAAGTGGTCAAGCAGGTATATTAACAACATTTAAAAGGTACATCGATAGAAAAGGTGAAGTGGGAAATGGACCAAATGCAGGTAAAGGAGACAAACTCAGGTGGGAATGTTGGTCAGCTTGGATCAGTTGGACTGAAGGGCTTATAACACTGTGATTCTCTAGATTGTTAGTCTAGGATCTGGGACATTATTCTGGGAAATTTATTACTGTGCAACTACCTGCTCCTTCGGGTCCATTTTGCAACCAGTGATCATTTAATAACACAAGTTTGACAGTTCTTTCTGTTCTGGCTCTGAATGAGTTTGGTCCAGTTATTAACCTAATGCTGGCAGTTAGCCTGAACCCAGGGAGTAATGACCTCTCCCCCTCTGTGGGTCCAAACCCCACTCCAGACATTGATCGCAAAATCCAGACTGACCTGTATAATGATTCTGAGGGTCTGCCACATTCTCATCAGTGCCCCTACCAGATCGTGTGAAACCTGCTCTGATCTCAGGTGGGCAGGTCCTGCCCATCATCACTGGAACTATACCAAAGTCTGATGATGTCCTGACCTTGTGCTCTGGGCTGTCCCAACCTGCTTATGGAGTTATTTCCCATTACAACTCCCAATTTGACTTTCCAGTGCTGTATCCCTCCATAACCGTGGCCATTTTGATACTTTTTTTGCCATTTTCCCCATGTCTGCTGGGCTGCTCCTCACGCTCTGAGCAGACACATTTGGAATCAAACCCGCAGACTGCTGTTCTACTGGGCTCCTGCCGTGGCAACAACAAACAATTCCCTGGAGCAACTCAGTGGGCCAAGCAGGATTTGTGATGGGAAGTGAACAGTCGGCATTTTGGGTCTGCATCTGCACTTTGGTTTTTGCTCGAAATTCCAGCATCAGCAGGTTTCTTGCATCTCCAAGGTAATCTCCATACCACCACATTCAGCTGACAACTGCAAACAGTTGTCCCATGCCACAGTGGTGTTGACCACTATATTCATCACTTGCACTTTGTTGATTCTAACACTGAAGAAGTTTGACCCCATCCAGGACAAAGTGGCCTGCATGGTTGGCATCCCATCCACCATCTTAAACATTCCCTCCCTCCACCACCCATGTCCAGTGGTATTAGTGTGCACCACCTACAAAATGATCTACAGTTCCTCACGTAGACTATTCCAACAGCATCTCACATCCCCACCACCTCTCCCACCAAAAATGACAGGAGCAAGAGCAAATGACAATTTGGAAACGTAACACCATTCTTCCCTCCAGGCTTTATTTTCCTAAATCCCGGAACTCTCTCTCCAGTGGTACTGATGCAGCACCATCACCAGTCGCACTGCAGTGATTCAAAATGGCAGATCACCCCAACCTTCTCAAGGTCAGTTAGGGATGGGCAATAAATTTCATCAATGCCCGGATCCTGAAAGGTGAATGAATGAATAGAGTGGGTGCAAACAGTGAGGGAGGGAGTAGTCCCAGAAACACAAAATTGATTTCTCCCTATCTGTACATATGACTGTGATGAGCGATGACTTCAGAAGGACAGTAGGCAATGTTTTCTGTGCAGACAAGTGTTCTATTCTGTGATTCATCTCTCCACAGGCTGACTTTGAATGCCTCTTTATCTGCTCAAACTCTTCACTTTATTTTCAATTTTGCCTAACCAAAAGGAGTAGCTGGTTCTGGTTTCCCAAGGCTGGCGTCGCTATGGTAACAGAATATTTTCTATGCATTGATCAAGGTTCTGCAGTCATGAAGTCATCGAGCAATACAACAAGGATATGGGCCCTTTGGCCCAAACAGTCCATGCTGACCCATGGTCCCCAGCCATCTAATCCCAATGTCCTGTGTTGGGCCATATCTATCTAAGCCCCACTGATCTTAAATGGTATTATTATACCTTCTTCAACCACTTCCTATATACTGACCACTCTCTACCCCTTCTTCCTCCTATGCTCCAGGAAATAAAGACCAATCCTGGCCCATCTCTCTCGATAACTCAGGTTGGTCAGTCCTCGAAAAAATCCTCATAAATCTCCTCTGCACCTATTCCAGCTTAACCACATCTTTCCTATAAAAGGGTGACCAAAGCTGTAAACAGTATTGTAGTGTGGCCTCACTGGCATCTTGTACAACTGAAACATAATGTCCTAACTCCGCTGTCAGTGCTCTGACTGATGAAAGCCAGCTCTTTCATTAGCTTTCTGCCTGTGATGTTGCTTACAGTGCTTTCCCTGAGGCTCTGTGCTGCGATGGTGAAATGGGCACATTTGAACCCCTTGAATGGGCAGGCAATTAGGCAGGTGATTGGTGCGCCCCATCGCTCTGGCCCACTGGAAGTCACTGACTGGATCTCATGACATTCCCTGCAGGAATTACGTGACAGAGCCACAGGCGAGGGTTTCTGCAGGAATGCTGTAGGTGATGCCTTTGCAGTGGATACCTGGCACGTTGTGCCTGTGGGACCAGCTCTCTGTGTCAGACAGAGCTATCATGGACACCATCTATCCCTCCCTTGGGACAGCTAGTTTGGACTAGGTGAGACACGAGGTCTCTTCCCCAGGTTGGTAGGCCCTATAGCCACTGTAAAATACACCCCTCCCTGGAGTGTGGGAAAGGGTGCTGTGGATGGGAATGTGGGGAGGATAAAATGGGATTTGTGTATGATTGGGGTAAATGGGTGATAGAGAGGTACAGCAGTGACTCAATGGGCCGAAAGGCCAGATTCAATGCATTAAGCCCCTCCCTAGTCTCTAGGGACAGATGTTCCCTGAACTCTCCACTGAGCTTATCAGTGCTGGCACCAGATGTAGACAATCCTGAGCCCTCCTCAATGCCTCTGGCTCATTTAATCTTTGACAGTCACAACACTGTCCAGTAAAACTTTCCTTCCAGTCTCCAAACTTTAGTAGCAAGGCACATGGAGCCTCCGTATGTGGGACTGGGCAGGAGCCCTGAGGAAGTGTGACTACTTCAGGATCAGAAGTCGGATGGGAACAGTCCTCCAGTCACTGACCAGTCAGAATCACTTCCCCAGCCACAACAAACATGGAGGAGCTCAAGAAACAGGGGCCTGGAATTTCCTTCAAAAGAACCAAGAGTGGGCGGTGGGGAGAATTCCAAGCCCAAGCGAGCAAAAGAAGCAGGGTCAACAAGAACCTCCGGAAATGAAGGAAAAGTAGCAGGAAAGGAAATGATTTGCAGTCTGTAAAATCAGACGTAGAGCTGGAAGACAGGCCCTTCTGCCCATCTGACCTATGCCGACCAAGCTGTCCATCTAAGTTAGTCCCATTTATGTGTTCGGTGTTATGTGTCATGTGATGTCCTGTTTGGCTGATATTCCCTTCAGCCTTTCCATCCGTGTGCTTGTCCACATGCATTTTACAGTAAGGAGAGAACTGTGGAGTGGGCTTGGTAGGAGTTCTTCCAAAGAGCTGGGACGAGCACTTTGGGCTGAATAGCCTCCTTCCCCCATTCCATTCTCCTCACTCACACCCCCAGTCAAGTTTGGGAGATGTCAGCCTCTGCTGTATAAGGGAACTGTATAAACTAACAGTTCCCTGTGTAATTCCCTATGTAAATCTTATTGAGAGATTCAACACTGCACGATTTGTGAGGGCCAATGGTGGCAATTTGTTCATTTTATGGTGCTCTTGAGTTCAATGATACGTGACTGCAGTGTGGAGTTAGAGCACCATTGAAACATTTAATAGAGGAGGTCACCTCGGGGACATTCTCATTCTCTTCACTGGCTAACTGTAACATCCAGATGACAGATAACACAGAACTTTAATGTAATGAAGACCGATGAAGATGTTTCTTCTCGCACAGAATCCAAGTCAGGTTTATTATCGCTGACTATAGTGTGAAATATGTTGCTTCAGGACGGCAGCACAGTGCAAAGACATAAAATCTATAAGATACAAAATAAATAAATAGTGTGAATAGTGAGGTGGTGGTGGCATCCGTAGTCTTGCGAGACCATGGATCTGTGCCTGGTAAGTCTGGAGTGTCCTCTCCAGGGCAAGGTTGTATGGAAGCCCAACAGTTGCTCAAGCAGCAAGTCTCCCCTCTCCACAACACTGATGTTGTCCAAGGGAAGGGCAAGGGCCGATACAGCTTGGCACCAGTGTCGTCGCAGGAGTTGTCAGAACGAGGTTGAAGGCAACATCGGACTGCATTAGGGACTCCAGCTCTGGATTTGTCCTCAGGGTTTACTCCTGAAGCCTTTCCCATGAGCGGGTATGGCCGCAAGGCAGTGGAGGTTTGAAATCAGAGTTTTCCCTCTCTTAGATGGACTGCCTTCCCAGGCTGACGAGCTCCAACTACCCGAAATGAGGTAGTGTTTGAGGATTCATGGTCTGTTCAGAAATCTGATGGCGGAGGGGAAGAAGCTGTTCCTGAGTCGTTGAGTTTGGGTCTTCAGGCTCCTGTACTTCTTCCATGATGGTACTAATGAAAAGAAGACATGGCTCAGATGGTGAGGGTGCTCAATGATGGATGTTGCCTTCCTGAGGCACCGTCTCTCAAAGATATCCTCGATGGTGTACCCATGAATGAGCTGGCTGACTCCGAAACACTCTCAACTCCTTGTGATCCTGTGCACTGGAGCCTCCACACCAGGCTGTGATCCGATCCAAGACATTTGCTAGTGTCTTCGGTGATGTACCAAACGTCCTCAAACTCTTATAACAAAGTAGAGCTGTGGGCGTGCCTTCTTCATAACGTATCAGTATGTCGGGCCCTGGATAAATCCTCAGAGTTGCTGATGCTCAGGAACTCGGAACCTCTCACTAGAAGTCAGTAGGTGCAGCACTGCCCGTGGAATTCAGCAAAGGTATCTGGTGAATGAAGATTCACTGCTTCCTCCGCCATGCTGAGTGAAAGTTGTAAAGTCCAGGGGTATGTTCGGTAATCCTGGTACAGTATACATTACAGAATGAGGTATTAAACTGAGGTCACCCAAAGGGACAGAGTCATAGATTCATAGAATTACACAACAGAAAGACAGGCCTTTCACACCAACCAAGATATCTCTCTGAGCTACTCTCATCTTCCTGCATTTGTCCCATATCACTCAAAATCTTTCCTGTCCGTGTACCTGTCTAAATGTGTCTTAAACATTCTGATTGTAGGATGCAACATATCCGACAATGCTTCCTCACAGCAGGGCGAGTGAGTTGTCTCTGGTATCTTAGCACAATGCCCATAACACCCGTTGGAAGTGATGGCCTGCTGACTATCATGGGAATTTGCTGGGTAAAACTTGGCTCCCGCGTTTGCCCAGCGCTGTGGTGACCTGAGGGAATGAGGGGAGTCCCTTGCTTTCACTCACGAGGTCACAATCAGCATTCGATTCCCATCCAGGATAATGAATAACTTTGTCGAGTAGGGGTAAGGTGGTTCTGGTATACGTCTGGCAATGGTCTGGTAGATGCAGGGGGATTGTCAGTGGCATACTCCCTAGTATCTGCTGCCCATGTCTTAGCACCGTGGTCTCTGATACCTTCTCAGGGGCTCTGTCCCTTGCAGTGTAGGAGCCTTGCTTCTCTTCTCCTTGAGTCCACACCATATGTGGGGAACAGATACTGATAGCTCATGAACTCCCACTCTCACATCAGCCCAAACCTTAGCAGCAGCAAATCACTTCTCTCATTGCAGGAAGACCAGACTTCTCACCCCAGAATCTGAAGTCAGAAGCCCTTGGATGTCCCACCCTGAGCAGTACTGAAGGAGTGCTGTGTGATCACAGGCCCTCTCCACCGATGGTCTGACTTCCTGCCGGGAGTGAAAGGGACGGAGCACAAAGGATCCTGTGGCTCTGATTGGAAAGGGAACAGGGCAGCTTGCCCTGGAAGAGGTTACAGACTAGTTCAACCTCACTTCACCCACACTCATTGTGTGGAGTTCCAGCTGCCCCGCTACAGAAGGCACGTGGAGCGTTTGGAGAGGGTGCAGAAGAGGGTCACCAGGTGCTGCCTGGATCAGGAGATATGAGCTACAAGGAGAGGCTCGACAAATTACCTTTGTTTTCTCTGGAGGTGTTGGGGCCTGAGGGAAGGCCTGATGGAAACGATGAGAGATAGAGACAGGGTACAGAGTTAGAATTCCTTTTCCACTGTTGGCATGTCAAATACTAGAGGACATACATGTATGGTGAGAGAGGGAACACTTAAGGAGATGTGTAGGGCAAGTTTTTTTTTACAGAGAGTGGTGGGTGTCTGGAATGGGCTGTCAGGAAAGGTGCTGGAAGGAGATATGGTGGAGGTGGTTGAGAGGCTGTTCGACACATGAATATGCAAAAAAATGGAGGAATATGGGTCATGTAAAGGTAGCAGAGATATTAGTCCAATTTGTGCAGTACTGTGCTTGGCACAGACATTGTGCTGTACTGCTCTGTGTTGTATATTGTATGAAAGCTGTCTGAGAGGTGGTGTGAACTGTGCACTGAATATGCTACCCCAGAGCCACCACACTAATGGCACTGAATTGCCAGTTGGGGTGAGGGTAGCAAAAACCTTTCTACATCTCCTTCCCTCCCATGATAGTAGGCTCATGACAGAAACTACATCCATGCCAGTAACCCTCTCACTTCAGTCCTCCTCTACCCAACCCTGGGCCAGGGAGAAGACTGGCTTCTTCTCAGAGCCCAACACGAATACAACCACACCCACAGAGCCAAGGAAATGAGTCTTATTTGTTGAGGTTTGTTCCACCTTTCCTTTCTCCAGCCTCTTCATTGAGAGTAACATATACACATACAATACAAGACTCTCTTTTCTGCAGCTTCTTCATTATGTGGCTCTTTTGGAACTGAGGACAAGTGGGAGAAAGAAAGTGTGGTTTCACCTTACTTGTTCTTGGCTTGATTCTTGTGTGTAGAACATTTCACAGCAAATAGGCTTTTTATTGCTGATATCAGCCGTGTAATTTGTAGCAGAGTTAAACTCAGCCAGCACTCTGCACAGCCAGGGAGAATTAAACTTATAGATTCAACATGCCATCATTAATCATAACCGTCAATCATCCCCCAGCTAATTGTAGCTTAGAAACACTCTTTAAAGAAACGGTCTGTTCCCTGCAAAAATATTGATAAAAGGTGTCTGCATTGTCAGGAAGCCTGTTGGCAGTGAATTTAGAAGAGAGCTGAGAGCAGGAGAGAGAATTTCTCACTGTAGAGTACACATATAAACACACTCAGGGGAATTAAGGACAGCTGCACAAGATGCTCCATCCTGGGGTTTGATAATATTCTTCAAAACCATTTGCTGACTTTGAGCTGCTCACTCCTGCTTGTGATGTTTATTACAGTCAAAGTAAAGACTTGCAGAGCAGAAAAGATTGGCTGTGCTGTGGAAGGAGGTAAGGCAGGGATTACAACAGATATACAGCACAGAATGAGGCCAATCAACCCATCCCACCCATTCTAGTGTCTGAAGTTCATTCCTAGTCTTCTATGACCTACAGCTAGTCACTATAGCCTACAGTTAGTCCTGGGTAGTCTTATAGACCTAACTGACTGCATCTGGATTGCAGAAAGTGGGTTTTCAGTCCAACATGCTACAAAAGACTAACAGTAGACAACTGTGCACTAACTGTAGACAACAGTGCATTAACTGTAGACTGTTGGGTACTAACCGCAGATTATAGGGACTACCTATAGGATATAGGAGACTAATAATCAGCTATAGACTAACTGTGGTCTATACAGTGGGAGACTAACTGTAGGCTACAGAAGACGCAATAGGACAGAACACAGATAGTAGGAGACAGACAAACCGTAAACTACAGAAAATTTGCTGCATTCCATAGACAAACTACAGACTACATGACTCTAAATTTAGGGTATAGATTAGCTGTAGGCTTTGGGTTGCTGCAAGTACAGTAAATCAAATGAAGTTTTTAGCTCCGGTACATACCCAGCTGAACATGCAAACCCATGCTGCAGTAGTCCTTCTGTCCAGGTGGGGAGGGGAGGGAGGGAACGTCGGCTCAGACCAGGAGAGGTCTGCATCAGGCATTTTCAGGTGAGTCACAATTAAACCTCACCAACTAAATCAGCACAACTAGGCATGAAGGCATAGCTGGGTTGCTAGGTACTGACCAGTTTAAAAGTCAAAATCAACCCTATAGTCTCTGCATTGTGGAAGATGCAGTGTGGTTTGTATCAGAGCTGACTCTTAGGTTCCCACAACTCTACTGCTATGCCCTCTGACTTTCCTGCTGGTCTCTATCCAAGTACCAGCCAGGCCAGAAATAATTTAGCTTCAAGCATTTCCCTGCTGGCTCCAGTTAGTACTTCCCTCCAGGATTCCAACCAAACGTGAAGGTTTAGTTGGGGTTAGTGGGTACAGGGCAAAGGGCAAATCTGAATTACTGCTGAACTATCTTTCTGGAACTGAAAGTGAGAAATTACCCTTCTGCAGTCTCATTCCACCTGAATTATTGTCAATCATGTATATAAAAGTCATTTTTTTTGTACTATTGCTTTCTATCTCCATCTCCTCTTCCTCCTCTCAATTCTCTTTCTCGTAATTCTATTTGTCTATCTCTCTCCTAACCTCATGTTCTAATTTGGCATTGAACCTACTGTGACTCATAATATTAGATCTGATTGTTGGCGCATGGCCAAGTGATTAAGGCGTTCGTCTAGTGATCTGAAGGTCGCTAGCTTGAGCCTTGGCTGAGGCAGCGTGTTGTGTCCTTGAGCAAGGCACTTAATCGCACATTGCTCTGCGACGACACCAGTGCCAAGCTGTATGGGTCCTAATGTCCTTCCCTTGGACAACATTGGTGGCGTGGAGAGGGGAAACTTGCAGCATGGGCGACTGCTGGTCTTCCATACAACCTTGCCCAGGCCTGTGCCCTGGAGACCTTCCATGGCGCAAATCCATGGTCTCAGGAGACTAACGAATGCCTATTATTATTATTATTATGATTGGCTGGTGAGCCAAAAGTCTCAGAAACCTAGAGGGGATGTTTGTAGTCACAACAAGTCACAGCTTTGGAGCTCAGATAAAGATAATGACCACTGGCACTGCACAGACCACACAATCCAGCCTTACCACTGTCACTGATGTGGATACGTTGGTTCCCCAGTTAAGGACGTTCCTCACCTGCCCATCTCCATAGAGGTGGAACAAGCTGGGAAGAACTCACAAGTTGCAGAACATTGAGTTTAACCTCTTAATATCCACTTTAATTAAGGGTTAAACGTGGCAAGAGCATGTCTTAATCAAGTTTTATATCTATTTTATTATAAGGTCCAGACTACTGTTGTACATATGCAAACTTACAGTACACCAAGTCCCTTTCATCCTGACCTACACTAGACCCAGTTAGTTAACACCTTGGTTTAAAATTGCACTCTTGTTTTCCAATCCCTTCCCAAATTGCTGACCACTTGATCATTTCTAAATTTAATTGTTCCATTTGTTGGTGGCCGTATTTTCAGCCACTAAGATCCCAAGCTCTGGCATTTCCTCCCTAAGCTAACTTCATGTTCTCCTTGAAGTTGCTTCTTAACCAAACATTGCCTCAGTTTTTGAGCATCTACCCTAATTCTCACATGTTGCTTCTGTGAAGCAATATAGGGAACTTTATTTGGTTAAAGGCTACAAATAAATGCAAGTTATTGTTGCTAGCCTCACTGATTGGCATCTCCTGATTTACTCTAGATCTTTACTATTTTCTCTCCAGTGACATTCACTTTTATTAAATAGACTTTCTGCACTAGTTATTATTTTATTAATTTACTTTCATCATGAGTCTAAAGATGGATAATCGCTTTAATTGTTTCACATACTAGAATTGACTTCAGCATAAATTACTTTTTGATTGGTGTTACTTAAATGGACTGCAGAACTTGTATGTGGGCAGTATGCCTTTCGAACATGCAGATGGAAAGCTAAATGTGAGACCAAGAAGTCATAGCTCCAAAAAATTTACTCCCCAGAAATTACAGATTTTTGAAGTCTCCTTCAGACTCTATCCAGTTGAATGTTTAACCTCTGGTTCGGTATCTGACTGGACCAACACAGCTGCTCCCGTTCTCTATTGATAGGGCAGAAATGGCTGCTGACTGTTCTGAGGTTTGGATGTTTCAAAAGAGAGAGGGAGGGAGGTTAAAGAGGTAGGCAGTAGCATTGCTTATCAGGGCTGCAGAAAGGCAGGATGTGGTGGAGGAATTGTCTACTAAGTTAGTATGGGTGGAAGTCAGAAACAGGAAGGGTGGAATCAATCTATTGCGCTTATTCTATAGAGCACCCAATAGCAACAGAGACACCGAGGAACAGATTGAGAGGCAGATTTTGGAAAGGTGCAAAAATAACAGAGTTGTTGTCATGGGTGACTTCAACTTCCCTAATATTGATTGGCACCTCCTTAGATGGGACACAGTTTGTAGTTACGTCCAGGAAGGATGCCTGCCACAATATGTCAATGTGGCAGCCAGAGGAGAGGCCATCTTGTATCTGCTGCTAGGCAGTGAAGCAGATCGGGTGCAAGATCTCTCACCAGGTGAGCCTTTTGGAGACAGTCATCACAATTCCTTGATCTTCACCACAGCCTTGGACACAAATAGGAGCAGACAGTATGGGGAAGTATTTAAGAATTCAAAGAATGTAAAAAATTATACAACCTTGAAATTTGTCTGCTTTCAGCCAGCCACAAAGCAAGAAACTGGAAAAAACCCAAATAAAAAAAGACCAACACCCAACGTGTGGACGAGGAGAAAAAAAAATTCACGCAAACAGTAAAAGCAAGCAACAGCATTTCGAAACAAAATGAGCCCATAGCCCAGAAGCCTGGAGCAGCTGGAGTAGGCCCAAGGCCTCAGTCTCAGTTCATCATGCAGTGGGGCATTAATTGGGGGCGGGCAAATTATAATGCTATTAGGCAGGAATTTGAAAACATAAATTGGGAGCAGATGTATTCAGGGGAATGCACAATGGGAATGTGGAAATTACTCAGAAGTACTTGCATGGGGTTCTGGACACTTTTGTTCCATTGAGGCAGAGAAAGGATGGTGGGGGTGAAGAAACCATGAAGAAATGTGGAACATCCTGTTGCGAGGAAGGAAGAAGCTTAGTTAAGGTTTAGGAAGCAAGAATCAAACTGGGCTCCGGAGAGTTACAAGGTAGCCAGGAAGGAATTTAAGAATGGACTTAGGGAGTTAGAAGGGGGCAGATGGGATTCTGGAAAACACTAAAGCATTCCCTATGCAGGATGGAAGATGCTGGGATGCGGCCCTGTGCGACTCCGAAGAAGACAGATTCTAGACTGGTGCCACCGACTAAGTTGCCGTAGGAGAAGGAACACCAGGATTTTGCGGTGGCGGATGCTGCAGACAGAGGTCTCTGTAGTTGAGTGACCACTCTCTCTTTCTCTAGATGCTGGGGAGAGTTTGCTGCCGAGTCTCGAGTCAGAGAATCTTGGAATAAAAAGCAATGTGGCATAATGCAACGTCATGACAGACTAACAGTTTGTTAGTCTTCCCTTTCACTGCGAAATGGGTGACACCTTTCTGTTCCTTGTTGGTGAGAGTGAGAGAGAGAGAGAGAGTTCTTTAGTCTTTCTTTCCTGGATGTCTGTGAAGACTAAGTATTTCAGGTTGTGTTCTGTATACATTCTCTAATAATAAACTGAGCTATTTGAACCATTTGAACCATTTATCATGGAAAAGGATAGAATCAAAGAGGACAGGAAATTTTTTAATTGGGGAAAGGCAAATTATGAGGCTATAAGGCTAGAACTTGCGGGTGTGAATTGGGATGATGTTTTTACAGGGAAATGTACTACGGACATGTGGTCGATGTTTAGAGATCTCTTGCAGGATGTTAGGGATAAATTTGTCCTGGTGAGGAAGATAAAGAATGCTAGGGTGAAGGAACCATAGGTGACAAGTGAGGTGGAAAATCTAGTCAGGTGGAAGAAGGCAGCATACATGAGGTTTAGGAAGCAAGGATCAGCTGGGTCTATTGAGGAATATAGGGAAGCAAGAAAGGAGCTTAAGAGGGGGCTGAGGAGAGCAAGAGGGGGCATGAGAAGGCCTTGGCGAGTAGGGTAAAGGAAAACCCCAAGGCATTCTTCAATTATGTGAAGAAAAAAAGGATGACAGGAGTGAAGGTAGGACCGATTAGAGATAAAGGTGGGAAGATGTGCCTGGAGGCTGTGGAAGTGAGCGAGGTCCTCAATGAATACTTCTCTTCGGTATTCACCAATGAGAGGAAACTTGATGATGGTGAGGACAATATGAGTGAGGTTGATGTTCTGGAGCATGCTGATTATTAAGGGAGAGGAGGTGTTGGAGTTGTTAAAATACATTAGGACAGATAAGTCCCCGGGGCCTGACAGAATATTCCCCAGGCTGCTCTATGAGGCGAGAGAAGAGATTGCTGAGCCTCTGGCTAGGATCTTTATGTCCTCATTGTCCATGGGAATGGTACCGGAGGACTGGAGGGAGGCGAATGTTGTTCCCTTGTTCAAAAAAGGTAGTAGGGATAGTCCGGGTAATTATAGACCAGTGAGCCTTACGTCTGTGGTGGGAAAGCTGTTGGAAAAGATTCTTAGAGATAGGATCTATAGGTATTTAGAGAATCATGGTCTGATCAGGGACAGTCAGCATGGCTTTGTGAAGGGCAGATCGTGTCTAGCAAGCCTGATAGAATTCTTTGAGGAGGTGACCAGGCATATAGATGAGGGTAGTGCAGTGGATATGATCTATATGGATTTTAGTAAGGCATTTGACAAGGTTCCACACGGTAGGCTTATTCAGAAAGTTAGAAGGCATGGGATCCAGGGAAGTTTGGCCAGGTGGATTCAGAATTGGCCTGCCTGCAGAAGGCAGAGGGTGATGGTGGAGGGAGTACATTCAGATTGGAGGATTGTGACTAGTGGTGTCCCACAAGGATCTGTTCTGGGACCTCTACTTTTCGTGATTTTTATTAACGACCTGGATGTGGGGGTAGAAGGGTGTTGGCAAGTTTGCAGATGACGCAAAGGTTGGTGGTGTTGTAGATAGTGTAGAGGATTTTCAAAGATTGCAGGGAGACATTGATAGGATGCAGAAGTGGGCTGAGAAGTGGCAGATGGAGTTCAACCCGGAGAAGTGTGAGGTGGTACACTTTGGAAGGACAAACTCCAACGCAGAGTACAAAGTAAATGGCAGGATACTTGGTAGTGTGGAGGAGCAGAGGGATCTCGGGGTACATGGCCACAGATCCCTGAAAGTTGCCTCACAGGTGGATAGGGTAGTTGAGAAAGCTTATGGGGTGTTAGCTTTCAGAAGTCGAGGGATAGAGTTTAAGAGTCGCGATGTAATGATGCAGCTCTGTAAAACTCTGGTTAGGCCACACTTGGAGTATTGTGTCCAGTTCTGGTCACCTCACCATAGGAAGGATGTGGAAGCATTGGAAAGGGTACAGAGGAGATTTACCAGGATGCTGCCTGGTTTAGAAAGTATGCATTATGATCAGAGATTAAGGGAGCTAGGGCTTTACTCTTTAGAGAGAAGGAGGATGAGAGGAGACATGATAGAGGTGTACAAGATAATAAGAGGAATAGATAGAGTGGACAGCCAGCGCCTCTTCCCCAGGGCACCACTGCTCAATACAAGAGGACATGGCTTTAAGGTAAGGGGTGGGAAGTTCAAGGGGGATATTAGAGGAAGGTTTTTTACTCAGAGAGTGGTTGGTGCGTGGAATGCACTGCCTGAGTCAGTGGTGGAGGCAGATACACTAGTGAAGTTTAAGAGACTACTAGACAGGTATATGGAGGAATCTAAGGTGGGGGCTTATATGGGAGGCAGGGTTTGAGGGTCGGCACAACATTGTGGGCCGAAGGGCCTGTACTGTGCTGTACTTTTCTATGTTCTATAAGTAAAGAACAAGAGAATGACTGGAGTGTTTTGATGGGCTGAATGGACTAATTTTGCTCCTATGTCTTATGGACTTATGGTGAATTTGCATAGCACTCCTTCTAAGACTGGTATACCCCAACTGTGCTGTACAGGTGTGTAGGGCGTAGTAAGGGAATGGAGGTGACTTATCATTACCGTGAAAGCTCAGGCCTATGCTCAGTGAACCCTACTGGAGTGGGGTGGGCAATGATGCAGCTAAGAAATGAACTTGACACATTTGTGACTCTCCTGTTGGTGAAGAGCTCAACCCTCACTGCCCCGCACCTCACCCAAGCACCTGCAGACTCGCTCAGCAAGAACAGGTTTCCTCATCATCCCTTGGAAATGCACTGCTGGTCCCATATTGCCATTTGGGTTTAAACTCTAGACCTGCCTCCTTCCAGTGTTTCAAGAAGGCTGCTTACCATCATTTTCTCAAAGGTAAGTAGGGATGGGCAATAAATATTGATATTGCCAGCAGTAATCTGAAAACAAAAGACTTAATGTTAAGTGAAATTTGAAAAATTCTGCCAGATACCCAGGAAACAGTTGCTGCGACTGAGATACATGGTGAGAAGTCAGTGCTCACTGAGGGCGCACCTCCAGGAAGATCTGTAGGAAGTGTTATAACAGAGTACAGAGGCGCACTCTTTGTCAGTGCTGACTGTGTTTTATTACACCTCCCTACTAGTTCTAGCAGGTGGGAGAGTTCAATGACCCCTCCCCCACACCCCCTACTCCATCAACCTGATGATGGAATTGTTTCTGAACATAGTGAACCTGTGCAAGTTTGTTTTGCTAAATATACAGAAAAGGCTCCTTCTTAGTTTTTAGTGAGTTTCTCTAAGCTGTGTTAAATTATTCAGTGTGCTGATGGTTACATTGTGCAATGAATCATTGCCACACAAAGCAGAAATTGAGAAGTCTAAATAACTTTTCACGTCCAATGTTTCTGCTGCCTAGATCTGAGTTGGATAATACCATTAATAATATCAAATCATTCTAATCTGCCTGGTATGTCTCCAGCTCACCAGTCAGACCCTTCCCAACTCTTCAGTGTGTTGCTATGGTAGTGTATTTATACTGAGGAAAAATGATTTATTGTTGGTTTGCTCTGTTGATGATTACGTGCTGTGGTTTTATTGCTCTTTGTTGCTGTGTTAGTCAGTGTCACCGTGATGCCCATAGCTGCTATGTATGGATATTGGCAGCAATCTCTGTACAGCAAATGGGAAGCGTGGTTAAGGTCTGAGGCTGGGTGACGGGAGGTACCTTGCACGAGTCCCTATGTTAAGATGTACCTTTGAAGCTATAGAAGTCTTTTAAAGCACACTCATAGACTCAGGAGACTTCTGCATTTGTGAAAACCCTATTGATAGCCCATAAGCCAAATTCCCAGCCTGTCAGATCCCAGACTGCTCTGAGGGAAAACAAGTCCCTCCTCCATGATCCATGCCCAAGGAAGAAGATTGTCAGGGGAGTTGGACGATGGTCAGACATTAATGGGTTTGGAGTCAGAAGATGGAGTAGTTAATTATAGTTGGGCTTCTTGTTGAACAAGGAGCTATCAGTGACTATAAAACTTTAAAGTGGGTGATGAAACTCAACAAAATAAGCAGAGGATGCTGGGAGGAGATCAAGAGATTGCAGTTGCTGGAAATCTGAAGCAAAACACAAAGGTACTGGAGGACCTCAATGGGTCTGGCAGCATCAAGGAAGGGAAATGGACAATCAACATTTCAGGATGAGATTCTTCACCTCGACTGCAAAGAAAGAGCGGAGATAGCCAATACAAAAAGATAGATGGAAAGGGTGATTAATACTGAAAAAAAATCTTAAGGAACGCAGAAAGTCAAGCAGCATTTATGGAAGGAATAAGAAGTTGGCCTTTTGGGCCACGATCCTTCGTTAGAACCGGAAAGGAAGGAGTCAGAAGCCAGAACAAGAAGGTGGGGTAAGGGAAGGAGCACAAGCCTCCTGGTGGAGGGTGAGACCAGGTGGTGGGTGGGGGAGTGAAGAATGAAGTAAGCGGGAGATAGGTGGAAAAGGTAAAGGCTGAAAAATATGGAACCTACTAGATGAAGACAGTGGACCATGGAAGAAAGAGAAGGATGTGGGTAACTAATAATAGGCATCTGTCAGTGAGACCATGGATTTGTGCCTTGGAAGGTTTTCAGGGCACAGGCCTGGGCAAGGTTGTATGGAAGACTGGCAGTTGCCCATGCTGCAAGTCTCCCCTCTCCACGCCACCGATGTTGTCCAAGGGAAGGGCACTTGGGCCGATACAGCTTGGCACCAGGGTCATCGCAGATCAATGTGTGGTTAAGTGCCTTGCTCAAGGACACAACACACTGCCTTAGCTGAGGCTTGAACCAGCGACCTTCAGATCACTAGACCAATGCCTTAGCCACTTGGCCACGCGCCAACACAATGTGGGTAACTAGAAAGAGGTGATAGGCAGGTGAGGAAAAAGTAAAGAGTCAGAGGGTAACTGGCTCTGGGAATGGAAAAAGAGAAAAGGAGAGAGAAAGAAATTGATGTCCATGCCTTTAGTTTGGAGGCTACCCAGTTGGAGCAAGAGCTGGCAGGCAATAGGTGGATCCAGTTAAGGTGGTGATAGGCAGATGGAGGGGCAGAGAGAAGTGATGATGTCAGAAGGGAGATGATAGTAAAGTGACAAAGAGCTGAAGAAGTAGAATCTGATAGGAAAGACCAGAAGACCATAAGATATAGAATTTGGCCATTTGGTCCATTGAGACTGCTCTGCCATTTTATGATGGCTGATCCATCCCCAATCTCCTACCTTCTCCCTATCCCTTCATGCCCTGACCAGTCAAGAAACTATCAGCCTCTGCCTTAAATATACATAAAGACTTGGCCTCCGTAGCTGCCTGCGGCAAAGAGTTCCACAGATTCACCACTCTTGGTCTAAAGAAATTCCTCCTCATCCCTATTCTAAAAGGACACCCTCTATTCTGAAGTTGTGACCTCTGGCCTTAGGCTCTCCCACCACAGGAAACATCTTCTCTCTGCATCCACTCTATCAAGACCCTTCACTATTCAATAGGTTTCAATTAGGTCACCCCTCATTCTTTTGAATTCCAGTGAATACAGGCCTAGAGCTATCAAAGGCCCTTCATATGACGAGCCATTCAATCCTGGAATAATTTTCGTGAACCTCCTTTGAACCCTCTCCAGTTTCAGCACATCCTTTCTGAGAAAAGGGGCTCAAAACTGCTCATAATACTCCAAGTGAGGCCTCACCAGTGCTTTATAAAGTCTCAACATTACATCCTTGCTTTTATATTCGAGTCCTCTTGAAATAAATACTAACATCTCATTTGCCTTCCTCACCAGAGGCTCAACCTACAAATTAACCTTTAGGGAATCCTGCACAAGGACTCCCAAGTCATTTGCACCTCAGGTTTTTGTATTTTCTCTTTATTTAGAAAATAGTCAACTCTTGCATTCCTTCTACTAAACTGTATGATCATACACTTCCTGGCACAGATTCCATTTGCCACTTCTTTGACTATTCTTCTAATCTGGCTAAGTTCTTCTGTAGCCTCTCTACTTCCTCAAAACTACCTGCCCCTCCACCTATCTTCATATCATCTGCAAACTTTGCACAAAAGCCATCAATTCCAACATCCAAATCATGACATACAACACAGGCCCCTGTGGAACAGCACTAGTTACTGGCAACCAAGCAGAAATGATTCCCTTTATTCCTCCTGCCAATCAGCCACTGCTTTATCCATGATAGAATCTTTCCTGTAATACCATGGGCTCGTAACTTGTTAAGCAGTCTCATGTGTGGCACCTTGTCGCAGGACTTCTGAAAATCCAACTCCACATCAACCGATTCTCCTTTGTCTATCCTGCTTGTTATTTCTTCAAAGAATTCTGACAGATTTTTTCAGGCAAGATCTTCCCTTGAGGAAACCATGCTGACTATGGCCTATTTTATCAAATGCTTCCAAGTACCTGAAACCACATTGTTAACAATCGACTCCAACATCTTCCCAACCACTGAGGTCAGACTAACTGGCCAACAGTTTCCTTTCTTCTACCTCTCTCCCTTCTTGAAGAGTGGAGTGACATATGTAATTTTTCAATCTTCTGAAACCATTCCAGAATCTAGTGATTCTTGAAATATCATTACTAATGCCACCACAATCTCTTCAGCCACCTACTTCAGAACCCTGGGTGTACACCATCTAGTCCAGGTGACTTATCTACCTTCAGATCTTTCAGTTTTCTGAGAAACTTCATTCTAGTAGTGGTAAACTCACTTTATGACACCTGAAACCTGGAACTTCCACCATACTGCTCGTGTCTTCCACAGTAAAGACTGACGAAAATACTTATTCAGTTCATCTGCCAATTCCTTGTCTCCATTACTACCGCTCCAGATCGTTTTCCAACAATCTGATATCCACTCTCACTTCCCTTATACACTTTTGGTATCCTCTTTAATATTGTTGGCCAGCTAACTTTTGTATTCCACCTTTACCGTTTTAATGACTTTTTTATTTGCCATCTGTTGGTATTTAAAAGCTTCCCAATCCTCTAACTTCCCATTAACTTTTGAAAAATATTATATGCCCTCTCTTTGGCTTTTATGATGGCTTTCACATTCTTGTTGGCCACGATTGTGTCATGTTTCCTTTAGAATACTTCTTCCTCTTTAGAATGTACATATCCTGTGTCTTCCAAATTGCTCCCAGAAATTCCAGCCATTGCTGCTCTACCATCATCCCTGCCAGTGTTCTTTTCCAAACAATTCTGGCCAACTCCTCTCTCATGCCTCAGTAATTCCCTTTACTCTACTGTAATACTGATACATCTGACTTTAGCTTCTGCTTCTCAAATTTCATGGTGACTGCTTGGGGGTCTGTATATAACTCCCATCAAGGTCTATTTACCAAGCATTTGTCACATGGTGTGAGCAGAATTATCTGCAGCTTAATGTGAAAAAGACTAAGGAGCTGGTGGTAGACCTGAGGAGAGCTAAGGTACCGGTGACCCCTGTTTCCATCCAGGGGGTCAGTGTGGACATGGTGGAGGATTACCAATACCTGGGGATACGAATTAACAATAAACTGGACTGGTCAAAGAACACTGAGGCTGTCTACAAGAAGGGTCAGAGCCGTCTCTATTTCCTGAGGAGACTGAGGTCCTTTAACATCTGCCGGATGATGCTGAGGATGTTCTACGAGTCTGTGGTGGCCAGTGCTATCATGTTTGCTGTTGTGTGCTGGGGCAGCAGGTTGAGGGTGGCAGACACCAACAGAATCAACAAACTCATTCGTAAGGCCAGTGATGTTGTGGGGATGGAATTGGATTCTCTCACGGTGGTGTCTGAAGAGAGGATGCTGTCTAAGTTGCATGCCATCTTGGTCAATGTCTCCCATCCACTACATAATGTACTGGTTGGGCACAGGAGTACATCCAGCCAGAGACTCATTCCACCGAGGTGCAGCACTGAGCGTCATAGGAAGTCATTCCTGCCTGTGGCCATCAAACTTTACAACTCCTCCCTTGGAGGGTCAGACATCCTGAGCCAATAGGCTGGTCCTGGACTTATTTCATAATTTACTGGCATAATTTACATACTACTATTTAACTATTTATGGCTCTATTATTATTTATTATTTATGGAGCAACTGTAATGAAAACCAATTTCCCCCAGGATTAATGAAGTATGACTATGACTATGACTATTTCCTTAGGTCTATCCACAATGATTCAACACCTTCCTACCCCATGTCACCTCTTTCTAATGATTTGATTTCATTTTTTACCAACAGAGCAACACCTGTCCTTAAGTTACAATGCGTACCCTTGACATTAAGCTCCCAGCTATGATCTTCTTTCAGCCATGATTCAGTGCAGGTGGAGATGGGAATAAAGGGAGGTGGGGATTGGAGTAAAGGGAGGGAGGTGGGGAATGGAATAAAGGGAGGAAGGTGTGTAAAGGAATAAAGGGAGGGAGGTGGAGATGGGGATAAAGGGAGAGAGGTGGGGAATGGAATAAAGGGAGGGAGGTGGAGATGGGAATAAAGGGAGGGAGGTGAGGATTGGAATAAAGGGAGGCAGGTGGAGATGGGAATAAAGGGAGGGACATGTGGAATGGAATAAAGGGAGGGAGGTGGGGAATGGAATAAAGGGAGGAAGGTGTGGAATGGAGTAAAGGGAGGGAGGTGGGGATTAGAATAAAGAAAGGGAGGGGAAGATTGGAACCAGTGTGAAGGGTGTGTGGGTGATGGGGAAATGGAGAGGATGAGGGATGGGAAAGAGATAGGATGAAGACGTCCAAGTGCCTCAGGAGATTCCCACTTTCACACCCCTCAACCTGATCAAGTTATCACCTGCTGCCTTGTTTCAACCCCTCCCTCCACCTTTTTATATTGGCCATCTCCCCTTTATCTCTCCAGCCCAGGTGAAGGGCCTTGGTCCAAAACATCGACCGTCTCCATTTTCTTCTGCAAATGTTGCCTGACCTGCTGAGTTCGTCCAGTGCCTTTGTGTGTTGTTGGTGCTGCTGGACTTCTGTAACAAAAACAGAAAAATGCTGTGCAACGCACACAAAATGCTGAGGGAACCCAACAAATCAGGCAGCATCTATGGGGAGGAATAAAGAGTCAATTTGATACTCTTCATCAGAACGTGAAAGAAAGGAGGAAGAAGCCAGAACAAGAGGGTGGGTGGGTGGGTGGGGGCGTTGATGGGAAAGAGTACAAGCTGACCCATGAAACAAGGTGAGGGGAAGGTAGGTGGGTGGGCGTGGGGTAGATGAAGTGAGAAGCTGGGAGATGACAGGTGGAAAAGGCAAATGTTTGAAGAAGGAGACATCTGGAGAGGTGAGAGGACCATGGGAAGAGGAAAAGAGGAGGGGCAGCAGACGGATGTGACAGGCAGGTGAGAGAAGGGACAAAACGGTAACAGAAAATGCTGGCAGCATCTGTGGCAAGAGCAACGGTCACCATTTTGCATCTGTGTCCCTTGGTGATGCTCGGTTCTCTGAGTGAGGTACCTCAGGTGAGATAGGCAGGTACGGAGGTGAGGAGGTGTTGGGAGGCCTCATGTGAATGGACACACTGGATCCAGAGCCTTGTCCTTGTGCCCTGTCGTGTTCCTGGCACATCCCGCACTCACTTTGCCAGCAGCTCAGTCACTGCAGTGTGGGCAAGTGACACCCCTGCAGGTGGTGTCCAGAAGGGACGTGAGGAAAGAAACAATTCTAGAGGTGAAGAGAATGGAGAGAGGCTTCCCCCTTGCAGTGTAGATTGAACAAGAGTAGAGCGTACAGGGTAGATTTCTGACATGAGTACAAGAGTACAGGGCAGACCTGTGATCTTCCTGAGGTGAAGGAGGAATGGGAGCCTACAGTCCTGAGGCAGCACCTCACCCAGAGGGCAGCAGAGATCTGGAACTCCCTCCCCATCAGGCAGAGGATTAATCGGAGTTACCCAGTGGGAAAAATGGCCTTGGACATTGCTGGTGATTACTGATGTCGCTCTTAGCTTTTTATGAGAGTGTGTAGTAGGGGTTTACGTCTGGACACCTGGTGAAGTGAACAGGCCTGAGAGGCTGAATAGCCTCCTCCTAGATCTCGCCAACAGGTTGGAAGAGGCCCTCGGTTGAGAACCGGCCATCAGGGCAGACCCCAACACTGGCGGCCTCCTGTTTCCTCCAGGACCCTTCTAGTCAAAGGGCCTCTGGACACCCAAGGCTGGGGAGTCAAAAACTAGAGGGCCCATGTTTCAGGTGAGAGGGGAAAGATTTAATCAGAACACGTGGGGCAATTTTTTCACCCGGAGGGATGTCAGTATACAGAATAGGCAGGCAGAGGAAGTAGCTGAGGCAGGTACATTAACAGCATTTAAAAGGTACTTGAACACGATAGGAAAGGTTAAGATGGATATGGTTTAGCCAAATAATACAAGCAGATGGGACCAGCTTAGATAGGCATCTTGGTCAGAATGTGTGAGTTTTGATTCTGTATGACTCTATAACTCTGACTCTCTGACCTGATGGAGTGATTGTGTAGAGTGATCTAAATGTTCAGAGAATGCAGGACCTTGATAAAAGACTGGGTGCATTGACTCGTGCTGCTGTTTACCAGATGTGCAATGTACTCACGTCAACCTGTTCTCTGCTCTTTAGCAGAGCATTGACATATTTCATTCCAGTTTGAAGTGGTAAAGAGAACTGGTTAGAATAGTATAGCCTCTGCACTACACGGACAATCAGGACCGGTGGGTGGGTGTCCCACAGGAGAAACCACTTGGCTCCCGCAACCTGCTCTAGTTAACTATGATCCAGTCTTGACCACATGTCCACCTTCTCCCTCTCCCTCACCCATCTCAACTCCCCTGTAATTGAAATGTCTATCAGTCTTGAACATCTTCACTAACTTTGTGCACAAGAAGAGTTGGGTGTTCTCTCTAGAATATCAGGAGTTGAGGGGGGTCCTGACACAGGTTTCTACAATTATGAGCTTAATAAACATACAGAGTCAGAATTCTTTTCCCAGGGACATGCTTTTAAGTTCAGAGGGGGAAAGTTTAAAGGCAAGTTTTTTTTTAATGCAGAGAATGGTAGATGCCTGGAATAGATTGCCAGGAAGAACAGTGGATGCAGCAAATTGTAAACACAAAAGTGATTTTTCAGATGCTGAAAATCTAGCGCAACACACACAAAATGCTTAAGCAACTCAGGTCAGGCACCATCTATGGAGAGGAATTATCAATCAATGTTTTGGGCTGGGGTCCAGGTGAAGGGTTTTGGCCTGAAATGACAATTGTTTATTCCTCTTGATAGATGCTGCCTGACCTGCTGTGTTCCTCAGCATTCTGTATCTCTTGTAGTGGAAGCAGGCAGTTTGGTGGGGTTGAAGAGGTTTTTAGATAGACACTTGAATGTAAAAGGTATAGACGGCTATGGATGGTGCACAAGAGGAGTATAAATTGGCCTGTCCAGTGCTGTATTATTCTACCTTCGCTAAGAATGCTGGTAGGGAGTGGGGTGGGTGGGTTAGAACCAAAGGAATTGGCAGAGTGAAGGGGCAGATCAGCCCCTGTCTGTTGTATTGGAGCGGGACAAGTCCCCTACTAGGCTCAATGCAGCATCAGACCACCGTCCAAAGCAGTGTCTGGATCCGTACCAAATCTACTCAAGTGCCCAACAGTTCATTCAAGGCTTAAGATACTGTATATTCTTTGCGCCACATTCAATTAAAATGCTTTTCCCCCTGTGACAGCACAAGACTTCATCCAACCAAATGTCAGGGCTTAACGAGCCAGCAAGGCTGATTATCTCAAAGGCTAGAGAAACACTTGGAGGTGAGAGAGGATTCTGCCCAGTAGCTCATTAAAATGGAAGCACAGTCACTTTGTAGCTACTACGGAGATCAATTATCTCTCTTCTAAGGAGGGAAAACTGTTGGCTGATCAAGCTATCAAGTCACACTTAATTAGGAAACTATCTTGTTTAGTTCATTATTGTGTCCCTGGAAGAGACGGATGTAGCCAGCTGCATCATTTTCAATAGAAAGCAAGCTTTCAAAGGCTAAGCTGGTCCCATGTAAGGAAAGGTTCATTATTCAGACATCTCCAGTCAAGCATGAACAAAGAAAACTCTCAATGTTGCTAGTCCGTCACCCTTCTTCCTGACGAGCATATCTACGAATTGAGCAAAGTTGCAATTATACTTTCCCTACATTATGGGGATTTTCAACCCCAATTCTGTTACACAGAAAACAGAAAGAAAGAACATGGTCCTCAGATGACTCCATCATCTTCACAACCAGTGAAGAGTTCTATAGGCTTGCTCAACATGACCTCATCTCAAATATGAAGGACAAATTAGGCACTGGCTGCACTGACCACATTCTCCACCTTTGCATTGGTGGAGAGCTAAAAGGGTAGGAG
Organism: Mobula birostris; assembly: GCF_030028105.1. Classification (NCBI taxonomy): domain Eukaryota; kingdom Metazoa; phylum Chordata; class Chondrichthyes; order Myliobatiformes; family Myliobatidae; genus Mobula; species Mobula birostris. Next base: position 116,196,383 of record NC_092370.1, on the reverse strand, counting down.
GCTGGTATATTTTCAAAAACTTTAAGCAACTTGTTATCCAGTTTAGAAAATGAAAACAGACTATTGCAGTTTAGCTTTTTTCCTGAATGTGGTACATTGAAAAACCTCAATTCTTCAAAGCATTTATAAATGCCATGTATGGAATATTGTGCTGGAGGCCAATCACTCCAGAACTGAGGCATCCCACACACCGGAGCTTGTGTGAAAGCCATTACATCCATGGTTTCTCCCTGAACAGAGTAAAATTCTATTCTCATTGTGAATTACTCACAGAATAAAATGTTAAAGAATTAGCATTGACACTGATCGGTTCACACAGGGCTTTAAAGAGTCTAGGATGAATGAACGCTTTGAATGAGAAGGTTAGATCAATGTCTTGGTAAATCTTTCCTAATAAGAGATGGGTAGCACAAGCAAGATGCAAACTTCACACACTGGGCTCCATAGAGTTAGGGCAGCCCCTGTAGAGTACAAGGTTTAAATACATCTAACTTATTGATCAGCTCAGAAGTGAGACTTCTAGCCCATGATGCTCTGATACTGCTGAGAACTGAAGTGATTTCTATCACATGAGTTTGCCCATTACCTACACCAACAGGAACTCATCATTATTAGTGTTTTAGTGCCCTAACAATTAACGTAAGCATACAAACTAGGAACAGAAGGGAACATTCAGTCCTTCATATCTGCTCCATTAGCCGATAGGATTAAAGTTTATCCTATATGGCTCAAGTCTGCTTCTTTATGATTCCGTCATTGATCAACAACTGTCAACTGCAGGCACAGATTCATACAGCACTGAAATAGGTCCTTTGTCCTAGTTGTTTCACACTCACCAACATTCCCACTTAGGCTACATCTATATGCCTGCATTTGGACTATATCCCTCTAAACCTCTATCTATGGATCTGTCCAAGTATCCCATCACAGTTATCTGGGTGCAAAGTTTCAAAGAAGTACAGCGTTTTGGGATAGTACAGTAGCACACCAAGTAGAGCTACTGACTCAGGTTCGATCCTGGCCTCAGGATATGCTCAGTTAAAACATTCTCTCTGTGACCACGTGCTCTTGTTCCCTCCCACAACCCTCAAACATGCATGTTGTTAGATTAATTGACCACTGTAACTTGTCTCCAATGTGAAAGTGGATGTTGAATCTTGGGGGAGCTGATGAAAATGTGCGGAGAATTTGTGTAAATGATGCTCACCATAGGCCTGATGGGCTTTAGACCTACGTACTTCAGCTTTGGATGACTCTATGAATAAACAAATTTCTTTTCACCTAAATCCTAAATGGTTTATCCCAGAACATTGCACTCTGAAACTGAGGATACAGTAATTTGTCTTTAAATATTTATTTGAAAACATTAATAAGGATAAGTGGTTTTGTCTTGGCTATTTCCATGATCTGGGAGATCAGGTCCAAGAATTGACCCATTACTGCAATGTGTAGATGGGACTACTGGCTCTCCCAAGGTTGCCCCAACTCCATACATTCCATAAATCAGCATCACGATTCCAGTCCCCTTTTCCCTAATCTCTCCCAGCTTTGCTCCTCACAACTTTGATAAAATTCCCTCAGTAAGCTGCCAATTGTAACGATAATTGGGATTTACTCATGTCACATGTACCAAGGTACAATGAGATGCTTGTCTTGCATATTGTTCATACAGATCAATCCATTACACAGCGCATTGAGATAGTACAAGGTCAAAAAATAAGATGCAGACTAAGGTGTAACAGCTACAGAGAAAGTGCAGTGTAGACAGACAACAAGGTGCAAGGTCATAATGAGGTACATTGTGAGATTGAGAGTCCATTTTATCATGATAGTCTCATAACAGCTGGGTAGAATCTGACCTTGAGCTTGGTGGTACATGCTTTCAGGCTTTTGTGTCTCCTACCCAATGGGGGAGGGAGAAGAGAGAATGTCTGAGTTGGCTGGGGCCTTTGATCATGTTGGCTGCTTTACTGAACCACTGAGGAGTGCAGAAAGAGTCGGAGGGGAGGCTGGTTTCTGTGATGTGCTGAGCAATTTCTACAACTCTTTGCATGTTTCTGTTATCTCAGGCAGAACAGTTGTCATATCAAGTTGTGATACATCTAGATAGGATGCATCCTATGGTGCATCTGAATAATAGCCCAGCACCCTCTCCCATTGACAATATTTCTTAAATGTTGTTATCATACCCACTCGACTACTTTCTCTAGCAGCTCATTCTCTCTATACGTGATCCTCTGCATGAAGAAGTTGCTCCTCAGGTCCCATTTACATCTTACCCCTTTCACCTTAACGCCACAACTTCGAGTTTTTGGTTCTCTTCCACTGGTAAAAAAAGATAGTGCGCATTCTCCCTCATATAACCCTTGTGATTTTATGCACCTCTGTAAAGACACCCCTCAGTATCCAAAGCTCCAAGGAAAAAATTCCTAGCCTGCCCAATCTGTCTCATAAGTCTCATAAGTCTCCTTTGTACTCTTTCCAGCTTTATGATATCTTTCCTATAACGGTGACCAACCCTGCAGAGCAGACTTACTGGGTCAAATGGCCCATTTCTGCTCCTGCATTCAAATGTGGCCTCACCAATGTCTTGTAGAAATGTCACTTAACATCCCAACTTTTATACTCCTTGGCTTGACTGATGAAGACTGGTAATGCCTATTGTCTTCTTCACTACTCTGTCTACCTGTGAGGTCACTTTCAGTCAATTATGTTCCAGTACTCCTAAATCCCTCTGGTTCATGACATTCCCCAGATCACTGCTCTGGAGCCCTAGAGCCTCCACTCTCATATATCCATACAGCCCAGGAACCAGCCCTTTTGCTCACAATGATGTGCCAAACCAATTAATAATCAAATGGCTAACTAAAAGAATCCCTTCTGCTTACACAGTGACCATATCCTTCCATTTTCCTTACACTCATGTGCATATCTAAATGGCTCTGATGTTTCTGTCTCTACCACCACCGCAGGGAGCGCATTCCAGGTATCCACCACTCTCTGTGTTAATAACTTGCCTCTCACATCACCCTTGAAATTAAGCCCTCTCACCTTAAATGCATGCCCTCTGGTATTAGGCATTTCAACCCTTGAGGAAAGATATTCTATCTCTGCTGCTCATAATCATGTAAACCTCTATCAGATCTCACCTCAGCCTCTGGCGCTCCAGAGAAAACAACCCAAGCTCGTCTAAGCTGTTTTCATTTTTGTTATAATACTTACCCTCTAATCAAAGCAACATCCTGGTAAACCTCCTCTGTGCCCTCTCCAAAGCCTTGACATCCTTCCTAAAATGGGGCAGACAGAACTGTGTGTAATACAGTACGCAATACTCCAGATACAGCCTGAATAGAGTTTTATAAAGCTGCAGCATAACTTCCTGACTTTTGAACTCAATGCCTCAACTAATAAAAGCACCCATTTCTTATTTCAGCTTAAATATGTTTTTATAAAGTTTATTGAAAGTGTACCCTCTTGGATGTAAAAATTATACTCTAATGGAGCTGTTTAAAATGATTAACAATTGATGGCCAATGTTCAAAGAGAAGCAAAAACAATTAGAGGAACTCAGCAGGTTGCTCCTTTGTTAATGATGAAGTGAGCAGGAAGGAGGTCTTGAAAGCCTCCGTACAGTCTTGAGAAGCATGGAAGAACGGAACGTCCCCAGAGGCTAGGGGGTAGCCTACATACCTCTAGTCATTCAAGCCCTGTGCTATGAAAGTCAAGTCCCTAATCTGAACCAGCGTTTCCAGTGCAGAACACAAAGCTCATCCTCCTGGTGAGATGTTAAACGTAAAACCATAGGACATAGGTGCAGAATTAGGCTATTCGGCCACCAAGTCTGCTCCACAATCCGATCATGGCTGATTTATTTTCCTTCTCAACCCAATTCTGCCTTCTCCCCATAAACTTTGACCACCCCTTACTAATCAAGAACCTATCAAACTCTGCTTTAAACATACACGAATCTGTGGAATTCATTGCTACAGATGTTTGTGGCAATGAATTCCACAGGTTCACCATCCACCGTTCTTCCTTTGTTCTTGGAATGGTTCTTATAAATTTCCACTAATCTTCTTAAATGCCAGTACATTATTCCTTAAATGCAGAGCCCAAAACTGCGCACAATACTCCAAATATAGTCTGATCAATGCCTTATAAAGCCTCAGGATTATATCATTATATTTAGATTCTAGCCCCCTCAAAATAATTGTTAACAGTGCATTTGCCTTCCTTCCTACAGACTCATCCTGCAAGTTAATCTTTAAGGATTCCCGCAATAGGATTCCCAAGTCCCTTTCCACCTCCAATTTCTGTATTTGCTCTGCATTTAGAAAATCTTCTATGGCTTTATTCCTCCTACTAAAGTACATGATCATACCCTTTCCTAAAGCATCTGCAACCTATTTGCTTATTCTCCTAATCTGTCCAAATCCTTTTGCAGACTTACTGCTCAACCTATCTTTGAACAACTCTAACATCCAAATCATTACAAATAATGTGGAAAGTTAAAAGTGAAACTAAAATCGAACCCAACACAGACCCCTGTGGAGCACTATTAATCACTGACAGCCAACCGGAAAATGTCTTCTTTATCTCCAGTCTTTGTCTTTGGCCAGTCTATCCATGCTAGTATCTTTCCTTTAATACCATGGAGCGCATATCTAGTTTGGTATCATTGACAAAAGCCTTTTGACAACCTAAGTAAACAACATCCATTGATTCTCTTTTGTCTATCCTGCCTATTGTTTCCTCAAGGAATTCCAACAGATTTGTCAGGCAAGATTTTCCCTTAAGGAAACTATGGTGACTTTGTCATGGTCCGGTCCATGAAGTCTGCGTTCCGGTTCATGGTCCAGTCGGTTGACTCCAGCCTCCGGGTCTTCTGGCTGTCCCTTGTTTTAGTTGGGCTTCATCATAGGCACCTGATGCTTGTCTTGGGCATGGGAATATAAGTGGACCTGGGTTCGAGTGTGGTTGCTGGTTCATTTTGTCATATGAGGGGTGCTGAGGGTGGACCCAAGTGCAAGACACAGACACTGAAGTACTAGGAACAGGACTTGACTAGAGAGCTGGGACAAGAACACAGACCTGGGCTAGGACATTGGCTAGGCAAGCGGAACCAGGACAAGGAACTGGGAACTAGGAGCCTGGGCTTGGACTCCGAGCCGGAGACTGGACTAGGACCCAGAACCTGGGTCTTGACTAGGGCCCGGACCCCGTAACTAGGCGAGGACATGACGTAGCTACAGGACAGGACATGGCTTGGGTTCTTTCATGGCGTAGCCACGTCATGTCCTCGCCTAGTTCCGGGGTCCAAGCCCTAGTCAAGACCCAGGTTCTGGGTCCTAGTCCAGTCTCCGGCTCGGAGTCCAAGCCCAGGCTCCTAGTTCCCAGTTCCTTGTCCTGGTCCCGCTTGCCTAGCCAATGTCCTAGCTCAAGTCTGTGTTCTTGTCCCAGCTCTCCAGTCAAGTCCTGTTCCTAGTACTTCAGTGTCTGTGTCTTGCATTTGGGTCCGCTCCCAGCACCCCTAATATGACAGAACGAACCAGCACCCACACTCGAACCCAGGGCCACTTATATTCCCATGCCCAAGACGAGCATCAGGTGCCTATGATGAAGCCCAACTGAAACAAAGGACAGCCGGAAGACCCGGAGTCCGGAGTCCACGGACCGGACCGTGAACCGGAACGCGGACTTCACAGACCAGACCATGACAGACTTTGGCCTATTTTATCATGTGCCTCCAAGTACCTCGAAGCCTCATCCTTAATAATAAAACTATAAGACCTTAAAATACAAGAGCAGAATTAGGCCATTTGACCCATCAGATCTGCTCTGCCAATTCATCATGGTTGATCCATTTTCCCTCTCAGCCCCAGTCTCCTGCCTTTTCCCCATATCCCTTCATGCACTGACTAATCAAGAATCTGTCAACCTCTGCCTTAAAAATACCCAAAGTCTTGGCCTCCACAGCCACACGTGGCAACAAATTCCACAGATTCCCCACTGTCTGGTGAAAGAAAGTCCTACTCATCTCCATTTTAAAGGACGCCCTTCTATTCTGAACTTATATCCTCTGGCCTTAAACTCCCCCACCATAGTAAACATCCTCTCCAGATCTGCTCCTTCGAGGTCTATCAATATTTAATAGCTTTCAATTAGGTTACCCCTAATTCTTCTGAATTCCGGTGAATACAAGCCCAGAGCCATCAAATGCTCGTCATATGACAAGCCTTTCAATCCCAGAATCATTTCTGTGAACACCCTTTGAAACTTCCCCAATGTTAGCACATCCTTTTTTGGATAAGGAGCCAAAACTGCTCAAAGTACTCCAAGTGGGGCCCTACAGTGCCTCAAAACGACATCATTACTTTTATATTCTAGTCCTCTTGAAATGAATGCTAACATTGCATTTGCCTTTCTCACCACTAACTCAACTTGCAAATTAACCTTTGGGAATCTTGCACAAGGACATCCAAGTCACTTTTCTCCTCAGATGTTGCATTTTCTCTCCATTTATACAATAGTCAACCCTTTCATTTCTTCCACCAAAGTGCATGACCATACACTTCCTGACACTATATTCCATCTGCCACTTCATTGCCGATTTTCCTAATCTAACCAAGTCCTTCTATAGCTGCTTTACTTCCTCAAACCTCCCTGCCCCTCTACCTATCCTTGTATCATCTGCAAATGTTGCCACAATGCCATCAATTCCATCATCCAAGTCATTGACATATAACACCAAAAGAATAGGTCCCAACACAGACCCCTGTCCAACACCACTAGTCAATGGCAGCCAACCAGAAAAGGCTTCCTTTATTCCCACTCTTTGCCTCCTGCCAATCAGCTACTGTTTTATCCATACTAGTATTTTTCCTGTAATACCACTGGCTCATAAATTGTTAAGTAGCACCATGTCTGGAACCTTGTGAAAGGTGTTGAGAATCCAAGTACACAACATCCAACCAATTCCCCTTTGTCTATCCTGCTTGTTATTTCTTCAAAGAATTCCAATAGATTTGTCCTGCAAGATTTACCTTTGAGGAAAAGATGCTGTGTATGTCCTATATTATCACGTGTCTTCAAGTTCCCCAAAACCACATCCTTCCCAATTGACTCCAACATCTTCCCAACCACTGAGGTCAGACTAACTGGCCTATAGTTTCTTTTCTTTTGCCTCTCTCCCTTAGAACCATAGAACCAAAGAACAATACAGCACAGACCCTTCTTGAAGGGTCAAGTGACATGTGCAATTTTTCAATCTTCTGGAACCATTCCAGAGTCTAGTGATTCTTGAAAGACCATTGCTAATGCATAAACAATCTCTTTCAGAACCCTGGGGTGTACATCATCTGGTTGAGGTGATTCATCTACCTTCAAATCTTTCAGTTTCCCAAGAACCTTCTGACTAGTAATGGCAAATTCACACACTTCTGCATCCTGACACTCCCAAACTTCCACCTTACTGCTAGTGCCTTCTGCAGTGAAGCCTGATGCATGATACAAATTCAGTTCATCTGCCATTTCTTTGTCCCTCTTTACAACCTCTCCAGCAGTCCAATGTCCACTCTCGACTCTCTTTTACGCCTTATGTATCTGAAGAAATTTTTAGTATTAATTTTAAAATTATTGGCTAGTTTACCTTTGTATTCCATCTTTTCCTTCTTAATCACTTTTTAATTGCTTTCTGTTGGTTTTTAAAAGCTTCCCAATCCTCTAACTTCCCACTAATTTTTGCTTTATTATATTCTCTGTCTTTGACTTTTTGTTGGCTTTGACTTCCCTTATTTGCCATGGTGTTTCATCTTGCCTTTAGAATACTTCTTCCTCTTTGGGAATAGTACTGTATCTATCCTGCTCCTTCCAATTTGCTTCCAGAAATTCCAGCCATTGCTGCTCTGCTGTCATCCCTGCCAGTGTTCTTTTCCAATCGATCTTGGCCAGCTGCTCTCTCATTCCCTTTGCTCCACTGTAATACTGATACATCTGACTTTAGCTTCTCCTTCTCATATTGCAGGGCACATTCTATCATAGTATGGTTACTGTTCCCCTTGTGTTTCTTTACCTTAAGCTCTCTAATCAATTCCAGTCCAAACCAGAATAGCCAATCCCCTGGTGCACTCAGCCACGAGCTGCCCTAAAAAGCCATCTCATAGGCATTCTAGAAATTGCCCTTCTTGGGATTCAGCACTAACCTGATTTTCCCAATATACCTGCATATTGAAATCCCCCCATGATGATTGTAACATCACCCTTTTGGCTTGCATTTTCTATTTCCTGTTATAATTTGTAGACCACATCCTAACTAATGTTTGAGGATCCATATATAATTCACATCAGGGCTTTTTTAGCCTTGCAGTTTCTTAGCTCTACCCTCAAAGATTCAATATCTTCTGATCCTATGTCACCTTGTTCTAATGATTTGATTTTATTTTTTAACAACAGAGCCACCATTCCCCCCACCCCCGCCTACCTACCTGTCCTTTTGATACAATGTGAATCCTCGGATGTTAAGCTCCCAGCTATAATCTTCTTTCCACCACAATTCAGTGATGCCCACAATGTCAAACATGCCAATCTGTAACTGTGCTACAAGTTCATCTACCTTATTCCGTATACTGCACACATTTAAAACACCTTCAGTCCTGTATTCACCCTTTTCCATTTTCTCCTTTTACATTGAAACTCACCCTGTTGACTGCAATTATGCCCATCAACAGCCTCTCCTCGCTACCAAGTCTCACTACACACTGTCTCAGTTTGTAAACTGCAATCTTGTCCTCAATACTATAACTTTGCTTTTCATCACCCTGCCAAATTACTTTAAATTCTCCCGAACAACTCCAGCAAACATGTCTGCAAGGATATTGGTCCCCCTTGGGTTCGGGCCAACTCATCCCTTTTGTATAGGTCGTACCTTCCCCAGAAGCGATCCCGATGATCCGTAAATCTGAACCCTTGCCCCCTGTACCAGTTCCTCAGCCATACATTCACCTGCCAATTCATCCTATTCTTCCTTTCACTGGGGCATGGCTTGAGATTACTACCCTGGAGGACTTGTTTTCCAGCTTTCTACCTGACTCCCTAAAATCTTTCTTGAAGACCTCCTCACCTTGTCTACTTATGTCGTTGGTGCGAATATGTACCAAGACTTCTGGCTGCTCACCCTTGCCCTTTGAGTATACCATGGACCCAATGCAAGACATTCCTGACTCTGACACCTGGGAGGCAACATACCATCTAGGTATCTCTATTGTACCCACAGAACCTCATCTCTGTTCCTCTGACTATAGAATCTCCTGCAATCCTCTTCACCTCTCTGCTCTTTTGAGCCACAGCACCAGACTCAATGCCAGAGACCTGGTCACTGTGGCTCCCTACTGGTAGGTTATCTCCCTTAACAGTATCTAAAGTTGTATACTTATTATTGAGGCAAACAGCCACAGGGAAACCCGGTTCACAGCACGAGAGGAAACCAGTTGGCCCTTTCTGTCCATAACAGTTCTTCAAAAGAGCTCTACAATTATTTCTTCCCCCCATAGTTCATTTGATTCATTTTAAAGTCTCTGTTAAATGTTTCCTTGTACATCACAATACACTGCATAAAGTCATTTTCTTCTCTCCCCACTAGTTCTTTCCCTTTCATTCCAGGTCCTCTGGTCAATGGCTCTCCTGCTCTGGAAATATTTACTTACTCTAAGCAATGCCCTTGGATGCTCTCTATGGAAGATTTCACAACACACCACCACCCTTTCCCTTATCCTTCTCTGCTCTGTTAAAAACAATATATCACATCCCTGGTTTCTCCAGCACTAAAACCCCTCACCCCTGGAGCAGATACAGTAAATCCCTTCCACAGCCCCTCTGATCCCAGCTGTGTCCAGCCCTTCTGAAGCTTAACCCAATGTTTTATAACAATTCTAGCAGAAGGGCAAGAACAAATACTTCTGGCGGAAAAAGATACAGGTTAATTTTCTGCTTTCTCCTCTTCCCATTGTCAGCATTTTTAGAATGTACACTGAAGGCAAAGGCAGACATTTAAGGGAAGATTTCTGGAGCTGGGAATAAACCTCATCCATTTATGCTTAGAGAATAAGGCAGCAAGGGGCTGGAAAAATAATTTTAAAATTGGTTAATCCTAGAATTAAGATTGATTAGGTGCAAAGGCTTATTGTGTAAAGCATAGGTCAATGAGCTAAGCATTCATAAAGGTGTAGTCAAAGATTTTATCAGTGCAGTAAAAGGACCTTAACAGTGCTGTAATGAGTATGGGCAAGGATGCTGCAGAGTTGTAACAGAGCGGGCAAAGATATTATCAGTGCTAAACTAAATATGATGTTACAGGCACCAGATTCTGAAGATGCTCAAAATCTTCAGCAACACACAAAGTGCTGGAGGAACTCAGCAGACCAGGCAGCATCTGTGGAGGGAAATAAACACCTCCTGTTTTGGACTGAGACCTTTCACCAGGTCTGGACAGGAAGGGGACAGAATCCAGATTAAGAAGGTGGATGGAGGAGAATGAGGTCAAACTGGCAAGTGATGGGTGAGATCAGGCGTGGCAGTAGAATGGTGGGTTGGAGAGGGGAATGATGTGAGAAGCTGGAAGGTGATAGGTGGAAGGGATAGGGGGCTGAGGAAGAAGGCGTCTGATGGGAGAAGACAATGCAGTAAAGGGAAGGAGGTGGGGAACTGGGGGGATATGATAGGAAGTTAATGGCAGGGTACAGAAGAGGTCAGATGACACTCTACCTGTGAGTCTGTCAGAGTCATTTATTGTGTCCAGTGCTCCCAGTGTGGCCTTCTCTACATCAGTGAGACTTGATACAGATTGAGGGACTGCTTTGTCGAGCACCTTTACACTGTCTGCCACAAAAGGCGAGATCTTCTGGTGGCCACCAATTTCAGTTCCACCTCATTTTCCCACAGTGGCATGTCTGTCCATAGCCTCCCCTACTGTCATGATGAGGCCAAGCACAGGCTGGAGAACAACAACTCATATCCTATCTGGATAGCCTCCAACCTGACGGGCATGAACATAGATTTTTATAATATCTGGTTACTTCCCTTTGTTTCCCCTCCATCTCCCATTTTTCTCCTCACATTCTGATGGCCCTCTCACCCCTTCCCTTCCCCTCTCTGACCTTAATGACTTGCCCATCACTTCTCTCTGGTTCTCGCCTACTTTTAATAACTCCACTGTCTCCTCCTATCGGGTCCCTGCTTCCTCACCTCTCCAACCATCACCTTCCAGTTCCTCAAATCATATTCCCCTTCCCTGCCAAACCATCTCTCTCATCTGGTCTCACCTATCACCTGCCAGCTTGTACAACTTCCCTCCCACCATCTTCTTATTCTGCCTTCTGGACCCTCCCTTTGCAGCCCTGATGAAGGGTCTCGGGCTGAAACGTCAACTGTTTACTTTCCTCCATAGATAGAACCATAGAACTATAGAACATGACAGCACAGAAACAGGCCTTTTAGCCCTTCTTGGCTGTGCTGAACCATTTTTCTGCCTAGTCCCACTGACCTGCACCTGGACCATATTGCTCCATACACCTCTCATCCATGTACCTGTCCAAGTTTTTCTTAAGTGTTAAAAGTGAGCCTGCATTTACCACTTCATCTGGCAGCTCATTCCACACTCCCACCACTCTCTGTGTGAAGAAGCCCACTCCCCGCCCCGCCCCAGATGTTCCATTCAAATTTTTCCTCCTTCACCCTTAACCCATGTCCTCTGGTTTTTTTCTCCCCTAGCCTCAGTGGAAAAAGCCTGCTTGCATTCATTGTATCTATACCCATCATAATTTTATATACCTCTATCAAATCTCCCCTCATCCTTCTACGCTCCAGGGAATAAAGTCCTAACCTTTTCAACCTTTCTCTGTAACTGAGTTTCTCAAGTCCCGGCAACATCCTTGTAAACCTTCTCTGCACTCTTTCAACCTTAATAATATCCTTCCTCTCATTTGGTGACCAAATCTGCACACAATACTCCAAATTCGGCCTCACCAATGCCTTATACAACCTCATCATAACATTCCAACTCTTATACTCAATACTTTGATTAATAAAGGCCAATGTACCAAAAGCTCTCTTTACGACCCTATCTACCTGTGACGACACTTTTAGGGAATTTTGTATCTATACTCTCAGATCCCTCTGTTCCACTGCACTCCTCAGTGCCTTACCATTTATCCTATATGTCCTACCTTGGTTTGTCCTTCCAAAGTGCAATACCTCACACTTGTCTGTATTAAACTCCATCTGCCATTTTTCAGCCCATTTTTCCAGCTGGTCCAAATCCCTCTGCAAGCTTTGAAAACCTTCCTCACTGTCTACTACACCTCCAATCTTTGTATCATCAGCAAATTTGCTGATCCAATTTACCACATTATCATCCAGATCATTGATATAGATGACAAATAACAATGGACCCAGCACTGATCCCTGTGGCACACCACTACTCACAGGCATCCACTCTGAGAAGCAATCCTCCACTACCACTCTCTAGCTTCTTCCATCGAGCCAATGTCTAATCCAATTTGCCACCTCTCCATGTATACCTAGCTGCTGCCTGACTTGCTGAGTTCCTCCAGCATTTTGCGTGTGCTACATAACTATATCCGGATTGGTGACGGTTTCATCACCTCTCTGGTGTTACAGTTGCAAACACTTCTGTAAATGTATGATGATGGTGTTATTAGAGGTGTAACATCCTCTATGGAGGTGTTAACAATTCTGTAGCCATACAGGGAAAGGTGTGTCAGTGCTGCCTCAGTAAAGAGTAAGGTACCATAGCTCTGTAATATTATGGCTAAAGGTACTATCAATGTTGTAGGAGGACAGGCAAGGGTGTTCTCATATTATAACCCTGAGTTGATGAAGGATTAGGATATTGAGACCTCAGACCTGGTACAAAACATGGTCTGTTGGGCAACAAGACCTGTATACCCCTGAAACCCAGACTGCCAAATACAGGTACCACAAGGAACTGGAGAGATGTCACCAACGCTGTTTCTACATTCACTGAGAGGGGAAGTGAACCAAAATCAGTGTCCCCTTCCCTTCTGATGTCTCCAGCACTGAATCCCTACATTGACTTGTCAAGATGGCACTGGCGAACCACAGCAACATGTTTTGGATGGATTAGAAAACTTCTAAAGATACTTCCTCTGAGTCACTCTCACTGTAATCTGCCATCTGCAATTTCCCTTTAAGCAACATACTTTTGAACCATCTTAATGAATCAATGATTTCACAATCTTCTGAAGGACTTGGTGGGATTAACTCTCAAGCAGACAGGCAAGGCACTTTTAAGTAGACAAAGGTGCATCACCATGCCCAGGAGAGAGGGAGAAGGGGAGCACTGCAAGCTAGACTGAAACGCAGAGGAATGAAAGCTCCCCCACCCAGAATCTTATTAGCAAATGTACACTTGCTGGAGAACAAGATTGAGGACCTAAGACAAGATTGCTGTATCAGAGGGAAATGAGGAATTGTTGTGTTCTGTGTTCCACAGAGACATGGCTCACTTTAAACGTGTCGTATATGTCAGCAAGACCTGAGAACTTCTCTATACACAGGACAGACCGGACTGCCAATAGGAGAAGGCAAATGGTGAGGGTCTGTGTTTCATGATAAACTCTTTGTGGTACTTGGGTGCCGTGGTCTTGTTGCACTCTTGATCCCCAAACCTGGAACATCTAGTGATTAAGCGCCAATCATTCTGCTTATCAAGAGATTTTTCCTCAGTAATCTTAACCACAGTTTACATATTGCAAAAAGCCAACATTATCAGGCACTCGTGATTGTGAACGATGCCAATACCAATCAAGTAACAGCCCAACCCAATACCTTTCAAATCATAGTCGGGGACTTCAATCAGGCTTGTTTGAAGAAATCTTTGCTTAGTTATCATCAAAATATAACCCGCAGGACCAGGGATCCCAAAACACTCAACTACTTCTATACTACGATTAGCAATGTCTACTGTTTCAAGCCAAGACTGCATTTTGTGAAATCTGATCATTTGATTGTCTCTCTCCTACCTGAATACAGACAGAGGCTAAAGACCAAGAGGGCAACAAAGGCGTGGTTGTGGAAGACAGAGGAATGGCTATGTGTTTTGATTCAGTGGACTGGGCTGTGTTGAAGGATTCATCAGAGAATCTGAATGAAATCACCATGTTTGTCATGGACTTTATAAAAACAATTGTAGATGCATATGACCCCACAAAATCATTTCGAGTTTTCCCCAACTAGAAGCCTTGGATGAACCATGAGATTCACAGTCTGCTGAGAGCCAGATCAGTGGCATTCAGGTCTGGCAACCAAATGGATACAAAAGATTCGGGTACAATCTCTGGAAACCCATTTCAATAATATGGAGTGGCAATTCTTGACCAAACTTGAATCACTGAAGGATGCTCGACGGCTGTGGAAAGGCTTGAATGCCACTGCCTCCTACAAAGTGAAGCCAAGCGACCTAGGTGACAACAAGGCTTTGCTCCCAGCTGAGCTCAATGCCTTCTACGCTCGATTTGACCATCAAAACAAAGGGCAATCTTCATGAACTCCCACAGCTTCCAATGACTTCAGTCTCTGAGGCCGGCACGAGAGCATCCTTCAGAAGGGTGAACACACGGGAAGTATCTGGCCCAGGTGGGGTACCTGGCTAAAGGCCTGTGCTTATCAACTGACTAGGGTGTTTACCATTAACTTCACCCTCTCACTTCGCAGTCCGAGGGACCCAGATGTTTCAACAGGCTTCACTTACACCAGTGCCTAAGGAAAATGTAGTTACCTACCTCAATGACTATCACCCAGCAGCACTTACATACATTCACTGTGCTGAAGAGCTTTCAGAGGTTGGTGATGAAACATATCAACTTCTGCCTGAGATGGATCCACTCCAGCTTGTGTGCCGTCACAACAGGTCCAGAGCAGATGACATTTCATTGGCTTTTCACAACCCTGGACCTTCAGGATGGTGAAGTTGTGTACATCAAGATGCTCTTTATTGACTACAGCTCGATGTTTAATACTATCATCCCCTCAAGACTAATCAATAAACTTCAAGACCTTGGCCTGAATACCTCCTTGTGCACCTGGATCTTTGGTTTCCTCACTTGCAGACCCCAGTCAGTTCGGACTGGCATAATCACCTTCTCCACAACGTGCACCACAAGGCCCTGTGCTTGGAAATTCACTTTATAATTATGACTAAGCGCAGCTCCAAAGCCAAGTTTAAGCTTGCTGGTGACATCAGTGTTGTTGGCTGAAGCAAAGGTGGTGAATCAGCATATAGGAGGGAGATTAAAAACCTGCTCGAGTGGTGTCACAACGACAACCTCTCACTCTTCAGGAAGGTAGAGAGACAGACAAAAGGAAATTATAGGCCAGTTAGTCTGTCAGTGTTGGAGTCAATTGTTAAGGTTGTTGTTTTGGGGTGCTTGGAGGCACGTGATAAAAGAAGCTGTAGTCAGCATGGTTTCTTCAAGGGAAAATCTTGTCTGACAAATCTGTTAGCATTCTCTGAAGAAATAACAAGTAGAATAGACAAAGGAGAATTGGTTGATTTTGTGTTCTTGGACTTTCAGAGGCCTTTGACAAGGAACCACATATGAGGCTGGTTAATATGCTACAAGCCCTCAGTATCATAGGGAAGATTCCAGAATGGATAAAGTAGTTGCTGATTGGCAGGAGGCAAAGGGTGGAAATAAAGGGAGCCTTTTCTGGTTGGCTGCTGGTGACTGGTACTGTTCCACAGCAATCTGTGTTGGGACCAATTCTTTTTACTTTATATGTCAATGATTTAGATGATGGTATTGATGGCTTGGTTGCAAAGTTTGCAGGCGGTATGAAGGTAGGTGGAGGGCAGGTTGTTTTGAGGAAGTAGAGAGGCTACAGAAGGGCTTAGACAGATGATGAGAATGGGCAAAGAACTGGCAGGTGGAATACAGTGTTGGGAAATGTATGGTCATGCACTTCGGTAGGAGAAGTGAAAAGGTTGACTATTTTCTAAATGGAGAGAAAATACAAAAAACTGAGGCACAAAAGGACTTGTGATTCCTTGTGCAGGATTCCCTAAAGGTTAATTTTCAGTTTAAGTCTATGGTGAGGAAGGCAAATGTGATATTAGTATTTATTTCAAGAGGACTAGAATATAAGTAGGTCATGGTTCATTTTGGTAGGTCAATAGACAATAGACAATAGGTGCAGGAGTAGGCCATTTGGCTCTTCGAGCCAGCACCACCATTCACTGTGATCATGGCTGATCATCCACAATCAGTACCCCGTTCCTGCCTTCTCCCCATATCCCTTGACTCCGCTATCATTAAGAGCTCTATCTAACTCTTTCTTGAAAGTATCCAGAGAATTGGCCTCCACTGCCTTCTGAGGCAGAGCATTCCACAAATCCACAACTCTCTGGGTAAAAAAGATTTTGCTCAACTCCATTCTAAATGGCCTACCCCCTTATTCTCAAATTGTGGCCTCTGGTTCTGTACTCCCCCAACATCAGGAACATGTTTCCTGCCTCTAGCGTGTCCAATCCCTTAATAATCTTATTTGTTTCAATTATATCCCCTCTCATCTTTCTAAATTCCAGTGTATACAAGCCCAGTCGCTCCAATCTTTCAACATATGACAGTCCCGCCATCCTGAGAATTAAGCTCATGAACCTCCGCTGCACTCCCTCAATAGCAAGAATGTCCTTCATCAAATTTGGAGATCAAAACTATACACAATACTCCAGGTGTGGTCTCGCCAGGGCCCTGTACAACTGCAGAAGGACCTCTTTGCTCCTATACTCAATTCCCCTTGTTATGAAGGCCAACATGCCATTAGCTTTCCTCGCTGCCTGCTGTACCTGCATGCTTACTTTCAGTGACTGATGAACAAGGACACCAAGGTCTCATCGTACTTCCCCTTTTCCTAACTTGACATCATTCAAATAGTAATCTGCCTTCCTGTTCTTGCCACCAAAGTGAATAACCTGACATTTATCCGCATTAAACTGCATCTGCCATACATCTGCCCACTCACCCTGCATTCTCATAACATCCTCCTCACATTTCACACTGCCACCCAGCTTTGTGTCATCTGCAAATTTGCTGATGTTACTTTTAATCCCCTCATCTAAATCATTAATGTAAATTGTAAATAGCTGCGGTCCCAGCACTGAGTCTTGTGGTACCCCACAAGTCACTGCCTGCCATTCTGAAAGGGACCTGTTTATCCCTCTCTTTGTTTCCTGTCTGCCAACCAATTTTCTATCCATGTCAGTACCCTACCCCCAATACCATGTGCTCTAATTTTGCCCACTAATCTCCTATGTGGGACCTTATCAAAGGCTTTCTGAAAGTCCAGGTACACTATATCCACTGGCTTTCCCTTGTCCATTTGCATAGTTACATCCTCAAATACGATGGCAGAATATAGTATTAATGGTAAGACTCTTGGCAGTGTGGAGGATCAGAGGGATCTTGGGGTCTGAGTCCATAGGATGCTCAAAGCAGCTGTGCAGGTTGACTCTGTGGTTAAGAAGGCGTACAGTGTATTGGCCTTCATCAATCATGGAATTGAATTTATTTGCTGAGAGGTAATGTTGCAGTTATATAGGACCCTGGTCAGACCACACTTGGAGTACTGTGCTCAGTTCTGGTCATCTCACTACAGGAAGGATTTGGAAGCCATAGAAAGGGTGCAGAGGAGATTTACAAGGATATTGCCTGGATTGGGAAGCATGCCTTATGAGAATAGGTGAGTGAACTTGGCCTTCTCTCCTTGGAGCGACGGAGGGTGAGAGGTGACCTGATAGAGGCGTATAAGATGATGAGAGGCATTAATCGTATGGATAGTCAGAGGCTTTTCCCAGAGCTGAAATGGTCGCCACAAGTGGACACTGGTTTAAGGTGCTGGGGAGTAGGTACAGAGGAGATGTCAGGGGTAAGTTTTTTACTTAGGAGTGGTGAATGCGTGGAATGGGCTGCTGGCAACGGTGGTGGAGGCAGATATGATAGGGTATTTTAAGAGACTTTTAGATAGGTACATGAAGCTTAGTAAAATAGAGGGCTATAGGTAAGCCTGGTAATTTCTAAGGTAGGGACATGTTCGGCATAACTCTGTGGGCCAAAGGGCCTGTATTGTGCTGTAGATTTTCTATGTTTCTATAAGAACAAGGATGTAATGTTGAGACTTTATAAAGCACTGGTGAGGCCTCACTTGGAGTATTCTAAGCAGTTTTGGGCCCTTTATCTGAGAAAGGATGTGCTGAAACTGGAGATAGTTCAAAGGAAGTTCACAAAAATGATTCCAGGATTGAACGGCTTGTCATATGAAGAGCGTTTGATGGCTCTGGGCCTGTACTCACTAGAATTCAAAAGAAGGAGGGGTGACCACATTGAAAACTATTGAATGGTGAAATGCATTGATAGAGTGGATGTAGAGAGGATGTTTCCTTTGGTGGGAGTGGGGAGTGTCTAAGACTAAAGGACAGAGCCTCAGAATAGAGATGGGGGGGGGGAGTGTCATTTTAGAGTGGCAATGAGAAGGAATTTCTTTAGCTGGAGAGTGGTGAATCTGTGGAACATGTTGCCACAGGCAGCTGTGGAGGCCAAGCCTTTATGTATCATTTAAGGCTGAGGTTGGTAGATTCTTGATTGGTCAGGGAATGAAGAAATTTGGCGAAGGGGGCAAGTAGGAGGCAGGAGGTGGAGGCTGAGAGGAAAAATGGATCCGCCATGATGAAATGGCGGAACAGACTCGATGGGCAAAATGACCCAATTATGCACCTATGTCTTACAGTCTTCTGGTCTCACTGAATGTCAACAAGACCAAGGAGTTGATTATTGACTTCAGTTGGAGGAAACTGGAAGTCTGTGAGCCAGTCCTTATCGGGGGATCAGAAATGGAGAGGTCAGCAATGTTAAATTCCTCTGTGATATCATTTCAGAGGATCTGTATTGCGCCCAGTAAGTGCTATTATGAAGAAAGCACAGTAAAGCCTCTAGTTTTTGAGGGGTTTGCAAAGATTCAGCATGACATCTAAAACTTTAAGGGAAACTTCTATGAATGTGTGATGAAGAGTATATTGACTGGTCCACCACAGGTAAAGCCCACTCCACTATTGAAGTGCTGTCACAGGAAAGCAATGTCCGTTATCAAGGACACCCCATCACCCAGTTCATACTCTCTTCTCGCTGCTGTCATCAGGAAGAAGGTACAGGAGCTTCAGAACCTACACCACCATGTTCAAGAACAGTTATTAGCCCTCAACCATCAGGCTCTTGAACTAAAGGGGATAACTTAGTTCAACTTCACTCGCCCCACTGTTCCCACAGTCTATGGACTTCCTTTCAAGAACTCTTCATCCTATTATTGCTTGCTTGCTTGCTTATTTATTTATTTATTTATTTATTTACATTATACTTTTTTTCTTTTGTATTTGCATAGTTTGCTGTCTTTTGCATATTGGTTGCTTGTCTGTCCTGCTGGACATAGTCTTTCATTGATTCTTTTGTCGTTTCTTGGATTTACTGTGTATGCCCACAAGAAAATGAATCTCAGGGTTGTATATGGTGACGTATATGTACTTTGAACTTTGGTGGGCAACAACAGTCATGTGCCTGGTCCTCTTTTTCGAGTAAGAGGTTACCATGAGGAGAGTCGAAGTGATTCAAGGATGTGCTCAAATGAATTTAGCATCCTCACTGACTCCTGGCACTCTCTGGCCCATGACCATTCAAAATGGAGACGAAACATTCAGAACAGCATTGAGAACCTTGATTCCATGCATCAGGAGCACACACAGGGCCCACACCTGGTGGGAAGAGCAAACCAGCCATTCCCCCACCCTTTCAAGCACCCCATGCCCCATCTGTGCGTGAACCTGTGGTCTCACTGGTCACCTTAGAATCCACAGATCCATATGGGAAGCCAGTCATCCTCAGTCACAAAGGACTGCCGAAGTAAAGGAAGAAATATATTGTCATCAAAAGTGTTATCAGTGCTAAGATTTCATCGTGGAACGGGATATGAAATTATGAAGGTCATAGTTTGGGTGAATGCACATAGATGCTTTAGCTATAGCAGCGAATCAAGAACTGCAGGGCATAGGATTAACAGGGGAAGGGACCTGATGAATAAGATTTTCACAGAGAATGGCGATAATATACCAAAGAAGCTGCCAGTGAATGTAGTTCAGGCAAGCAGATACAATAACAACATCCGTCTCTAAAGGACTTGTGGTCAAGTAAGCAGAGAGGAAAGGTATGAGTCAGACTCAAGTAAAGGAGACGAGCTTTGATGGGCTCCTTGGTCAGCATGGACTGTATGACTGCAGGACCCACTGCTATGCTGTAATGGTATGGCTGAAAGTGGTGTTAGTGCTTGTAATGGTATAGTTGAAAGTGTGTTACTGCTTGTAATGGTACAGGTGAAAGTGGAGTTAGTGCTTGTAATGGTATGGGTGAAAGAGGGGTTAGTGCTTGTAATGCTATTGGTGACAGTGTGTTAGTGCTTGTAATGCTATTGGTGACAGTGTGTTAATGCTTGTAATGGTATGGGTGAAAGTGGTGTTAGTGCTTGTAATTGTATGGGTGAAAGTGTGTTAGTGCTTATAATGGTATGGGTGAAAGTGTGTTAATGCTTGTAATTGTATGGGTGAAAGTGGGGTTAGTGCTTGTAATGGTATGGGTGAAAATGGTGATATCAGTGCTGTAACAGTATAGTTAATGGTGTTTCATTGGCGCATGGTAAAAGGGCAGTCAGTATTACCCTTGTCATGACTTCATATATTTTTTCATGTGACCACACACAGTATATACCTTCAGAGTAGCTCCTTTGGTCCCCAGCTCTGTGCTGTTGGCTCTGTTTCCCCACCTATGTAAATTTGGATTCATGTTAGGATCCAGACCTATTTTTAGCTAAGGTCCTATCTTCACAATCAGTATTCAGCTCTAATATATCTATCACTGCTATGCCTGTCTGTCTGATGGCCTGTGGTTCATTCTCTCATAGTGACTGCATCGGAGCTCCCAGCAACAAATGGCCGCGAGGAATAGCGACATGTCATTGTCAGTGATAATGAAGCACTAGTTGATCAGACTTGTAAGGACATTACTGTGAGCCCTGGCAATCAGCTGGCACTCAGCACATATGTTCCATTAGCAAGTGTTCCCTGGTAATCTGCTGCTGGGGCGTTTCTGATCTCCAGGCTTTTGTAGAGTGGGTGGAATGTGGCTGTGGCACAGATTTCAGTAATCAGTGTCAAAGGACTGGTGCTCAGAGGTTGTTACCCTGAATTCTGTCCACAATCTCTTCCTGGGATTCCCAGCAATTTAATCAGCACAGCCTCCCCCACAAAGGATCTGTAAATATGTGAGAGCAAGAGAACCACAGTGTGACTCCTCAATCAATTCTTACTGCGATGTACATCTTTAAATCAGAAAGTGTAAATTACAAACGTATTTCACAGTACAATCAGACGCAGAACACAAAATAATGTGAGGAGAAAATGTAAGATTGTACATGACAGGGAGATAACGATAAACAAAAGGTAGTTTTTACCATTTTAAGATCTCCAACAATAACTCAGATCTGACAGAGTAAGACTCTGAACCTCATAATTTTATAAACATCTATGAGGTCACTGATCAGCTTCTCATGTTCCAGTGAGAATAAACACAACATATTCAATCTCTCCAACCCTCTATTCCAGAAACTTGCTGCTGCATCTCTTACACATTGTCTCTTTTGCTAATACACCCTTCCTGTACTGCGGCAACCAGAACTGTACTCAACAGATTGATGGAATATGCAAATGTGGACTCATGTCAGGAGCCAGAACTATTTTTAGCTAAGATCTTATCTTCAAAATCAGACTTCAGGTCTAACCTTTCAGTTCAGATGCATGATTGCCATGCCTGTCTGTCTGATGGCCTGTGCTTTATTCAAAAATGTCTCATGCTATCCATTCGAAGTAGGCTGCCGTGGGTTTATTGCGTTCACTCTCCAGAAGTGGCTGCGTGACCTTGGCTTCACTAGAAGAGAGATCAAGTTAACCAGCAGGGCT
This sequence comes from Mobula birostris, assembly GCF_030028105.1. Lineage (NCBI taxonomy): Eukaryota > Metazoa > Chordata > Chondrichthyes > Myliobatiformes > Myliobatidae > Mobula > Mobula birostris. Next base: position 116,174,299 of record NC_092370.1, on the reverse strand, counting down.
GTAGCTGAGGCAGCAGAGAAAGGATCAGCATGGGTGTGGACCAAGTATGTCCAGAGGGGCAGATAGTCAGACAGTGTATACATATCTCGCAAACCCCTCAGTAGTTGCATAGACACCTGAAGAGCAGACTATCTGTTGGATGGAAGTAACCAACAACTCTGATAGAGGCAGATGTCAAGTTTTTAAGCTCACCAGTGGGAGGTGGTGCTTTAGCACTGCTGGCCCACCACCTCGAGGGAGTCTTGATCATAAGGGGGCCGAAACTCCTGAAGACAGGTGGCAGATCAACTGATGATCCCACTGGTGATAGCACAGGACAGTTAACATCTTAGTCCACGTGTATTTTGTAACTGTCATAGTGACTGTATCGAAGATCTCAGTAAAGGACAGAAACACGCCGGTGTCAGTGATAACAAAGTTCCAGCTGATCAGACCTTGTGAGGACCTTACTCTGAGCCCTGGCAACCAACTGTCACTCAATTCTGAATCTACACAGCCATGTTTTCCTGAATCCTATGCTTCCTGACTTTCTGAATGAGGAACCATGTGGAATTTTACCAAAATCCATGTACACCCCAGCCACTGCTCTGCTTTCATCAATTTGTTTCATCATTCATGCTCATCAGCGAGGCCCTGCCCCTCATAAAGCCATGCTGACAACCCCTAATCAAAACACACACACTTTAAGTTTCTAAGAATCTTTTCCAATAATTTGCTCACCACCGATGTAAGATTTCACTGATCTATAAGTCCCAGGATTATTCCTACTCCCTTTTTTAAACACTTCACCTCCTGGAGGAACCTGCAGTATATCCTGACTGGTTCCAGGGATATACCTTCCTTAACATCCACATCTTCTAACATATCAACCTATTTTACACTGTCCTCTCATTTGTCAAGGTCCCTCTCAGTGGTGAATACTGAAGGGAATATTCATTAAGGACCGTTCCTACCTTCCAGGCACATATTTCCTTTTTTATCCCTAATTAGTCCTACCCTCACTCTGATCATCCTCCAGTTCATCAAGTATGTGTAGGGTGCCTTGGAGTTTTCTTTCATTCAGCCTTTTCACGCCACCTTTTATCTCTCCTAAGTCCATTATTAAGCTCATTCCTGGCTACCCTGTTATTCTCTAGAGCCCTGTCTGATCCTTGCTTCCTAAACCTTAATAATGCTTCTTTCTTCATCTTGACTAGATGCTCCACATCTCTTGTCAATCATGCTTCCTTCAGCCTACTATCCTTTCCCAGAGCGAGTGAGAGTGAGAAGTGAGAGAGAGAGTGAGAGTGTGTGTGTGTGTGAGTGAGAGAGAGAGAGAGTGAGAGTGTGTGTGTGTGTGTGAGAGAGAGAGAGAGAGAGAGGGGGGGGGGAGGGAGGATTCTGGCTAATTGGGACACATCAGGGTCAATTCATTTCAGCCCAATTAAGCAGCTGTCCCAAATAACTGAAGTTTCATGGAAATATTTGAAAACATATAAAAAAGACAAACTACCATTTAACCGTATAACAAGTTATGTATTTAAATGAAATATAGAACAAATTAGAACACTAATGATACTACTACAGTACTATAGAACTAGTTCCTAATAGATACTGATGGAGGAATTTATCCCGTGTGCGTTGCTGTGTTCTTTTAATTCACTGTAAATGAACAAAATCAGTGCAGCGACTTAGTTCAGATCCTTGGTTCAGGTCCTTGCTTAGGCAGGAGTTGATTCTGACCCTTACCAACCTCAAAGCATTCTCTAAACAATCCCCTCATTTCCATTGTGAATTTCCCAGCATATCTGTTTAAAACCATGAGCATCTGCGGACGCTGGAGATCCAAAGCAACACACACAAAATGCTGGAGGAACTCAGCAGGCCAGGCAGCATCTATGGAAAAGAGTAAACAGGCGCCGTTTCAGGCCGAGGCCCTTCATCAGGACTGGAAAGGAAGGGGAGACGTCAGAGCGAGAAGGTGGAGGGAGGGGAGGAAGGAGTGCAAGGTGGCAGGTGATAGGTGAAACTAGGAGAAGGGGAGGGGGTGAACTAGATTGGTGACAGAGATGAAGGGCTGGAGAAGGAGGAATCTGATAAAAGAGAACAGAAGGCCCTGGAAGAAGGGAAGGGGGAGGAGCACCAGCGGGAGGTGTTGGGCAGGTAAGGAGATAAGGTGAGAGAGGGAAACAGGAACTGGGGAAGTGAGGGCATTACTGGAAGTTCAAAATATCGACATTCATGCCATCAGGTCGGAGGCTACCCAGACAGAATATAAGGTGCTTCTCCTCCAACCTGAGTGTGGCCACATCACGGCAGTAGAGAAGGCCATGGACTGGCCCATCAGAATGGGAATGGGATGCAGAATTGAAATAGGTGGCTACAGGAAGATCCTGCTTTTTTTGGTGGATGGAGCGTCGTTGCTTGGCGAAGCAGTCCTCCAATCTACGTTGGGTCTCACCAATTTATAGGAGGCCACACTGGGAGCATTGGATACAATAGATGACCCTGACAGACTCACAGATGAAGTGTCACCCCACCTGGAAGGACTGTTTGGGGCCCTGAATGGTAGTAAGGGAGGAGGTGTAGGGGCAGATGTAGCATTTGTTCCGCTTGCAAGGATAAGTATCAGGAGGGAGATCAGCGCAGATGGACGAGCGGACAAGGGAGTAGCATAGGGAGTGATCCTGTGGAAAGCAGAAAGTGAGGGCAGGGAAAGATGTACTTGGTGGTGGGATCCCGTTGAAGATGGCGGAAGAATTATGTGCTGTGTGCAGAGGTTAGTGGGGTGGTAGGTGAAGTCAAGAGGAACCTATCCCTGTTGTGGTGATGGGAGGATGGGATGAGGGCAGACATGCATGAAATGGAAGAGATGTGGGTGAGGGCATCATTGGTGGTGAAGGGAAGCCTCTTTCTTTGAAGAAGGTGGACATCTCATTAGCTCTGGAATGAAAAGCCTCACCCTGAGAGCAGATGTGCGGAGACAGAAGATCTGAGAAGATGGGATGGTATTTTTACAAGTTACAAAATGGGATGAGGTAAAATTTAGGTAGCTATAAGAATCAGTGGGTTTATAAAAGATATCAGTAGATAGACTGTCTTCAGAGATGGAGGCAGAAGGACAGAGAGAGAAAGGCAAGGGAGGTGTCAGAAATGGACCAAGTAAATTTGAGGGTGTAAGCTGGAGGCAAAGTTATTGAAGTCAATGAGCTCAGCATGGGTGCAGGAAGCAGCACTAATGCACTCGTCGATGTAGCATAGGGAGAGTTGGGGAGCAATACCGGTGTAGGATTGGAACATGAACAGTTCCACATAGCCAACAAAAAGGCAGACATAGCCGGGACCCATGGCTATACCTTTGGTTTGGAGGAAGAGGGAGGAGCTGAAGGAGAAATTATTGAGACTAAGGAACAATTCCACCAGACGGATGAGAGCTGTGTTGGATGGGAACTGGGATTTTTGTCCAGAAAGAAGCAAAGAGCTTTAAAGGCCTCCTGATGGAGGATAGAGGTGTATAGGTGTAGGCCATACTTAGTGAAAATGAGACGATCAGGCCAGGGATTTTAAAGTCATTGAAAAGATGAAGAGCATGTGAAGTGTCACGGATGTAGGTGGGAAGGGACTGAACCCAGGGGATGAAACCTGCCTGTCCAGTTAGACACATTGTTTCTGCTTGTCCCTACCCCTTATATCTGCATACCTTGGCTCTGTTTTATGCCCCCTGGTTCACAGCCTTCCTACTTACATCTACGATACTTCTCACGCTCATGATCTTTTCAATGTCTCAGTAGATGATTCCTCAATAACTTCCTCCCTTTCTGCAGCTGTGATCCTATCCCTGATTAGCAATGCCACATCCCAACTTTTTTACCTCCCTTCTTGTTCTTTTTACAACATCTAACACCCGGAGCATTGAGCAGACATTCCTGCCCTTGTGACACTATCCTATGCAGCCATGTTACTATTTTCAAGGAGCTATGAATATGCACACCAAGGTCCATCTTTAGATGTACCTTCACATCTTTAGATGCATTCCTAAGGTCCCTGCCATTTGCTGTATATGTTCTCCCCCTTAATCCCCTTAATCATTATTGACCTCCCAAAATGAATTACCTCATACTTGGCTGGATTAAACTGCATCTGCCATTGTTCTGCCCAACTTTCCAATCTCTCTCTGCATCCTTTCACAACCTTCCTCACTATCTACAACTTCATTTTTGTGTCATCAGCAAACTTACTAATTAGACCATTCTTACCCAGGTTACTTAAACATATGCCACAGATCACAACACTGATTCCTATGGTACAGCACAGGTTACAGACTTCCAGTCAGACACACTTCCTTGGACCACTACCCTCAGCCCCTTATCACCAAACCAATTTTGGATCCAGTTTGTCAACACTCTACAGATCCCATGTGCCCTCACCTCTGAACCACCCTACTGTATAGTACTTATTAAATCAAGATAGGTAATGTCTATCATTCCCCTTAGGTGCTTTCACATCCCAAAGGTTTCTGGCTGGATAGGTGTTCACTAAAATGACCACAAGTGCTGCTGGGTGTTAGGACGGAGTTCATCAGTGCATGGCAGAGAATAGGTTCCGGGGAATTAAGCTGGGGAATGGAATTCTTCTTAGTGACAGAAGAGATTCTCAATAGCCTGTTCCTATTCATAACTAAATGTGAATGTTAAAAATTTAAAGAGTGAATATCTATAGTTGAAAGCTGATATTAAAGTAATGAGTAAGTTATTGCAAGGTAGCATTTTTGTCTGAAACTCAGAAACTGGTAGCTCCTGCTGATCGTGCAACAGATATCTAAAATAGTTCAACATTGGAATAATACAGACCACCATATGTAGCCCATTATGAAAGGGACAAGTGGGGACTGTCAGTTTATTTGATGTATTATTCATAGCTGCAGTTTCGTACAATGCAATTTAGATATCAAAGTGATGAAAAGATGCTGACTGGCAGAATATCCCATCGCATTACCCACAGAAGGGACGGATTGAGCATCTGTTGGTGTTGTAAAGCAATGTGCATATGATGTTAAGACAATCCTTCATAAGACCTCAGTGTTGTGCTTGTGAATTTGTTTATAAAATATCATGCATATTTTGTAAAACAAGCAGTAAATTTATTAGCTATTCTTTAGCTATGAAAATGGACAGACGATGTTTTGTAGTGTTTAAAACACTTTGAAATTATTGAAAATACTGAAGAATTGTTTAAAATTGATCTATTTCTATTCAGTATAGCCATATTATGATTGGAGGTAAACACTAGAGAGAAGGTATCCAGGCTTTTATCTCCATTAAACAACATAGTTCTCCATAAGTATAGAAGATGCTTCTGTAAGCAGTTTAGAATGTTTTACTTCAGTGTTCATTACAATATTAAACATGGCTCAGTGGATTGCTGTAGCCTTTGAGTTAAAAAAAGGTCATGGGTCAAGCCCCTCTCCAGGGGCATGAAGTGTTCCATGCTGACCTCCCAACTCTAAGACAAGGTTCAATATCAGGAACTGTCTTCTGCCTTGAATGGATGTGAAAACCCCCAGCAATTGTGCTCTCTCTGTGTCCCTGCCGATGCCATACCTTGTTCAACAGGTTAAGTTGGTTTACCTAGCTTTTAAAATTTAGGTGTTTATGGGATCTTCCTGTGCTCTAATGGAGTGTCACATTACAGTTAACCAGTCTGGCTGTATTTCCTATAACTTTGCCGAATTTGTATGTGTGTTATTAGCTGGAATATATTCAGTTATGCTCTGAGAACATAAAATGTAAGTCCTTCATTATTAGAAATTTTGCCTGAAGCTATTACTCTGATTGTAAAGCAGTGGATTTAAAATGCAGAACTCTGAAATCTAACTACAGTACTGCACATTGTTTATGTGTGTGGCCACAATATGTTTAATAATGCCTGGTGAAATGTAACTATTACTGTTTTGATAATACCTTGAATGCAATTGAAAATTCATTTTATTTTAATCATTATTTTCATTAAACATTTGAACATGTCATTACAATAAATAGGATTCAATTAATAAGGCATTAAATATTTGCATTAAATATGTTGAAATACAATAAATACTTGAGCATAATGTAATAAAAATGCTCATCACGGTTCATTTTTCAAAACTGAAATAGGGTTATGGATCCCTTATAATTATGAAGGGCTTGTATAAATCACTTGTCAACACACAACCTGTGGTACAGAGACAGATGCTGACCATGACCTTCATAGTCTAGAAATCACACATACTTCAAACCTGATTCACTCCTCAAATCACGTCATTAAGGAAGTAAATATTTTACTCAGGAGTACTGGTTTAGCTGTCCTTGGCGGAGGAACTACAGGGTCAGGGCAATGGAGAAAGAGGGAATCCTTTGCTCTGACATTAAGGGAACGAGGGGTGAGGCTGTTGATCCACTCTGCTTGTTGTGGCCCAGGAGCTGCACTGCGAGGAGTTAGGGAATGTACACAAGGTGATTAAAAAGGAATTAGACCAGGTTCAAAAAGCATCTCGTCAGTGCGAGGGTGTAATGAAATGTGTCTTGAGGTTTTTATATAATATTGTTCCTGCTCCTTATTGCTATTCTCCTTTTAGGAACCTAACACATGCTACTCAGATTCCTCTGTTAAAGGAGCAATGCAAGATTATCTCGGTACCCTTTCCAGAGCCCATATCATTGGCAGGCCTGCTTAAGGGACATGAACAATCTTTGGAGGGAATCAGACCAAAACAGAATGAGAATGGATACTTGCCTACAACAGTTCCCCATTGTGAATGTTAACCTTCTTCCATGTTTACATTCACTTAATGAATGCCATGTTTCACAATAGAAGATGTCTCATTTGATAGAGTAAAGATTATGGAGAATGTGTGTTGCTGGACATCGGTTTGCATTTTGGAAACAAATACGTATTATTTTTACAAACAAATGTAATTAAAGAAACATGTTGTTCAAAACAAAGAACTCTGAAGTAGAAACTTAATTTAAAAATGAAATAACATAGGAGTTGAACAACTCTGCTCAGCTGACAATGTTTTTCAGGGGTAAGGTTGTGTAACTTACTGTATCTCTATAAAATACAATCAGGTGTGTTAGAGATCTCATTTAGTATTAGTTGCAGCTATGGTGGACTGGGATAAATTAACCTGCAGTTAATTCACTGAAGGGCCTACACAGACATGTGGTTCCAAATTGCTCAAGTTATTGCACAACTTGGAGAAACAGAAATGGAGCCTGGAACAGTATAGAAGAATATTACAACAGATAGGAAGCCATTCAGTCTAACAGACTCATACTGGCTCTGTGGATGATCTGTCCAAGGCTTTCTATCACTAAGTAAGCATTTAACCTTAAACCATCTTTTCTTCTGTAAATCAGGTGTCAGAAAGTTATTGATTTTCAGTTCAATTAGAACAAGGCAGCAAAGTGAAGTGACTGTAGGTTGGGAACTGGGAGGAAATGGGTCACCAGGACCCACATTGAATCCTAAACTCATCTGTTCTACCCAAGATGTTGACTGCCTTGCCAAATGTTCTCACTTCTGATTTTATAGGAAACAGTAATAAATCAATTGTCCAGACAAACAAGAAGAGAGAAAAAATCGTTTCAACCAAACAACGGAAGAGTTTAATTTGGAGTCAGCCATGCGTGAGTTTGGAAGGCTGATTTGTGAGCTCACCAAGTTGTTTAAAATTCTAACCCCTGTTATTGTTAAAACAGAAACGTTATTTTTTTCTGGCAGGGGAGTATAAAACTAGAGCCAGGCCGTTCTGGGGCAGTAACGGGAGAGTGCAGATTTTCCGGGGAAGGACATCATTATTAGGTTGTAGTTTATGGAGATCGATTGATTTTATTTAACGAGATGACATGTTTGTGAAACAAACATAAGGCAGGAACTGGAGATCTAGTGCATATCACTGATGATGGAACAAATTTGAGGGACTGAGTGACCTCCACCCTTTCCTGTGTTCTAATAAATAGATGAAAGCCGTGAACCAACAGGAACATGTTATGTAGGAGGAGAAATGGATTACTGAATTTGTAATTTGTTTCCAAGTTCGCAAATGCTAGAATGCTGATTCTCAGGCAGACCTGAAGTGGCCGAGGAGCATTTGCTATATCTACTCGTCAGGCAACGGGACAAAGTGGAGATTGCTTGGGAATTGCACGTTCTCTGTCCTTTGCAGAGGAGGGGTCTGGGCAGTTTGATTGTTTTTTTCCGACTGTTTTAAAGTTGTACCTTGTGTAAAGAACGAGTTTAGGACCCACCGCACCATACCATTAGTCGTTAGTAATCATCTCCTCTGCTCCCAGTGAAAATCGATGGCTGGGGGAGCTCAGGCGGAAGTTGAAGGATCCATAGATCTTCCCCGACCTGCCAGCCAATGAGAACCTCTGGCGCCGGTACAACTCGCCTTTGCAGATGGATATCATCAGCAAGGTGGAGAGCAGCATCCCGCCGAGAGTGAGGAGTCCAAGGCCAGCGATCACACACCTGTCCAGGTGAGCTCCCACGCGGGCACTCTGCCGCTGCAATTGCTCCATTTCCCGGGCTGAAACACTGTCCGGATCCACGCTCACATCCCGGGGGATGACGTAGGATATGATGACCAGACTGATGCCACTACAGAGAAAGAGCAGGGCGCTGATGAAGCCGTAGTCCACTGGGGAGTCGGAGAGATCGGGCGAGATGTCCTCGGAGAGAGACGAGAGTTCTCGCAGCTCATCGGGTGCCGATCTGCCGTCGCCACAGGCGCCTTGGTAACACGGAGGGCTGCAGCTTCCGTCCGACAGCGGGGAACACGCGCGCTGGAGATTGACATTTTCATCAATGTAGGAGAAGGAAGTTTCCAGTTGCTGGTGACAGCATACCTTGGAGTCCGGGCGCTCCGCTTTAAAGCCGGCACTCTGCATCGGCGCTGTCCCAGGTGCTGAACTGGAGACCGGGCCATGGATACCCCAGCTTAGTTCCTTCCAATGTCCAGAGTGAGCCCGGTCTTCGCCCAGAAACACCAGCTCCACTGAAGTCATGATCTCCCTCAATGCCTCCCTTCTCTCACTCGCAGAGAGCGTTCTTTAAGCCATCTCCGAAAACTGCACTTTATGCACACTGAGCCGCGGCTCGCCGTGCAGTGGACAAGGAATCGCCTAGTGCCACTGCCCCTCCGTGCCACTAAAAGTCAACAAGCCGCGTCCCACATCTCCACCGTAATGTTGTCTGTAAATCACTTCGTCTTGGGGAAATGCATTTCACTATCCGTCTGTAGACTCCGACAATTGTCAATATGCCGATCCGAGACTTGCCTCTGTTGACATAAAGGACACATTCGCTGAAACGACGGACCGGTAGGGCGGTCACTCTACACAAGTGCTTCGGTGCACTATGAACACGCGAGTTCCAGCCCGCGATCCGCACACCCCATTGAATGCGGACAGTTAACGTCGTTAAATTTTGCACCAAGATCGCGGCAATGTTTGCAGAAAACAATAGCTCCTACGCTCTCACCCCCACAGTCAGACCCACCTCACACCCCGCCCACTTCACGTATAACCCCACACTCCAGCCTCTCACACCTCGCCTACCTCAGTTACTACCCAACACTCTACCCCTTCACACCTCGCCACCTCGCTTACTACCCCACACTCCAACCTCCTCACACCTCGCCCACCTCACTGAAAACTCCACGACCCCATGCATTCACTCCACTATCACCACCCGCATCTTCCTCCAACTGTCAACCCCAGCTCCCATGCCCCAGGGCGACGCCTCTGCAAATGATTTACAACAGCTTCAGAAGCACAGAATCAAATTAATCCAACCTAGCAGATGGCGAGGTCCCATCCACTTAAATCGCGTGCTTTAATTAGCTGGGTTTCTGACGCCGGCTTGGAAAGAAGCCAGAGAATTTGAACAGTGAACTTTCTCCCTGAACAATCTCCCTGTCAAAGCGATAAACTTCAGTAATCGCTTTCAAACCAACGTCCAACAGTGTCCCGAGCCAGCGACCCGTCGCCGGCACACTCGGCGCGAAGATGCTCGACTTGGCTGTACAGGAGCTGACCGCCTCCGTAGAACAGATAAGAGTGAACGAATCTTGAACTGGCACTGACCACACGAACGTATCAGAATGTAAACAAGCCCCTTCATTTTTTTATTCCTGCAGACATTGCCCCGACGTACCTTCCTCGGCTCCCGAGTTTCGTCGCTCAGGGCGCACTCTGCACGGTGTGGTGAAGGCGAGCCGGACTTTGACCGAGAGCAGTGCTCGCACGGGTTCCGCCACTCCTCGGAGCTGCTGATGTGTCAGTCCTGCGGATCGCAGCGGAAGCTCGGGACTCGCATCTCCACCGGGCGGAGGACTCTGGGAACTAGAGTCTCAGCATCCGATCGAGAGTATTTTCTCGCACTCTACCGTCTGCACAGTGAACAGCACCTGAGGCTGGAGCCCCGCAAGGAAACGGCTTTCACAACCCGACTGCATTCAGATTAAACAACGTATAAAGTCATCGATTAAGGGGGAGAACAATTTGTGTTTTTTTTTACAGAGCGTCTTTCAGCCCAAAGCGTAGTATCTTAATAGAGCCTGGTCACTGTTCAGTTTGTCACATTAGACCCCACACCAAAGTTATAACATTCTGTGTTCATCTTAATGGTCGGCTGTGAGGAGAACTACGGACATACGTATGGTCTGCTGAGGGGCTGGGAAGTGGAAGAGTATTATCTTAAAATGGGAACGGAGCGTTATCCCCAATACAAAGGGCCACTCTAACAGCACCGGTCGAAAAGTGTTCGACCGGTCGACAGCGTTAACGTTTCTGGTTGACGGCCCGTCGACTCCACATTTCAGAACCACAAGATGGGCCTGAAACGTTAACTCGATTTCTCTCTCCGCGGGCGCTGGCCGACCTTCTGTTTTTTTTTCTCCTCCGGCTTTCTCGCTTTTTGTTGCGGTTTTCCAGCATCTGCAGTCTTGTTTCGCATTAAAAGTGCGTCGCTTCCTTGGAAATGCCTGGCAGATTTCCGACGGGGTGGGGGTTAGTTTGGCTTACTGGGAGATGGGTGTTCATCGCATTAAGTCGATCGGCAAATTATTATAAAAGCCCAAAATTAAATGCTGATGCTGGAAATCTGAAATAAGAAGGAGAAGGACACGGAGATGTCATTTCAAGTCCGGGACTCTTCATCAGACCTTCTGATACCTCGGCGTGTTTCAAATAAGCATCGTTAAGTAATTATAACTTCAGGTGAACGCATATCGGAAACAGCACCAAAAAGAACCTCTAGTGCTGGTACATCTCTTCCTCCATGTCCCAGCTCCCGCCACGACGCCGAAGGAATTGTGTGTGTGTGTGTGTGTGTGTGTGTGTGTGTGTGTTTGTGTGTGTGTGTAAATTTCAGATTGGAGAGGACTTAGTGTGTCCACAACACGGTCGCATCAATAATGACGACACGCGGCGAAATTACTTTAGTTGCTATGGTGTCTGTTTACAGGAACTCATGACAGACGCGGTGCTACTTCCCCATGCGCTCCTTCCACGCTGTTGTGTTGGAGGCCTTGGGCAGTAATTCGGTCCCTGGTTACTCAAGCGCCGGATGTTAACTGCAGCTGGTTTCTCTACTCCTCTCTCTCTCTCTCTGCGTGCGTGAGGAGTGGAGCGAGGAATGTGGGTGTATGGGGGTAAGGGGGACGGTGGTGGATAGCAGCCCCAGAACGAAGGGCGCCCCCCGAGTTAAATCTCACCCCACGTAGCAGATGTGAGAACGGCGAGACGGAGCCAACGGGGGTCACTGGAGCACCTGTTGCTGGGGGCGAGAGGAACGACCATTTAAACCGACCCGGTGGTCGGACAAAGCTCCGTGTCCGCGCGATTCGGAATCCGGTGGTTCGGGCAGACGGAGCGGGACGCACCTCTCCCAAACACTGACGATCGCTCTCCAAGTTCCCCCTCACTTCTCCCCCGGGGAGACCCATTTACCGCGTGTGCCGCCACGGGACTGCCTCTTCATGTTTTATGATCTACCCGACCCAAGGGGCGCTGGTTAGCGTGAATCACCGCGGATTCCTTGGAGAAATTTAATCTACGTCTCTCAGTGTTATTCATCGCTCCTGTTGCCGCTGTAGCCACGCCGCGTCAATTCCTTCCCTATGGAAACCAGAGAAGAAAGAAAGAGGGTAGATAGTCGAAGGTCGAGGGAGAGGGCGGTCGCAGTGTAGGGTAGATTGTCAGAGTGGGTGACCAGGATCAAGGTAGATAGAGTCTCAGTCTAGCGAGACAGACTTTCACTCAAGGTGGAAAATCTAATGCTGTAATAGAGAATATTAATGCAAAGAATATCATGGACGAAACGAATATCTAACGAGGATGTCATGAACAGAGCAAACACAAAAAAGGAAATAATGTATGGGATCATGAAAAGGCAACGTAACTTCATTGGACATGTGATTAGGAAAGAGGAGTTAGAATGCACGGTAATTATGGGAAAGATTAAAGGGAAGAAAGCAAGAGGAAGACAAAGACAAATGATGATGGAGACAGCAGCCAGAGAACTGGAAGTGAATACCAATGAATTGATCCACTTCACCTGAAACAGGAGTGTGTGGGCCGTGGCAGTCAAAGCTCAAACCTGATGATGATGATGATGATGATGAAGAATAGAGACTATCGCTTTAGGCTGCTGAGAAAGGGTAAGTTTAAAGGAGACTGTAGACATTTTTTTTGGTCTGGATTCTTTTTAGACATTGGGTAGTATGAATGCGGAGACACCAGTGGAAGGAACGCACTGCCGGCAAAGTGCTGGATGCAGACACAACAGTAACGCTAAAGTGGCACATGAACAGGAATGGAGGAGTATGGACCACGTGCGGGCAGATCGTATTAATTTGGATAGGCAACATGGTCTGCAGGGACGCGGTGAACCGGAAGGCTGTTCGAGTGCTGTACCGTTCTATATAGGAAGGAAGGGATAAGGAAAGGGACTGTTGCTGGGGAGAGGGTGAACCTCTTCAGCAACAACGTCCTGAGACATAGGGTGAGCTAATAGGCCTTAAGAGCTAATGGGTGGACTGAGCCAGTCTTTGGGGGTCAACTTGGAGATTTTTAACAGACCCTGCATGAGCTTGATGGGTCGAGTGGCCTGCTGAGAAGTTGCACTGAAGTGAATAAAGAATTATGACCCTTGGACTCTTGATGCACTGAGCTCCTCCAGCAGAAATGTTTGCTGCTCCGGAGTCCCTGAGATTTAGGTCTATACTACTGAACTGCTCCTAGACAGTAATAACCTTTTGTCAAGGTGTGTACTGACAGATGACTAAAACCAGGTGTGGATGAGCAACAGACTCCTCCCATGTAGAGATGGAAACAAGAGTTAGTTCATAGGAATTCCAAGAGAACATCAGTGGCTTGACAGGGCAACACCATGAAGTAAATCATTCTCAAAACACAAGGACCCCACAATAAGCACTAATGGGGAGTCTGCTTTAAAAAAATCAAAGTATGTAGAAAACCCATGCCAGTCAAGATAAACTTAACAAGGTTAAACACAAGGACTTACTGACTCTAGAAAAGACAACAATTAGCAATCTCAGGTGCACCTGTCCACTGAGCTCACGACAATTTCTATAAATCATGGGATTAAGGTGCTTTCAGAACAGAGCCAGGATTTATTGCCAATGTAGTGACCTTGAACTCTCAGTTACTTATCAATTTAATTTTCTTTCTGATTCCACTCTGGTGTATCTCTATGTGGCCTACCATCTGTTGTAACAAGTTCCAAGGCAAATTAAGAGTCAAGATTTAATTCATGATCTCTGATACCTGTATTAGAACTAGCCAGGACTAATGGAGGGCAAACACATATGAGGTGTTGGAGGAGCAACACCTCATATACCATCTAGGTATGTCCGTGCATGGCCTCCTCTATTGCCATGATGAGGCTAAACTCAGGTTGGAGGAGCAACACCTCATATACCATCTAGGTAGCCTCCAGCCCCTTGGTGTGAAGATTCAATTCCGGCAATACCCTCCCCCTCCCTTCCCCATCCCAGTTTCACTCTGCCCCCCCCCCTCAGCTGCCTACTACCTCCCTCATGGTTCCGCCTCCTTCTACTACCCTTTCCCCTATTCCTTCTTCACCTTTCCTGCCTATCACCTCCCTGCTTCCCCTTCCCCACCCTTTTATCTTTCCCCTTACTGGTTTTTCACCTGGAACCTACCAGCCTTCTCCTTCCCACCCTCCCCCCACCTTCTTTATAGGGCCTCTGCCCCTTCCCTCTTCAGTCCTGACGGAGGGTTCCAGCCCAAAATGTTGACTGATCGTTTCCGCGGATGCTGCCTGACCTGCTGAGCTCCTCCAGCGTGTTGTGACTGATGGAGGGCATCAGTTTGCAGAATTAAGTCAGGTTTGTAGTCATTGAAGTTTAGAAAACTGAGGGGCATTCTCATTGAAACCTATCGACTTTCGGAATGCCCAGATAGAGTGGATGTAGAGAGGATGTTTCCTATAGCAGGGGAGTTGAGAACTAGAGGGCACAGCCTCAGAATAGAGGCATGTACATTTAGAACGGAGATGAAAAGGAATTTGTTTAGCCAGAGGGTGGTGAGTCTGTGGTGAGACAGCTGTGGAGGCCAACTCAGAGTATATTTAAAGCAGAGGTTGATAAGTTCTTGATTAGTAAGGGTGTCAATGGTTGCAAGGAAGGCAAGAGAATGGATAATAAATCAGTCATGGTGGAATGGCAGGGCAGACTAGATGGGCTGAATGGCCTAACTTTGCTCCTGCCTTATGATCTGTTTTTCTCTTTCCGCAGACACTGAGTGATTCACTGTAATAAACATAGAAATTGTTGAAAACGCAATGAGTAGGCCAGCATCTCTGGGAAGAGGAACAGAGCTGATGTACCAGGTTCAAGATCTTTCATCAGACCTGATCCATAGGGAAATTCCAGCATTCTCCTTTTGGTATTAGGTTTCTGCAGGAACTCTGATGTACACCTCACAACTTTACATGCCCCTCTGTGTGTGTCCTCACTCGCTACCTCTAACAGCCTTGTTGACCTAATAAACTAGACAGCTTCATGTTAACAAAGCAACCCTGCCTCATTCTTTGTTGGCTCTGCTGGTAAGAGATGGAATTGCATCTTTAGAAAGAGGTGACATACAGTCAGTAAATGTGGACTCTTTGTGGGTGGAGTTAAGAAAATGCAAGGGGAAAATGTTGTTATGGGAATCATTTTTAGGCCTCCAAATAGTAGGCAAAGTGTGGGTTGAGATTGCAAAGGGAGCTGGAAAAAGCATGTAATAAGGGTAATGTCACAATTGTAATGGGGGACTTCAATACACAAGGGGTTTGGGAAAATCAGGTTGGTGCCAGATCACAAGGGAGGGAATTTGTTGAATACCAACAAGATGACTTTTTAGAGCAGCTGATGCTTGCGCCTACTCGGGGAAAGGCTATCTTAGATTGGGTGTTGTGTAATAACCCAGATCTTATTAGGGAGCTTAATGTAACCAGCATGGTCTCTGTAAAAGGAAATCTTGATTGACAAATCTGTTAGAGTTCTTTGAGAAAGTAACAAACAGAGTGGTTAAAGGAAAGGCAGTGGATGTCATTAATTTGGATTTTCAGGAGGCACTCGATAAGGTGCCACGCATGATAAACAAGATGCTTATCACGATAAAATCCTATGGTGTTACAGGAAAGATACTGGCATGAATAGAGAAGTGGCTGACAGGCAGGAGGCAGTGAGTAGGAATAAAAGGGGGCCTTTTCTGGTTGGCTGCCGGTGACTAGTCGTGTTCGTCAGGGGTCAGTATTGGGACTTCTCACATTGTTTCTCAATAATTTGGATAATGGTTTTGTAGCAAAAATTTGCGAAGGTAGTTGGAGGGGTAGGTAGTGCTGAGGACGCTATGCCATTGCACCAGGACTTAGACAAATTGGAAGAATGGGCAAAAAAGTGGCAGACAGAAAACAGTGTTGGGAAATGTATGATAATGCATTTTGGTAAAAGGAACAATAGTGTGGACTATTATCTAAAAGGGGTGAAAGTTCGAACATCAGAGGAGCAGAGGGACTTAGGAGTTCTTGAACAAGACTCCCAGAAGGTTAATTTACATGTGGTAAAGAAGGCAAATGCAATGTTGGCATTTATTACAATGGGAATAGCATATAAGAGCAAGGAGATAATGCCAAGGCTTTATAAGACTCTAGGCAGGCCTCGCTTGGAGTGTTGTCAATAGTTTAGGGACTGTGTTTCAGAAAGGATGTGTTGTCATTGGAGAGAGTCCAGAGGGGATTCACAAGGATGATTCTAGGAATGAATTGTTTAACATTAAGGGAGCGTTTGGCAGCTTTGGGCCTGTACTCACTGGAATTTAGAAGAATGCAGGTAGATCTCATTGAAACCTGCTGAATGTTGAAGTGACTCGATAAGGTGGAAGTGGAGAGGATGTTGCCTCTGGGGAGGGTATCCAGAACTAAAGGTCACAGCCTCAAAATTGAGGGGTGGCCTCTTAGAATGTGGAAATTTTTTAGTCAGAGAGTGATGAATCTGTGGAATGCTCTGCCACAGACTGCAGTGGAGGCCAAGTCTGTGGGTATATTTAAGGCAGAAGTTGATAGTTTACTGATTGGTCAGGGCATCAAAGGATATGGCTAGAAGGCAGGTTATGGGGTTGAGTGGAATCCGGGATCAGCCATGATGGAATGGTGGAGCAGATTCGATGGGCTGAATTGCTTAATTCTGCTCCTATGTCTTATGGTCTTATCCAGTCAGAGACATTCCACTTGGCCTATCCAGCCATGCGCCATGTTTTCTGCAATTTAAACCTGGTTCCTCTTGTTTCTCCTTCTGCAAATGTTGTCCTTAAAAGAGGAAGTAGATACATTTTTGAAATATTGGAGAATTAGGGTGATGGGAAACTGTCAAAGGAGAAGAGACCTAGGGAAGATCAGTCATGGTCATATTGAGGGGAGGGGCAGGATTGTATGGACCCATGGCCTTCTCCAGCTCCTGTTTGCTTGTGCTCGCATTAAAACTGGAAAACACCTCTTCGTTATGGTGGCAGCACAGGGATAGCACCCACAATAAGGTTGCAACTATCAGTCGTTAGTTGGAACCGAGTTATTCAGACCAATATCAAGCAAATGAAGCCAAGCTACAAGTCAGCTGTGAGCTGATCAGACTCCCAGTTTTGTTTTGTTCACTGGTAGAGGGTGAACCGAGCTTGTCACACAGCACTGTCTTATTAAATTACATTCTACTGTACTTCACTGATCCTTCATCTCCTTGTCTGCACTGCAAAACTGACAACTTGTTCTATTGCTTTTTCCAAGTCAGTCAGTAATGGAAATGATAATCTACCTTTATACCCTAGTTATACAACGTCAAGCAAGCAGCGGATTCTGTGTAAATAGTTGAGGCTCCAAACAGAATGCCTATAGGTTTCAGAAAGAATCTAGTTGACCTGAATCATTGACTTTAATCCTCTCTCCACAGATTCTGCCCAACCTCCAGAATATTTTCAATATTTAATATTTTTATTTCAGATTTCGAAAATTTGAAGTATTTTGCTTTTAGCCTACCTCTAACAACTTGTTTCTGATCCTAGTTTTGAAAGGTATTTCCTGGATAAAAAGGAGTAATGGATAGGATAAAGAGGGTGTGGTAACTGCACTACCTCACCCCCAGGGGGAGGGAGAAAAAGCAGCAACAGGCTGATTCAATCCTAGATTATTTCACCTGTCAATGCTCAGGACAGAAGAGGCAGCTAAAATGTTGGTGCATCTGGAGTTACATATCTGACTGGATAAAACAACAGATTCCCTCCCTGGCGGTGAACAGGTAGGTTTTAACAACAATCTGATAGCTTCATGATCATGGTCCCAACTATATATTTTAATTTTCATTTAAGGTTTATTAAAATTTCAGTTCCCTAAGTGCAGCAAAGATATATGTTCTTACATATGTCTTTGGGTTCAGTATTCTAACCATTATGTTAATAACACTGCTGGCGAGACTTTGTCTCCTGCCTCAGAACCTCCAACTCCATGAACCTAAGCTCTCAGCATCACCTGAGACTGCCAGGCAGTACATGAGGGTTGCAGCACTGACAGAGGAACATCCTACAGACAGTAGAATAAACTATGATAGGCATGAAAACACCAGGCACTGTTTGGAACAGTTGGGGATTTCTCCCCAATGAAATAGGGTCAGCATTTCCTCTTTAACCACCATCAATTAAAAAGATTGTTGGTCATCACATTATCATTTACGGGATTTTGCTGTGCCCTTCTCTGCCAGACTCGTGTTGCTACAGTAAATCCTACACACAAGAGATTCTGCAGATTCTGGAAATCCAGAGCAACACACACAAAGTGCTGGAGGAACACGGCAGGTCAGGCAGCGTTTATGGAAGGTAATAAATAGTCTGCATTTCAGGCCAAGATCTGATGACCAGTCTCAGCCTGAAAGATTCACTGTTTGTTCCCTTCTATAGATGTTGCCTGAACTGCTGAGTTCCTCTAGCATTTTGTGTGTGTTGCTCCATGTCTGTAGTCCTTCCATGGCTGCATATGAGGTTGTGGAAGGAGCCATAGTAAAGAAAGTAATTTTCCCTCTTCTCCTACCAGTATTGCAAAAGGAACAGGGAGGGTAACTCTTCTGACTGGTAGAAGCTCAATGGGAAGAATGCCCACCACCACCACCCTCGCCCAAGTCATACACTGCCTTGTTCTGTGATGAAGGAGAGAGAAGCACAAGGTTGAAATAGCTGAAATGGCAGCTTTTAAGGCTCAAGTAATGAGAGATCATAAAGTGAAATAAAATATCTCAGCCATGAAATAACTCACTCAATCATTTGATTTGGATTTGTCCAACAATTATTCTGACATTGCAATAAAGAGTTACTGGGTTCCTAGTGACAGCATAAGATGGAGACTTGCCATTTATATAATTAGCACATTCCAACTAAGCCTTCTTCTCTGGGCTCAGTAGCTCTGCTTCACTGTCCATCACTCACAAATGTCAATGGCAGAGGGACAAGTTGCTCAGCCCAACCAGTCTATACTGTCAGATTTGATCCTTGTGAGTCACTTTACAAAACTGCATCACTACATGCTTGTGTTCCTCTCTCCCTCATGGCCATACCTTCAGCAGCTGCCCCAGGGAATGAGCTCCACATTCTCACTCTTCTCCTGCATTCCTATTTGTGGTACATGGTGGCTGCCTTACGTTTACATCGCATGAGTGGGAACATTATACATTTTCCTCATCAACCCCTTTCTCGTAATTTTAACAACCTCTGCTTGGTTACCCTTTGCCATACGTTTACTAAAGGAATGAACACTACATAGAACATTACAGTGCTGGAACAGACCATTCCTACTATTTGTTTTTATTTTTTAATACACCGTTTCCCTTGCTTTCATGTCCCAGTTAACAGGGTGAAGACTGAAACAGTGTATGTGTGCTCCATGGTTTGGTCCATTATCAAGTCTCTGCTTTTCACTGCTGTTCCCCCAGAATAAACCCATGGGCTTGACTCATTACATTTGCTGGCCGAACTGACTCTCATGGCACTTAGTTTTTAATCTATCTCTAACCCACTTAGACACTTGTTTTACAAGGGCATAACTTTCTTTCACCAAAACACAACATCTCCATACATTATATTGCATTCAAATGCCAGCTACTCATTGCTGCTACAAAATTTGTTCACTTCCTCTGAGACTTTGATGGTCGTTTTCCATATTATTAATATTAGCTCTCAAATTGACATCCATTCTGTGCAAAGTCCTTCATGTCTCAATTCCATGTCACTTTGTGAAACTCAGATGCTGGGGTCCTGATCCCTGTGAAATAATCTTCTGCCTCTGTGTGGTTACCATTACTCTCCACTCTGTTCTGTTTGTTGACAGCTTATTTTCCATTCTGAGTATCAAAGAATAGGGTGCTGCATCTCCATCTTCCCTCATTAGTCTATGAACCAAACTTTGGAATCGCTCAGATAACTCTGGCCTCATCCTATCAGAGACATCTCCTTTGTCTGATCTACCCCTCACCCAGCTTCTCTGCTACCTAAACCTAACTTGTTCCTTCACTTTTCCGGTTCTGATGAGGGTCTTGAACCGAACATTAACTCTGCTTCTCTTCGCACAGATGCTGCCTGTCCCACTGAGAATTTCCATCTTTTTGATTTCTATTTTGTAACAACTCTCCTCATCTTGGATGTTTTGATAAGGGTTTTCCACATGAAAGATCAAAGTTCAAGTTTAAAATAAATTTATTATCAAAGTACATATACATCATATGCTACACTGAGATTCTTTTTCTTGCAGGTATTCACAGCAGAACACAGAAATACAAAAGAATCAAGGACAAACTACACACAAACAAGCAACCTATGTGGAAAAGAAGGTAACTGCAATAAAATAATTAAATAAACAAATAAACAATACTCTAGTGCATGAGTTGCAGAGTCCTTGAAATTGAGTTGTAAGTCGTGAATCAGTTCTGATTTGAGGTGAATGAAGTTATCCCCACCGGATCAAGAGCCCGATGGTTGAGGAATAATAACTGCTCCTGAACCTGGTGGTATGGTACCTAAAAACAATGTAAATCTCTTTATATTACATGTTTTACGGTACTCCTATCTGGCCCTCCTAGTACATCCTTGTGTAATTCAATAATTAGCTGAGCATAATCATCCTTTTTATAATCTAAGTTGATAACTTTTTTATTACGTTTTTTTGGTTTCTAGATGGGTTTCTATTTACAACTGAGGGAAGATTCATTTTCTAATTAAGTGTTATATCAATATTTCATTTTCCTTCTGCTCAATCGCTTATAGGCATGGACAAAATCCACTTGGACAAAGGGTTTTATTCTCTCTTACTTCATTAACAGTTGTCTTCCCACTTTCTCTCTTAAATGCTAAATTTGGTTCTGCCTTGAAATGAGACAGGACATCTAGAAATACACCTTAAACACAAAATAAATTATAAATCAACAAAGTCACCTTGAGTCTTACACCTGTGCAGCAACACAGCTTTGCGTATTCTCAGTTAACTTCTATGCAGTGTGTATTGAGGGAGGTTGTCTTGATGACCACATACAATCAAACTCAATGCAAAGTCTCTTTGATAGAGACACCCTTCCCTCCCTCTCCCTCTCCCTCTCTCTCTCTCTCTCCCTCTCTCTAATGGACTCTCTGGCTGGTTTCCAAGTAGCTCAATGTGGAGAGAGACCAGCTTATAAATGAACACTTTATACATGACTAAAGCTTTTTAACAGCATGAATCGTTGACATTGAAACAACAGAATATGTTGAGCAGTGGTCTTCCCAGTTTTGTTAGATCTGTATACAGCTCTGATTCATGCCAACTTCTTCCCTTTGGAGAGTGCAATGTTTAAATTCTCTACTCCCCCACGGTTAGTGCAATGAACACCTTGTGGCAGGCAGACTTGTCAGTAGCCAACTCTCAATTCAAGGAAACTTGCTGCACTCACAGTCGGTGCAAAGGAAACTCACCTGAAAACAAATCTGGGGTTTCTTCTACCAGGAGCAGTAAAGGTTGTAGGAGAGTTCAAAACACTGAGCAGTTTTAAAGTGAATCAGTTTCCTGCACAAAGGGGTCAGATTGAAGGGAACTGGCAGAAGAATTGGAAGGAAGAGTGGTATGTTTTTAAGGGGTTAAGCTGCCAGTTGTGATCCATAATATGCTGCCTAAAGGAATGGTGAGAGATTCAATGGGAGCTTTCAGGAAGGTATAGAGAGGGAAATATTCAGGTCTGTGGGGGAATGAGTAGTGGATGCCTCTAACTGGAGAAACAGCTAACACAGGCTTGGTATGATGAATAACCTCCATAATTCCATAATGGAAGCAGGAAGGAAGTTAAATGGCTTGAACTCCAAGCATCTTGATGACATTAATCCCTTACCGGCCAATCATACTGAAAACCACATCATACAATGATTACCACATTCCAGTTTGAGGGATCTTGTTATGTCAAATTTGATTATGGTTCCCACATTTCAACAATAACCACACCTCAAGTAGATCTTCCAGTGCTGGGAGAGGCTGTGCGTTGACAGACGACTCACAGTAAATGAGGTCCAGCTTCAGGAGCAGCAGAGAGAGTGAAGGCACCTGTATCCATTGCATTGTATGATCTTCTCTTCTCTGGCTCTCTTCCGGTATTTCTACTGGCAATGGCCTGCCCAGCTCACCCACATAACCTCACCACCCTTTGACCCTCTCTATGGTGGCTCCACAGCAAAGTGACACAACCTAACAGTTAATAAAACCCCTTCATTCAACTTCAGTAGGCCCTAGAGTCAATAAATAGGGGTCATTAAATGCAATGCACTCCAGTCAGATGCAAGCATGCCTGTTATAGATGAGGCCAAAGTAGCTTGAAAAGCTACCAGGTGAGTCTGTATGGGCACATTCAGAAAATGTTGAATGAATAGAATAGTCTCCAAGTCAGACAGGCAGCAAACAGTTGAATGACGGACCCAGGAATACTGGAGATGGTCAGACTGGAACCATGGGCTATTCTGTCATTCATGGCATGCTCAGACATTGCTTCTGGATGTTGAGAGCAGTTGAGAAGAGCAGTAAAACCTAATGCCTGGCTGTAGAAGTCTGACAGACAGCACAGAACTCGCTTTCACTGGAAAAGCCAGCAGCACTTGAACAGCCTTACCCGGCAGAAACTCACATTCAGACTTGTAAGTCTAGGGTAGTCTGAGCTTGCAACAGACATCACATGACTCTCTTACAAGTAGCCCTCAGCTCACACAGCAGCACCAGGCATTCTGCAGTAGATACTGAAACAACAATAACAGAATCTCAGAAACTTAGTGTGGTGTACTGTTCCACTCTGGCTCTCTGTTTTCAGTCTCTCCCCTTTTTGTAAATTACTGTTCTTCATAAACTGCCAAATGCTATGAAATCTAACTGAAGCTATAACTTCCAGAAGCTAGCAACCCTCCACATGAAAACATTTCTTCCAGTTTTCTGCTTGTTCTCCCAGTTGTTTTCACCTCTGGCCATTTGCCAGATGGATTCCCTATCTTATCAAAACCATCAATTTGATAGTCATTCAGTCATCTTTGCTCAGTATCCATCCACACAATGGGAAAGATTGCTGGACCAAGAAAGACATCCTGCCATCAGCTTTCCATTACTCTATCCAAAGAAGTCTCTCCTCCCTGGGCTTGTTTTGGCAAATCTCCTCCACACACTCCCCAGGGACTTGACACTCTTCTTGAACCACCAGAAGAACTTAGATATCCTGCCTGGTGTGAAGGTAATTAGAAATACTAACCATATTATGCCAGGGAAACTGAAATATGAAGTAAGGAGATTATGCACTACAAGACTACTGTATAGGTGGAGTACTTGAGGAATGATGTTAATGCTTTGAAAGCAGTTCAGAGAAGGTTTCCTGGATTGATACCAGGAGTGCAGAGGCGGTCTCGCGAGGGATCGTTGGACAAGCTGGGTTTGTATCCACTGGAGTGCGGCAGACCGGGAGAGGCTTGGTTGAAAGATGAAACCCTGAGGGATCTTCTTAGGAGAAACAGACTTCGTGAAGAGTCAAGAGCACCTCCACAACAGACAGTATCTTTCAGGGCACGTCCCAAAGTAGCTCAGGGCCAATAAATTTTTTGCAAGTGTAGCCGCTATTGTAGGATACCAAGGAATATGAGTGCACAGCAAGATTCCACAAACTCTGCAGCAACGATAGCCTAACAAAGTTTTGGTGACATTGGTGAAGAGAATTTTTTAATGGCCTCGGAACACTAGGTTGAGGTCTGCCGCGCTGAGGACGTTTCTTCTTCCCTGATGAGGCGGAGATCTGTTCACATTTAAAAAGCCGCAAATCCCCTCCGACTATGCAGCATGTCCCCGGCGCCTGCCCCGCCCTCCGTCCGCGCACTGGTGAGGCAGCGCCCGTGGAGAGCTGGTGATGAGGGTCGATGAGACTCAAGCAGGAGGACGGTCCCAGCAGACGCAGTTCTTTGGGGTTTTGAGAAATCTGCTCAGAAACTGTCTGAGTATTCGCAAGGACCAGGGACCAGCTTTCCATGGACTCTGAGACGGGGTCTGAGCGATAAGATGAACTCTTGGCCTCACAATCTACCTCATAATGGTCTTGCACCTTATTGCCTGCTTGCACTTTCTCTGTAAATGCATTCCGCTGTTGATTTCCTTTTGTTACTGCCTCAATGTACTGATGTGATGAAATGATCGGTATTGGACGGAACGCAAATCAACATGCGGCAATGATAAACTAATTGACCAATTTAGATTTGATTTGCGATATAATCGGGCCATGGGACATCACCACCCACAGCCCGAGCAGGCACAATCTCTCCCTGTACTGTAATTCTCTCGTATCACCTCAGCCCCTCACCTGTAGAGTCCACCAACCCTTCGAGCGTCCCGAACGTTGCGACGGGGGTCGAGGCCGTTACCGCCGCCGGGCGAGCTGTTCATTAATGAGGCATGAAGTTAATTCAGTGCACAACTCCTGCTGTGTTTCATCTGGGTAAATGCAAATTAATCTAATTGGAATGATGAGGATTTTACTGGTCGGAACAGTTTTAACAGAGATCGGGCAATTACTCCGGTTACTGACGCGGAACTGTTGCTTAGGGAAACCTTCGCAGACAGTCTGTATCATTGTCAGTTGAGGCCAGTTTGAATCAGCCTTACACACCGAATAGGCGAGGGTGATAAAACATGGGGTAAACAGTCGGCGATCACCGCTCTCCAACCCTTGGCCGACCCGACCCACTCATTCAGAAGGAACGAATCCGGCCGAGAGAAAGTGGCACTTCTGGTGTAAATAAACTAGCAATTCACAGACACAACGACGGTGAAAATCTAAGTCCCCCCCCCCCCCCCTGTATTTTTGCCTTTAATTCAACAGGTCAGAAGGGAAAACAAGCTTAATCCATGCTCCGGTCAAAGGTTTCAGAGGTGAAACGTTGACCCAGTTTCTCGCCATAGATGCTGCCCGACCTGCGAAGTGTTTCCATCGCCCGTTTCACCAATAGTGCGCATTGACAGAGTGGGCCAGTAAACCTGTTGTGTCTCTATCGCGGCGCCAAACCCCTCGAAAAGCTCCCTCTTTCTTAAGAAGCCTCGTTCCTTCAGATTTTAATTTTAGTTTTTAGACATTCAAAATATTGCTTTCAATTTCAGCCTAGCTTATCTAAACACAAAAATGATTGTACTGTGTTAAGATGTGGAGATCCCAGTCCCCGAGTTTTCCGCGTTGATGATTCCAGTACTGATCCGCTGTGTTTCTCCAGTCATTCCTGTGTTGCTCTCACGAGAAAGCCCCAAACTCGGCGATCCGGGCACAGCTACTTCGCCTCCCCCGTCGGATTTCCGAATGATGCATGAACTCCTTATTCATTTTCACTTGCATGACCTATTGTCCCGTGAAAATCTTCACGTCGTACGTCAGCGACAGTAAATCTGATTCTGATTCTGACTGGGTTTTGAACTTCTGGCTGGTTCATTTCCACATCGAAGTGCGTCGGCTCTGAATGGCGAATTCATCCCACAGCGAGGTCTCAGCGTTTCTGGTGAAAACAGTTTTATGTTATTAGTTACAGTAACTGGTGCAAGCCCAAGAAGGCCCGGAGGTGGGAGGAGAGGCTGATGTGATCCTGTCCCTCAACACCAAACCCATAGACCGGCATTGTTACCCACTCCCAAAAAACTGTTTTAGTCATCCCAGGTCAGGTTTGTGGGTCCAGCCCTCTCCTAGAGTTAAGACTTAGAGTTGTTGTGTTGAAACACTAGACATGTCTATCCTCCCAGGTTATTTATTTCAAAGCAGGCCGCCGTTGCTTTCTGTTTCGT
The DNA here is from genome assembly GCF_030028105.1 of Mobula birostris. NCBI lineage: Eukaryota > Metazoa > Chordata > Chondrichthyes > Myliobatiformes > Myliobatidae > Mobula > Mobula birostris. Next base: position 116,148,412 of record NC_092370.1, on the reverse strand, counting down.
GGGATTTTGTTGTGTGCGTTTTGGTAACCCATGTTCCCTCCATTACAACGGTAGCTGCACTTCCAAAGTTCTTCTACCTCTGACTGTACCTTCGCCTTGACTAAATATTCGGAGATATTCCATCATTGCTGCGGCTCACGCATCATGCCGATGTAAAGTAGCTAGAAAGCAATTTGCATTGTCTGACGGTAACAACCAATGCAATATATCATGGTAAGCTCTCTGGAACAAAAACACATTGATCGTGGAACACATCAAGTATTCAGTCAGGATTAAGATGGCGGAGATCGAGCCTTTTCTCAAGCGCCACTCACCGCCGTCAGGTGACCTTAAGAATTTTACAACTAAAGTAATACTCAGTAAGCTATTGCTGCAAAGATGGCAGCCAACCTGCTCACAGCAAGATCGCACAATCAGACCAGGACGCCTGTTTCAGTGAAATAACAGGACTCAGCTGAAACCTTACCACGTGTCAGGTGATGACTACAGAAAGAGAAACCAAGTTAACGTTCCCGTTGCGCAGCGTCAGCCTCACTCTCTCTTCCCAATTCCCATCTGGATCCAGTGGCAAGACAGAGTCGAGACGGCTGGAGATGGGACTAGGCACAGTGGATGACCAGGATGTCTTCTGTGTCTGGTCCTGCTCTACGTGTTCCACGATGCTTGCAGAGACCGCCTTCCTCACCATTGGTCTCATCTGCTCAATCAGCCGGAGCCTGTCTTCACATGCTGGGATAGGCAACTCTTTTATCTCACTGAGGGTTTGAGACCCGTCGGATACCCTCACCTGGTTTAGCCGGCTTGTCGAAGCCCTTGCCCGGGGTGTGGCCGCTGTCGCATGCAAACAGCTACGGGGAGCCACAGGTGAGAGCTGAGTGCCAGGTGGGGACCAAAGCTGGACTAACCTCCCTGAAAAGGACGCGACATGTTCCCCTATCAGAGGTGCTACCCCTCCCTGACACCCCATGGTGCATTAGTGAATAGAAGGAAACCCCCATGAAGTAGATTACTTAAGAAACAGAGGCACTGGGCCATCTGTTCTCTCACCTGCACCAGAACGCAACAAGACCGCGGCCGGTTTGATGCCTCATCCCCGGAGAGAAGAAATTCCGCCTCATCTCCGTGTACAAAAGACTGCATCTTTGAGATTTTGGTGCTTGCTTCTGAATTGCCAAGCGGGGTAGGAGGATCGTTGGTGGAATCATCGCCCTGCCAAGTTCCTAAAGAACTGCACCACACACAAGATGCTGGCGAGTGCAGCAGGCCAGGCAGCATCTATAGGAAGAGGTACAGTCGATGTTTCGCATCGAGACCCTTCGTCAGGAGTAAAGAACTGTGTGTGTTTCATTCTCTCATTCGTCTAAGCTCGAGAGAGTCTAAGTGCAATCTTCTCAGCCCTCTGCTCATCCCAGGAACTGGCCTTTACTATAATGATAAGCACATTCCTCCTTCGTTCTAAGCATCATTATCATGTTCAATTAAATATTCTGACTGAAACTCCATGTCAGAGTGTGTGGTTTTTTTGAACAGGCAAGGAACTGAGATCAATAAGACGAATTCTGATCTTATTAAGTGGCAGTGCGGGTTTGATGAAGTGATTATGCATCTCACACTCCTCTTTTTCATGTTCTCGTTCCTGATCTGAGCTATCATGCATACATTACCCCAACGCAGTGCAACGTTTACCGATGTTCTGAAGATTGCAAACTTAATTAGACCATCGAAATTATCGCTTCGACTAAATGCTGTTGTTCACGTTGATCATAAAGGACATCTTAAAGGGGTGGGGTGGATGGCGGCTTCGGCCCAGCTCTGAGACCCTTCCACTCACAGGGAGTGGGATTAGAGAGGCTCGTGTCTTTTATTTCAGCATTATTTATTGAGATAAAGATAAATAAACACTCAACAAATCAAGCAACAAAGGAAGGCGGAGCTTGGGGGGTTAATGGCGCCTAATGGCGACTCCTTTGCCTGCGTCTTCGGAAACATCTCTACCTCCACCTTCAATATCTTTAGTTTTTTCCCCCTTTCAGGGTTCTTTTGAAGACCCTGGCCTGGAGTTACACGCAGGTTTCGGTTCTTTGCGGGAATGGGATCCGTTCTCGGTGTTCCACGACTGGCCGTTATTCAACATGCCAAGCGTTTGGCCTGAGAGTCTCGATCGTGTTCAGAAGCCTAAGATCTCGGGGGTCTGGAGACGGGCAGATCGAGGGTCGGTATCACGGCAGGAGACTCGTGTGTCGTCGGGGAGACCGGAAAATCTTTCGCTGTGGGCCCAAAGACCCGAGATCTTTGCAATCTTAGGACACAGAGCTCGATAGAAGCGACGAAGCGGACTTTTAACATCGTAAACCAGCGGGTTGTTGTTTTATCTCCCGCTCGCAGTTAAAATGGGGGACACCTCCCTCTCTCTTGCCAGGGAGAGAGAAGACCTGTGGTTTGTCGACTGTCGGATGAAATGTGAAACCTTTGGAGCAGCTTTGGTCTGTGTCTTCACTATTGCGTAGCACACGCTTGGACTCGGTGATGGCTTTTTTTTGCTGGTGGGGAGACGGGGTGGGGGGGGCCGTTGCTTGCTGCCGCTTACGTGCGGGAGGGTGGAACGGGGGAGGAGGACTTTGGGGCTCTCACGTTGAACTGTCGTTCATTCTTTGGGGCACTTCTCTGGTTTGTGGATGTTTGCGAAGAAAAAGCATTTCAGGATGTATTTCTCTGACACTAAATTCAACCTTAGAAATTTGAACCTTTGAACATTGAGGAAGAAAAAGTAGTGTGTACCGGTGAAAGGTCATTGAATTGAAACATCAGTTTTGTTTCATTCTTCATAGATGCCGCTTGGCCTGCTGAGTAGCCCCTGGAGTTTCTGTTTTAGTTTTGGATTTCCAGCATCTGCAGTGATTTGAGTTTTTTGTTAATTGAACGAGATCTGGGCTTTAGTCCCAGCTGGGAAAACCTGTCACTTGCTGTCTGAGCCGATTGGACACTCCAATCCATGTGTTTTGCCTGGTCTCCGTTATAGGCATTTACGCTGTAGATTAAATGTCGCTTTGTTTCGCTGGAACTCCCCTTCAGAATGATGCCGCGGCTCAGTGGAAGCCCTTGTGTGCTGATAGAATCAAAAATGACAGTGCCTCAAGGCCAAAAGATATCCATCATCCTGCTGGAAGTATGACAGGGAAATTAAACGATTTAAAATAAAATATTCATTAAATCCAAAATGATAAATTCTTTCATATTGTTGCAGACAAGCACTGACAGAATACCATTATCTGATATTAATTACTTTATTATTCCAGTTTTTCGATAATTACCACTAATGTTTGTTTAGCTAGAAGACTGGAAATTAAAGCTTTAATAGACTGTTAACATGGCAATCATTCGGATTAATTCAGCAAAGCATGGATCGCAATAATACAAACGTTCACAATGGTTTGTAAGGTTAGGCTCACCTATTGCTGAGATAGATGGGGAATAGATTATTCTGGCTAGTGCTAGTTTGAATATTGGGTATGTTCATCCTGCCCGTCACCTCTCTCTGGTTCTCCTTCACCCTTCTCTTTCTCTCATGGTCTTCCATCGATTCCATAAGACCATAATACATAGGGGCAGAATGGGGCCATTTGGTCTGTCTAGTCTGCTCCGCCATTCAATCATAGCTGATCCCCTTTTTCCCCTCCTCAGCCCCACTCCCCAGCCTTTCCCCTGTAACCTTTGATGCCATGTCCAATCAGGAAGCTATGAAACTCTGCCTTAGATACACCCAACGACTTGACCTCCACAGCTGCATGTGGTAATAAATTCCACAAATTCACTATCCCCTGGCTAAAGAAATCTCCCCACATCTTGGCTTTAAATGGATGCCACTCTATTCTGCGGCTCTGCCCTCTCGTCCTAGACTTCCCCACCATGGGAAAATCCTTTCCACATCTACTCAATGTAGGCCTTTTAAAATTGAAAAGGTTTCAATGAGATCCCCCCCATCCTAAATTCCAGCGAGTACAAACCCAGAGCTGTCAAATGTCCCTCGTATGATAACCGTTTCTTTCCTGCAATCATCCTTGTGAACTTCTCCTATCAGAATCCCCTTCCTCCAGCCCTTTAACTCTTTCAACAATCAACTTCTCAGCTCTTTACTTCACTGCCGCCCCCTTCTCCCCGATTCATCTATCACTTGCCACTTTGTACATCTTCCTCTGCTTCCTCCACCTTCTAACTCTGACTTCTCTTCCTTTCCAGTCCTGAAGAAGAGTCTCAGCCTGAAACATCGACTGTTTACTCTTTCCCAGAGATGCTGTCTGGCCTGCAGAGTTCCTCCAGCCTTTTGTGTGTGTTGCTTGGGAATGTACTCATCAGTTTCAATTATGCCGGTGGCTGCTGAATTTGCCGACTTTGGGTGCAGCCAGCTGTTCGAGGAGATTTCATCTTGTGATCTTCCACCGGCCATTCGACACTTACCCTCCGGTAATGGACACCCATTCTTTCGATAACTGGCTTCTAATGTATAAATGGATGGCAGATCTCTGCTAGTCAGATAACCTTGCAGCCCGTTATTCATCACCGCAAGTCAGCACAATTCCAGCCAGGACTTGAATCCTTAATTCACAAAGATGAAAGAATAATCTGGGGATGTTGATAACCTTGGATGATAGGAACATCAGCAGGTTTCCCATGACAGCACCACCCTGGGGAGGCTAGGGTGCGCCTTGCACTGCAGATGAATGCAGTCAGCTAGGGCCAGCGAGAGATACAGTGCAGAACCAGAACCTTTGGCACACAGCCCAGGATGACCATCCTCCGCCCATTTAACTGAATCCATTATTCATTTATTTAAAGAATTCTCCCCGATTTCTCATCAACTTTCCCTCCCACAATGCTACCAGAAATCCATAGGGGAGAGCCATTTTACAGTGGAGATTGCCGATCCACGCAGAAGCTTTGTTGCTAAATCTCAGAAGGGATCTCTTCCCTAGATCCACTGAATGGGATCCACGGAGCAGGAAAATCCGCGCTACAGATAAAATAAAAGGAAAATATACCATTCCATTTGCTCAGTCACACTGTAGATGAGGAACATAAATAACTGGGTCCATGCAACATCACAAATGTCACAACCAAGACCCATTTTTTCCCACTCATTGTTTTCTATCCATAAATCAATTGACAATTCGCTGTCAGGATGGTAACCACAGATGCATGTGCCCCAACTTTATCAACCAAGCTGCTGGTAAACTAGACAGATTAAAAGAACAGGATTTAATATTCTGCCTTGGTTTTCATGGTATGAGCTTCGATTTCTCCCCCAGTAACCACTCTTCTCTGTTCCTGCTCCCCTTCTTTTGCTTATCTCACCTGCTCAATCACACTTTTTCTTTCCCCTCTGCCCCTCTCTTGATCTGCCCACCGGCCACACATTTTGCTCTCTGGTTCCTCTCCTCGCCTCCTTCGTTTCATTCCGTTGTCCACTGTTCTGTCCTATCGGATTCTTTCTTCTTCAGCCCACTATGACTTCTACCTATCACCCCCTCCCCCCCATTTCCGATTTGATTCCCACTTTCCCTCCGCGGTGAAGCAGAATCGAAGGGACAAATAGCCTAATTCCGCTCCTATATCTTTGACTTATTGTCTCTCTCACCTGCCCATCACCGCCAGCTTTTCCCCCACCCCTTCCCAGACGTTTTTATGCCAGCTATCTCCCCCCTTGCTTTCCAGTCCCGATAAAGGGTCACAATCAGAAACGTCGACGGTACATTTCCCTCCCCAGATTATGCCCGGCCGCCTGAGTTCCTCCAGCATCCTTTGTGTTGCGCCAGAACCCAGCGCCTGAATTTGTTCTTATGTTAACCTACCTCCGGTGTGGGATCATATCGAAGACCTTATACAAATACACTTCATTCGCCATTTTCTCCTCATTTCCCCAGTCATTCCTGCACCATGAATCAGACGTTAATCAGACGTAATTCCTCTTCCTAACCCCTATTCTAATCATCGTGGACCAGAGACCGCCCTTTTCTGGTGGCACTTTGAACTGCATCGTTGGTCAGAACTACAGAAATGTCTCAACCTGTCTAGACATTTGGCTTCTTTGTCACTGGATTTCTCCACGAGGCAACAACTTACATTTGTCATAAGTCGGCTCAATGCTCACGATTTGTCAAGAAGGAGGCTGATGATATTTTCGATGCCAATGGTTTCTGCCCTTCCCAATGGAAACTGGCAGAGAACAGAAGGCATAAGGACTCCGGGGAGTCGCTTTTTCCAGGCAGTTCACAGTAGGTTTCTTTCCACTTATTATACTGTCTATCATCCTCTCTCTCTATCCCGCTAATGTCAAAATCTGAGTGTGAAAAACCCAGAACAGGGAGGCAGCATGAACATAAGAGAACAGGGAGGCAGCATGAACATAAGAGAAAGTCCGGCTAAAACGCACAGAACGATCACTCGGGTCTAATCTGCGGCCGGCGCCGATTTCCTGATATCCCGAACCATTCATGGGGAATCACAGCAAAGTCTGGATAGCTGATGAGACCAGAGCCCTCACCAGGAAAAGTGACTGTCACTGGGTCTCGATTTACGAAGCACTCCCCAGTGGAGAGCGCAGAAGAGAGATTGGGTACTGGAGTCTTGCTCAACAAACCGAAGCCGCCCGCAGAAACACAGCACATGTTTCCAGAATGGAGAAGGAGCGCTGAGGTCACGAACAGAAGGCGACCTTGGCAACGGGTAGGAAGGACATCGGCTTTCTGGTGATGGCAGAGATTGCATTGTTCAAGGGGAAGGGATTCCAGAAAGGAAAGATGATATTCAGAGACAGGCAGACATGAACTATTCATACACCAAGCTCCCCAGTCGCTCTCTAACCCCTATCCTCCAGTATGTCCCCTGCAAACGATCGTGCATTCCTCTCGCCATCACCCCAAATGGAAATCTCCCCACAACCTTCCTCAAAATTCCATGTGCACCAGCTGTATTTATTCCATACAACACTGAAGAGATTGCAACCTGTTCCTTCCTTCTCCCAGTATGTGTGTGTGTGTGGTTGTTGGAGTGGGGAGGTGGCATGTGGTGTCCCGGCCAAAAGGAATTCTGCATGCCATTGTATCAAGCAGCACGGGAAAAGGCCCTTCGGCCCAACGCGTCCATCCCGCCAAGATTTCCCATTATAGCTAGTCCTATTTGCCAATTTTTGAGCCATATTCCTCGCAACATTTCCTATCCAGGTACCTACCCAAATGTATTTTAAATGCTGTTAATGTACCTAGGAACTATTTCCTCTGCATCTTGTTCCACATATTGACCGCCTTCATCTAACAAAATTGTCCCTCAATTGTCCCTTCAATTGTCCTATTGAATTCCTCCCCTCTCACCTATAACCTCATAGCTCAGAATCACAGTTACAGAACGTAGAAACAGGGAATTCAGCCCACAGAGACGATGCGGATTATTATGCATGCAGCTAGTTGGCTACTTAACCTGTCCAACGTTTGATTAGCGGGTGTCAGCTCTGGTTCCATGACCAGAAACCTCAGTGCCGAATTTTTACACCATAAGCTTCAGTACCCGGTGCGGAGTTCAGAGCCCTAATCCACGTTAACATATGACAGCCGCACTCTTGGAGATTACACGGTAAGGTAAGGTCCAATACAATCTCGAGAGGACTAGCATTATTGAAAGGCATAGAAATTCCCGCACCTCCGAACCAATATTCATCCCACGAGTACCCAAAGCTCTAGCATCCAGTCAGGATATCACTACGGACTGCGGGAACTTTCTGTGGATGCACAATCGCACAACAGCAACTACGCTTCAGAGGTACCGAATACTCTCTACATTACTTACGACCTCTCGAGACAATGAAAAACGATGAACAACGGCAAATCCTCTTTTCCAATGTTTTCACAGCGAAATCCATTAAAACCCGTATTCCCTGCACATGTTCCCAGCGGCTGGTCTATGGCCAGTGAGTTATTTTGAGATCGATATTCAAACGTTGCCGTTCTGCAACGTGCATTTCAGCATTAACCGCACAATGATATGTCGGCGTTTTCTCTACCGACGGGTTTAAAACTGCTCCATATCTAAGACCATAAGACATAGGAGAAGGAATTGGACCATCCGCCTCATCGTCTGTTCCACCATTTCACCATGGTTGATAATTATCCCTCTCAACCCTTCTCCCCATAACCTCTGACACCCGTCCTACTCAAGAACCTATCAACCTCCTCTTTAAGTATACCCAATGTCTTGGTTTCCATAGCCGTCAGTGGCAACGAATTCCACGTACTCACATCCCCTGGTTAAATAAATTCCTCTTCATCTCTATTCTGAATTGACGTCCCTCTCTTCTGAGGCTGTGCTCTCTGGTGCTAGACTCCCCAACTCTAGGAAATATCCTCTACACATTCACGCTATCTAGATCTGTCAACTGTCGATAGATTTCAATGAGATCCTCCCTCATTCTTCTAAATTCCACCGAGTACAGCCCGGAGTCATCCATCAAACGCTCTCATAATTCAACGCTTTAATTCCTGGTATCATTCTGATAAATCTACTCAGGACCCTCTCCAATGCCTCTCCAAGGCATTAGATACGGGACCCAAAACTCTTCGCAATATTCCAAATATTGTCTGACCAACGCCTTATAAAGTCTTAGCATTACATCGTTGTTTTCATAGTCTAGTGCTCCTGTAATGAATGCCAACATTGTATTGCCTTCCCTACTACCGACTAAACCTGCAAGTTAACCTTTAGCGCATCTTGCACTAGGACTCCCTAGTCCCTTTGCACCTCTAATGTCTAAATTCGCTCTCTACTTAGAAATTAGATTATGCCTTTATTCTCAAACAAGAGGAAATCTGCAGACATCGGAAATCCAAGCAACACACAGACACACACACACACACACACACACACATAGACACACACACACACAGCTAGAAGAACTCAGCAAGCCAGGTATGATCTATAGAAAAGAGTACAGTCGTCTTGGCCTGAAATGTCAACTCATAGATGCTGCCTGGCCTGCTGAGATCCCCCAGAATTTTGTTTGCGTTGTACGATTTTATTCTCATCCACTTTTAGCAGCTCCATCTCAAACTGCAGGGTGAATTCTATCATATAATAATCACAGCCTCCTAAGTGTTCCTTTACCTTAAGCTCTCTAATCAAACCTGCTTCATTACTCAATGCCCAGTCCAGAATTGCCCTATCCATAATGGGCTCAACTACAAGCTGCTCTAAAAAGCTACCTTGAAAGCAATCCATAAATTCCTTCTCTTATGTCTGATTTTCCCAATATGCCAGCACTTTGAAATCCTCCATGACCATCGCAATATTGCCCTTTTTACATTAATTTTGTATCTCCTGATGTGAGTTATACCCCACACATCCTGGCTTCTGCTCCTTAGATTGGATAATGTATAACTCCCATCAGGGCCTTTTTAGACTTGCAGATTCTCATCTCTACCCTCAAAGATACTACATCTTCTGATCCTACTTTCTAAAGAATTGACTTTTTTTTTACAAATTAAGTTATTCCACCCTCTGGCCAGACCTTTTGATACAATGCGTATCCTTCGACTTTAAGCTTTCAGCTGTGATCTTCTTTCAACTATGACTCTGTGAAGGCCACAGGTCATTCCTATCAATTTCTAACTGCGCTACAAAATTATCAATTTTATTCCGTATACTGCATGCGCACAGATCTCCTTCAGTCCTGTGTTCACCGCCCTTCCTTTGAATTTGGTCTCCATGTTCCCTGAGGTTAATTTCTTGTTCCTTTTGAATTCTCTTTGTGTTACTCTTTATTCTGGAGACTCCAATAACCTCTCCTGCACCCTCCTTCGTTTTACTTTATCCATACTTTTCAAAACTATTGAACCCTCTTTGTATAATATAGATTAAAGCCTTGTCCACAGACCTAGTTATACTATTCACTAGGACCCTGGTCCCAGCAGAGCTTGGGTGGAGCCTATCTCATCAGAACTGTTTCCCCTTCCCAAATACTGCTGACAATCTCCCACGAATTCAAATCCACTTCTGCCACACCTTTTCCTGAGCCACACACTTGGCTCTCTGAACTTATTAACCCTATGTAAATTTGCACGTGGATTGGTGAACAATTCAAAGATTACCTTTTGGTTCCACGTTTTAATTTAGTCATTGGCTGTTCTATTTCCCCTCAGCAATACTTCGCTGTTCATCTTACGTCCTCCCTGACCTATCGCACTGTTTGGAACTCAGATTCTAGGTAATCAACTCAACTGGAGTTTATTAAGCAACCAACACTTGCTGCAGATGTGGTTACCAAGAAGCACAATGGTGTCCACCAATTCCTACATCACGAAAATATGAAATAAGACCTGATCCTGTATGCCTACTTTATTTAATTAGATATAGTTTGGTATATTTTTGTTTAATTAAAAAGAACCTTACCTGTTCTTATGTGCCACTCAATCTGTGTATCCTTGTGGAAGCCTCTTCAGATCTCAGACTCCTACACTGGCCTCCGCCTCTTCTCGCCAAAGCCTCTTGAACTAAGCCTCAGTTGCTCACTCTCCCAAGTGGCCGCTCACTCCTCCATTGGCACAAGGTGACACTCATACACAACCAGACTTGCTCTTTTCGATGGTTCTCGCTCTTCCACCGATGATATATAGTAGTCGCAGCTCCAGACTAATTTATTCTGACTTCTGGTTGGGAGCGAAAGGATAAATGGGCCGGAGAGCTTCATTTCTCACTCGACACGTTTCCTTCGGCTCCGATCTAAAATTTTAATTTAATCACGGAGATGTGATGAGGGGAGAAAAATTTTAAAGGAACCCGAGGAGCAAGTTTTTCACACAGAGAGTGGTGGCTGTATGAAATGAGCTGCGATTAATAACAGCATTTTAAAGACATTTGGACAGTTGCGAGAACTGTATAGGTAAGGTTTAGGGATATGTGCCAAACGCAGGGAAATGGAACTCGCTTTGATGGGAATCTTAGGCGGCATGGTCGATAGGCCGAAGGACCCATTCCCGTGCTTTATAACTCTTTATGAAGACTCGGACTGTTTTAGGATAGAGACAGACACAGATCTGAATGGTTCACGACTGTGATTTGTGCTTCATCGGCACTGATGTTAAGGTGGGAGCTTGGGTGAGCAAGGTTTACAGTAAATATCCTCCCGATGTCATGGGTTTTACTTTCAAATCAATGCAAGAGATCTGTCAAGACCCGGTAGATTTGTAGCTTGATATGGTGATAGAAAGAGCGCAGACTTTGAATACTTCCAGGCGTATGACGGTTTCAGTTTGTCATGCTCCTTCACAGAAGATTTTTTTTCGTGATCTGGTTGCCCCGACAAGCATCAGGGCTGCTTCTCATTTCGTGCCATGTGTTTCCTTGTCGCACAACTAAACTCCTCGAACTTATTCTGAAATATTAGAGGAAGCTTCTCGAATGAACAAACAACCTCTTGTTTCTCATCGAGGAGCAGGCAGCAGCTATAGGCGCTGAAATTCATCCCTCGGCCTACACAAGAGAGTTCGAGGCCGGAACGATTGCCCGTCACCGCTTGTCGAAGGCAGAAATGTGTAGGGATGACAATGCGGGAATGATCACTGGGACTGGGTATCTGCGATCGTTTGTTATCTCCACTATAGCTCCCCAGCCTCTGTCCATATCTCCACTCCTTTCTCCCTCACTTGACAGCATCAACCCCTCCTAGGCTGCATCTATCTATCACTGTGGCCAGCCCTGGTCTCACTTTTCCACCTCGTTCTTTATACTCTTCAGTTCAGATGACGGGTCTCGACCCGAAATGTCGGTTGTCTATTTCCCTCCGTCGATATTGCCTGAGCAGAGGAGTGCCTACAGAAGTCTGTTGCTGTTTTTTTTAGCAAAGCCGAGGGACTTCATGTTGGGCGCCAGCCCTGGTCCGATGTGCCTGCACCATCCCCCACTCCTTCCTCATTCATTCCTTTCTCTTCAAACCGGCTAACCCGCTCTTAGCCTTTTAATCTTTTAGAAGTTACTAGCACAAACGATCAGTTTGAGGGAATAGTAAACTCAGTGGAGCTAAATCAAAATAGTTATTTATATAATTCCTTTAATTTTTAATATAATTAGCAGCTAGCCTCAAGTTACCTGGCCTGCGAATCGTAAAATAATCCCACTTTCCGACACTGCTGGAATGCCGCGTCATCGTGTCTGGTCCGTCATTTCATCAAGGCTGATCCATTTTCCCTCTCAACTCCATTCTCCTGCCTTCAGCCCGTAACCTTCACGCCCTTACTATTAAAAACACTATTAACTTCCATCTTAAACATACATAGCCGGCGGTTGCAGCGAATTCCACAGATTCACCACCCACTGGCTAAAGAAATTCCTCCTCATCTTCGTTCCAAACGGACATCCCTCTATTCTGAGGCTGTGCCCTCTGGTCCTAGACTCCCCCACTATATACGACATCCTCTCGATAACGACGCAACACTCAGGAAATGCTAGAGGAACTCAGATGACCAGGCAGCATCTATGGAAAAGAGTACAGCCTATATTTCAGACGGAAACCCTTCATCAGGACTGGAAAAAAACTGAGGAGTCAGATTAAGAAAAGTGGGGAGGGGAGGAAGAATCACGAGGTTGTGGATGAAACTGGGGGGGGGGGCGCGAGTGAAGTAAATAGCTGAGAAGTTGCTTAATGAAAGGGTCCATGGCTTCCCCTTCTGTTGCGATGAGGCCACACTCAGGTTGGAGGAACAACACCTTATATTCCATTTGGCTCACCACCAAACTGATGGCATGAAAGTAAATTTCTTGAATTTTGGGTAAAGCCCCGCCTCTTCTCCTTCACCTTTCCCCATTCCCATTATCTCCTTATCACCTTTTCTCCTTACCTGCTTATCACCTCCCTCCGGTTCTCCTCCCCCTTTACTTTCTTTCATGGCCTTCTGTCCTCTCCTATCAGATTCCCTCTCCTTCAGCCCTGTATCACTTTCACTAATCAACTTCCCAGCTCTTTACTTCAGCACTCCCCACCTCTCCTGGTTTCACCCATCACCTTGTGGTTCTTCTTTCTCTCCCTTCAGTTTCTTACTCTGACTCCCCATCTTTTTTCCAGTTGTGATGAAGGGTCTCAGCCCGAAATATCAACTGTACTCTTTTCTATTGATGCTTCCCAGCCTGCTGAGTTCCTCCAGGATTTTGAGTGTGTTGCTCTCAATATCCACTCTATCTAGGCCTTTTAATCTTCTATGGGTTTCAATGAGATCCCCCTCCATTCTTCTAAATTTCAATGAGTACAGGACCAGAGCCATTAAACTCATGCAATAACACTTTATTCTTGGAATCATTCTTGCGAACCTCCTCTGAACCCTCTCCAATATCAGCACATCCTTTCTTAGATAAGGGCCCCAAACTGCTCAGAATACTGCAAGTGAGGCCTCCAGTGCCTTATAACGCCACAACACTGCATCCTTACTTTGATCTTCTTTTCTATTCTGACTTGACTGGTGTCCAATGTGAAGTCACTCCAGGGTTGCTAAAAAATAAATGCAGTTCATGCCAGCCTATAGGATGAATGTTAATGATCTCACTGCATCACTCACCTGAGCAGCAGTTCTTCAAACTGAAGCTAAATAGATCCAGAGCCCTCTCTGCCTGAATGACATTTGCAGCCTGGAAAGCAGCCCAGTTCCTTCAGCAGACAAAGTCCTCTGTGATATAGAGAGGCAGAGCAACTTTGACCCCCACTCTAAGGGACATGGAGCGAACGGCCCAGCAAAAGGACAATTGTGGAGAGTTTCTGTGATCCAGAAGATGTTGTTCTAATGACTACAACCTGCCATTCAACAGAATACCAGGGAAGTACAGAGACTGACTCATGGAAGCAGCCACATCAAAGACCACCAGCTAGTTTCTGCTTGGCTTCACGAGAAGCTGAATGGATTTGTAAGCATGAGTCTAGCTTATTACCTCCGAGAAAGAATGAATCAGAAGAGTTGCATTTCTGTAGCACCATTCAGAAGGCCCTGTCAGAAACCCTTCTCCACCTTCAAAGCCCTCTTCCCTCAGGAACTGTCCAAACATGGAGCATTTACCATGGCATATCAGAAATCACATACCACGTTAAACAATTTAACCATTCCTTTTGCCAACAGCTGCTGGTACTTTAAGAGCAAATGAATACTTATGGCCTAAACATTTCTATGCCCAGCCACTCACCAAAATGGCTGATCATCACCATCTTTTCCCCAAACTGTGGAAGGGTTTGGGGAACCTACGTTGGCCTGGTCAGTCACCTCAGGAGCCACAACAATCTCATGGAACCAGGTCACCCACTATAAGTGGGACTGTCTGTTAGGGGGTGCAGGGTGGTGGGAACAGAGATGCTGAAGAGAAGTGATGATGAAGAGTGGTTATGGTGAAGAGCACTGATGGTGCAGAGTGATGTTGGTGCCAAAGGATGGTTTTGATGAAGAGTGGTGTCCATGAAGAGTGATAGTGGTGAAAAGTTGTGATGGTGAAGATTGGTGATGGTGAGTGGTGGTGCATTGAAAGGGGGTGATGGTGAAAAGTTGTGATGTGAAGATTAGAGATGGTGAGGAGCATGTTGGTGAAGAGAGATGATGGTGAAGAGTAGTGATGATGAAAAGTTGTAATGTGAAGAGCAATGATCTGGAGGAGTTATGCTGGTGAAGACTGCTGTTGGTGGTGAAGAATATTGCAGGTGAGGATGGTGTTGAAGAGTGATGATGATGAAGAGTGCTGATGGTGAAGAATGGTGATGGTGAAGATTGGTGTTGGGGAAGAGTGATGAAGGTGAAAATTGGTGTTGTCGAAGTGTGTTAGTGAAGAGTGGAGATACTGAAGAGTAGTGATGGTGAAGCATAGCGATGGTGATGTTGATACATGGTGATGGTGAATAGTAGTGTTGGTGAAGAGTGGTAACGGTGAAAGTTGATAATGGTAATAGTGAAGTGAGATGTTGATGAAGAGTTGTGTTGGAGAAGAGCATTGATGCTGACGACTGGCGTTAGTGAAATGTGGAGATGGTGATGAGTCATGTGGTGAAAAGTGATAGTGAAGAATAACATTGATGAAAACTGGTTTTTGTGAAGTGTCATTATGGTGAAGATTAGTGATGATGAACGTTGGTGAAGGTGAAGCATGGTGATCTGAAGTATGGTGATGGTGAAGAGTGACAATGGTGAAAAGTAGTTATGTCGAGAAGTGTTTGTGAAGATTGGCTATTGTAAAAATAGTGAAGTATGAAGTTGCTGAAGAGCGGTGCTGGTAAAGAGTGGTGATGGTGAAGGGTGGTGATTGTGAAAATTATTGGCCATGATATGTAGTGTCAGTTAATGGTGGTGTTGGTGAAGAGCAATGATGGTAAGGAGTTGTGTTGGTTAAACTGAATAGAGTTGGTGAGGTGTAGTGTTGAACAATGGTATTTAAGAACATTGCTGATGGTAAAGATTCATGATGGTGAAGACTGGAGTTGGTAAAGTGTGTTTTTTTTAAAAAGAGTGGTGATGGTGATGGGTGGCGTTGGTGAAGAGTGGTGATGGTGAATCTTGGTGATGTTAAATTGTAGCGATAGTGAAGAATGCTGATGTGGAAGAGTTGTGTTGGTGAATTTTGGTGCTGGAGAAGACTGGTGTTGGTGAAGATTAGTGATGGTGAAGAGAATTGATGAAGTATGTTTTTGGTAAAGAGTGGTGTTGGTGAAGAGTGATGATGGTGAATCGTGGTGATGGTGAATATGGTGATGGTAAAGTGTAGTGTTAGTGAAGAGCATTGAAGGGGAAGAGTTGTGTTGTTGAATTGTAGTGTTGGGGAAGACTGGTGTTGGTGAAGATTAGTGATGGTGATGAAAAAAGTCCTGTTAGTGAAGACTGGTGGTAGTGAACAACAGCATTGATGAAAAGTGGTATAGGTGACTGTTGCAGTGATGTAGAATGGTGATGACGAAGAGTGATGTCGTTGAAAATAGGTGTTGGTAAATAGTGGTAATGTTGTGGAGTGGCATTGGTGAAGCGTGGCTTGGTAAAGACTGCTGATGATAAGGAATGGTGTTGGTTAACACTGGTAACGGTGAAGCATGGTGATGGTGAAAACTGGTGTTGTAAAAGAATGGTATTGATGAAGGGCATTGATGGTGAAGGACTGTGTTGGTGAAATGTGATATTGTGAAGAGTGCTGTTGGTCAGGAGTGGTGATGGTGAAGAGCAATGATGATGAGGAGACATGTTGGTGGAGACTGTGAGTGGTGAGGAATGGTACTGCTAAAGAGTGGTGTTAGTGAACTATGGTGTTAGTGAAGAGTTTTGTTGGTGAAAATTAGTAATGGTGAAAATAGGTGTCAGTGCACTGTGGTGAAAGTGAATAATCATGTTGGTGAACAATGGTAATATTGTGGAATTGTGTTGAAGTGTGCCATTAGTGAAAGGTGCTAATGGAGGAGAAAGTGTTGGTAAAAAGTGTTGATGGTGAAGAGCGGTGTTTGTGAAGGTGATGGCAAAGAGCAATGATTGTGAAGAGTCGTGCTGGTGGAGACTGTTGGTGGTGAAGAAAGGCATTGGTGAAGAGTGGTGATGGTGATGTTGACAAGTGTTTGTGAAGATTAGTCATGGTGAAAATTGTCAATGAAATCTATTGGTGAACTGTGGTGTTGGTGAAGAGTAGTTATGCTTATCTTTCATGTTGAAAAAATGTGGTGTTGGTGAAGAGTGGAGAGCATTAAAATTGGTGATGGTAAAGAGTGGTGTTGGTGCAGACTGGTGATGTTGATGAGTGTATATGAAGAGTGATGATGGTGATAGCTTTTGGTGATAAAATGTAGTGTTGATGAAGATTGATGGCTGTGAAGACTGGTAATAGTTCAACGTGGTGATCATGAAGATTGGTGATGGTGAAGAGTTGTGATGGCAAGGAGTGATGCTGGTAAAGATTGATGGTGATGAAGAATGGCAGTAATGAAAAATGTTGTTAGTGAAGAGTGTTGAGTATTCACATTGGTGATGGTGTCGAGTGGTGAAGATGATGAGAGTTTGTGAAGGGAGGTGATGGTAAAAATTGTTGGTGTTGAAATGCACTGTTAGTGAATGTTAGCGATGGTTGGGAGTGTTAATGGTGAAAATTGATCTCAGTGTAGTTTAGTGTCATTAAAGAGTGGTGGTAGTGAAGAGTGGTGTTGGTGAACAGTGATGATATTGAGCAGTAGTACGGGTGGAGTGTGGTATTGGTGAAGTCTGGTGATGGGGAGAGTGGTGTTGCTGAAGAGTGGTGTTAGTGAAGATTGGTGTTAGTGAAGTGTGGTGCTGGTAAAGAGTGGTGATGTTGAAGAGTGGTATCGATGAAGAATCATCATGATAAAGAGCAATGATGTGGAGTTGTGTTTGGAAAGACTGATGGTGTGAAGAATGATGCTGGTTGAGAATGGTGATGGTGAGGAGTGTTTGAGAAGAGTGGTGATGATGAAGAGTAGTATTAGTGAAGATAGTCATAGTCATAGTCATACTTTATTGATCCCGGGGGAAATTGGTTTTAGTTACAGTTGCACCATAAATAATAAATAGTAATAAAACCATAAATAGTTAAATAGTAATAGGCAAATTATGCCAGTAAATTATGAAATAAGTCCAGGAACAGCCTATTGGCTCAGGGTGTCTGACCCTCCAAGGGAGGAGTTGTAAAGTTTGATGGCCACAGGCAGGAATGACTTCCTATGACACTTTGTGTTGCATCTCAGTGGAATGAGTCTCTGGCTGAATGTACTCCTGTGCCCACCCAGTACATTATGTAGTGGATGGGAGACATTGTCCAAGATGGCATGCAACTTAGACAGCATCCTCTTTTCAGACACCACTGTCAGAGAGTCCAGTTCCATCCCCACAACATCACTGGCCTTACGAATAAGTTTGTTGATTCTGTTGGTGTCTGCTACCCTCAGCCTGTTGCCCCAGCACACAACAGCAAACATGATAGCACTGGCCACCACAGATTCGTAGAACATCCTCAACATCGTCCGGCAGATGTTAAAGGACCTCAGTCTCCTCAGGAAATAGAGATGGCTCTGACCCTTCTTGTAGACAGCCTCAGTGTTCTTTGACCAGTCCAGTTTATTGTCAATTCGTATCCCCAGGTATTTGTAATCCTCCACCATGTCCACACTGACCCCCTGGATGGAAGATTAGTGTTGGTTAAGTATAATAATGGTGAGGATTTTTGTTGGTGAAGACTGATGATGATGAATAATTGTGTTGGTGAAATGTAATAATGGTGAGGATACTTGTTGGTTAAAATTGATGGTGGTGAAGAATGGAATTGGTGAATATTGCGTCAGTGAAGATGGTGTTAATAAAAAGTTGTGATGAGGAAGAATGGTGTCAGTTAAGATGAATGGTAAAGAATGGTGTTGATGAAAATTGGTTTCTTTGAAGAGTTCTGTTGTGAAGAGTGGAGATGTTGAGGAACAATGATGGTGAAGAGTTGTGTCGGTGAAAACTGATGGTAATGAGAAATAGTGTTGCAGAGTGGTGCCACTAAAAAGTAGCATTGCTTTTTTTTACAAATGCACAAAACTTTATTCAAATGTGGCTCTGTTGGTCAGAGATGGAAATACATTTTTAGAAATAGGTGACATAAGGTCAGAGAGTGTTGAATCTTTGTGGGTGCAGTTAAACTGCAAGGGTAAAAAAAACATTATGGAAATCAAATACGGGCTTCCAAATAGTAGCCAAAATGTGGGGATGAGATTGCAAAGGGAGCCGGAAAAGGCATGTAATAAGTGTAATGAAACAATTGTAATTGGGCATTCAATATGTAAGGGGATTGGGAAAAACAGGTTGGTGTCAGATTGTGAGAGAGGGAATTTGTTGAATGCCTATGAGATGGCTTTTTAGAGCAGCTTGTACTACAGCCTACTCAGGGAAAGGCTATCTTAGATTAGGTGTTGTGTAATAACCTATTTCTCATTCGGGAGCTTAATGTAAAGGAACTCTTGGGAGGTAGTGCTCATAATATGACTGAATTCATACTGCAGCTTGAGAGAGGGAAGCATGAGTCACACGTATCTATATCACAATGGAATAAAGGGAACTACAGAGGCAAGAGAGAGAAGCTTCCACAGGTGGATTGAAGGAGGATACTTGTGGGAGTGTTGGCAGAGCAGAGATGGCTGAAGTTTCTAGGAATAGTTCAGAAGGCACAGGATATGTTCCACGAAAGAGGAAGTTCTCAAATGGCAGGGGTAAACAACTGTGGCTGACAAGGGATGTTAAGGACTGCATAAAAGCCAAGGAAAGCACATATAAGGTAGCAAAAGTGAGTGGGAAGTTGGATGAATGGGAAGCTCTTAAAATCCAACTAAAGGCAACTAAAAAAGCTTTAAGACGGGAAAAGATGAAAATTGAGGGCAAATTAGCAAATAGTAGAAAGCAGGATACCAAAACTTTTTTTTCAGTTACATAAAAAGTAAAAGGGAGGTGAGTTGATATTGGACCACTAGAAAATGATACTGGTGAGGTAGTAGTGGGAGACAAAGAAATGGCAGAATAACTTGACTGGTACTTTGCATCTGTTTTCACTGTGGAAGACACCAGCAGTGTGCCAGACATCTATGAGTGTCAGGGAGCAGCAGTGAGTGCCATTGTTATTACAGAGGAAAAAGCGCTAGGCAGACTCAAAGGTCCTAAGGTGGATAAGTCACCTGGACCAGATGGACCACATCCCAGAATCCTGAGAGAGGTAGCGGAAGAGATAACTGATGCATTGGTCATAATCTTTCAAGAGTCACTTGACTCTGGCATGGTCCCAGAGGACTGGAAGATTGCAAATGTCACTCCACTCTTTAAGAAGGGAGGAAGGCAAAAGAAAGGAAATTATAGGCCAGATAGCCCAACCTCAGAGGTTGGGAAAGTTTTGAAGTCTATTGTTAAGGATGAGGTTTCAGGGTACTTGGAGATTAATGATAAAATAAATCAAAGTCAACATAGTCCATGTAAAGGGAAATCTTGCCTGACAAATCTGTTAAGAGTTCTTCGGGGAAGTAACAAGCAGGGTGGACAAAGGAGAGGCAGTGGATGTCATTAACTTGGATTTTCAGAAGGCATTTGATAAGATGCCACACATGAGGCTGCTGAACAAGATAAAATCCTATGGCGTTACAGGAAAGATACTGGCATGGATGGCAGAATGGCTGACAGGCAAGAGGCAGCAAGTTCGAATAAAGGAGACCTTTTCAGGTTGGCTGCCGGTTACTACCGGTGTTCCTCAGGGGTCAGTATTGGGACGCTACTTTGCACATTGTTTGTCAGTGATTTAGATAATGGAATTGATGGTTTTGTGGCAAAGTTTGCGGATGATATGAAGATAGATGGATTGTAGGTCGTGCTGAGGAAGCAATTCGATTGCAGCAGGACTTAGACAGATTGGAAGAATGGGCAAAAAAGTGACAGATAGAATACAGTGCTGTAAAATGTATGATAATGCATTTTAGTAAGAGGAACAATAGTGTGTGGACTATTATTTAAATGGGAGAAGGTTCAAACATCAGAGGTGCAGAGGGACTTAGGAGTCCTCATGCAAGACTCTCAGAAGGTTAATTCACAGGTTGAGTCTGTGGTAAAGAAGGCAAATGCAATGTTGGCATTTATTTCAAGGGGAATAGAATATAAAAACAAGGAGATAGTGCTGAAGCTTTATAAGATACTAGTCAGGCTGCTCTTGAAGTATTATCAACAGTTTTGGGTCCCAGAACGGATGTGTTGTCATTGGAGAGTCCTGAGGAGGGTCACGAGGTTGATTCTGGGAATGAAAAGGTTAACATATGAGGACGTTTTGGCAGCTTTGGGCCTGTACTTACTGGAATTTAGAAGAATGCGGGGTGATCTCATTGAAACCTACCGAATGTTGAAAGGACCAGATAGAGTGAAGGTGGAGAGGATGTTTCCTGTAGTGGGGGTATCCAAAACTAGAAGGCACATCCTCAAAATTGAGGGGTGACCTTTTAGAATCGAGGTAAGAAGGACTTTTTTTAGCCAGAGGGTGGTGAATCTGTGGAATGGTCTGCCACAGTCTGCGGTGGAGGCCAAGTCTGTAGGTGTATTTAAGGCAGAAATTGATTGTTTCCTGATTGGTCAAGGCACAAGGATATGGTGAGAAGGCAGGTGAATGGGGTTGAGTAGGATCTGGGATTAGCCATGATGGAATGATGGTGAAGTCTCAATGGGCTGAATGGCCTAATTCTGCTCTTATGTCTTATGGTCTAATACAAAAGGCTAGGAGTTACAATACAGTTACTGAATTCAAATTAAAATAGTGTAATTAGCATCTATGATGCACATAGTTCCCTGGGGTGGGCACCATTCCCAGATATCCCCCACTGAACCCACAATGATCGCATGTTTTCTATCTAAGAACACCCTGGCATGAATGTAGCCCTGGAAGAGAGACAGGCAGTTGGCTCGGACAGATCCTTCCACAGTACAATGCCTGGACCTGTGAATGGCTAGCTTGGCCAGGCCCAAAAGCAAGCCTACGAGGACATCCTCCCCCTTTCTTACTGGATGGCCATAAACTGAGAGCATGGGGCTGAAATGTAACCAGACCATGAGGAGCAACCCTCTTCAGATATCCAAACAGGGCCTGCAGCCTCTTGCACTCCTGTGGACATGGTACACTGACTCCTCCTGTCCACAGACAAAACAGGTGGATGAGGTATCAGTGAACCTGCTCAGCAATCTATTACATGATACTGCCCTGTGGAACACCCTCCATCCCAGGTCCCCAAGGTGTAGGGGAAAGACCCCTGCATAGAGGGACAATCCACTGGGTGCCTCCCTCACTGTCTGATGGTGTCAGTGGTGGTGTCACGATGTGCACTGCCAATATTGGAACCCAAGTGCAGAGGAAAGACAGACTCTGACGTGAAGATGGTGGTGACACCTTATTCATAATAATTCTGGATGAACATGGGCAACTTAGCAGAGTGACACCACGTGAAATAACATTCTCAAAACTAGAACCTTGCGATTAGCACAGATTAGGTATCTGCTTAAACAGTACAAGTAACATGACATCCCTGAGCCTATCAAAATAAACTTAATAAGGTTAAATAAAAAGCGCCAAGTGACTATATTACAAAGAGCAAATCGCTCAAGAAAAACACAAGGAACTCTAAAGGATTACTGACTGTTGCTAAAGCACAAGGTGCCACAAAAAACCTTGAGCCCATTGCTCTTTGGCGCCCTGAGAAACTCATTACAGGACTAGCCTCCCTAAAGCCAGCACCTGATGACCCAGGGAAACTCGAGATCCAAGGACAATTCAAGAGACTATGGGGATCTTGAGAAGGACCTCAAGGGGAACCTCAAGTGACGCCAGGGAACCCCAAGGGCAAGGCTTGGGAGTCCTCAATAAGAAGAGAACATTGAAAAGCAAAACCTTGTGAAACTTTGAAGTCCTTGAAAGCTGAGGCCTGGAAAAGCCTAGGGAAGGATCCTGGAGGTACCTTGATCACAGAGTTTTACCATTCACTATTTTTCCAAAGGCAATTAGGATACAGAAGGCTGTACTCTGAATTTTACAGATTGAGACAGCATAGATATCACTGAGCCAGCTGGCTCTCTGCAGATTTGTTTCATTTCTTACATGAAAGCTCACTTTTTGCAGCCTGTATTACGCCTGTTACCAAGAGGTTACTTTACCTTACACACTGCAGCCAGGGATCAGCTTTTGGCACAGGGTTCTACCAAAATTTACACTATTAACATGAGGGGTGAATCAAACAAACTTTATTGATAAGCTTGCTTGAAGCGCTCAATTGTTATGCAGACCTAAGTCATGGGAACCCAGATACTTGTGTAAATGCTCTGTAAGGTTTCACTGCTAATGTAATGGTTTCTCTGTAGCAGCAGTGTTTGGGTTATGACTAGAGATAACGGGGGCTTTGGAATGTGCACCATCCAATGAGAGGCATGTTTTCCTTTGTTTCTTTCTTGTGTGTCTGAGAGAAGGGTTTTACAGTCTTTTGTCAGCGAGAGATGTAGAGAGAAGACGCAAGTGGAGGGAGTTGGTAAACTGCAGGATGGAGTGTACTTGGAGTGAGGGTCCGGGAATCGATGACACGGAGGAGGTTGATGGGGAACGAATGGATGGAAAATCGTGAGCTCTAACATGCACATTAAAAGGCTTCATTACTATGGGCCCTTTTTCTTTACTGACCCTATAGTCAGATTAAGAATAATAAAGTTCAATTGTTTAATTGCATATGGTGTACTGTCTGATATTTTGTAGTATGGATTTGTAACCAGGCAACACCTCACGCAACATCCACACAAACAAGATTTCTCAAGTTTGGCTGGGCCGGAGGCTGACTTCCCCAAGACAAACACATGCTGGACGAACCTGAGGTTTACACTTGCAACTTGAGAAGCTTGGAACAGAAACCAGAGAAACTGAGAACATAGACTAGAGAAGCTCAGAATGTTGGTGAATACTGATGGTCGAGAAGAATGGCAATGATAAAGAGTGGCAATAGTGAAGAGTGGTGATGGTGAAGAGTGCTGTTGGTGAAGAGTAGCGATGGTGAAGCATTGTGATGTTGAACAATGGTGTGGTTGAAGGATGATGTTGGAGAAGAGTGATGTTATTGAAGGATGTGAAGAACAATGAATGTCAAGAGTGGTGTTGGTGAAGAGTGCTGTTGGTGAAGAAGAGTGATAGTGAAGAACAGTGAATGTGAAGAGTGGTGTTAGTGAAGAGTTGTGATGGTGAAGAGCAATGGTGTTGGAGCGTGGTGT
Organism: Mobula birostris; assembly: GCF_030028105.1. Lineage (NCBI taxonomy): Eukaryota > Metazoa > Chordata > Chondrichthyes > Myliobatiformes > Myliobatidae > Mobula > Mobula birostris. The sequence goes on along the minus strand of NC_092370.1, from coordinate 116,124,629 downwards.
TGGTAAAGGACGATGTTGGTGAAGGAAGAATGATAGTGAAGAACAATGAATGTCAAGAGTGGTGCTGGTGAAGAGTAGTGAAGGTGACAAGTGGTGATGATGAAAAGTGGTGGTGAAAAACGATGTTGGTGAAGCGTGGTGATCATCAAGAACAATGATGATGTAGAGAAGTGACAGCGAAGAAAGTATTGAGATCAGTGATGGTGATGACAGATCATTGATGCTGAAGAAGGCAGTGAGAGTGGTGAAGGGCCAGGTCAGATCTCCAGGTAGTTAATAACATCACCGCAAACTGTGACCATTATTCTGTGCGACTGTCAGTCTGGACTTCCAGTACAGCAGCTACAAGGCTGGTGGAGACCTATGGGATTTTCAAAGGGTCCTTCATGTGAGTTCTGAAGCATTGACAGGCTTTGATGCATTACATTCTACATGATCCAACAGCACACTGCCAATTGGTGTGAAGAATAAAAGAACACATCAAATGAAAATGTCACAGATATTGAAAGCAACGATTCGTTCTTCCTTGAAATAGTACAATTGAAGCTCTACTCTGCTTAGTGAAATATATATTTAAAAGCGGCATTTGCTTCAGCACTAAGTATAACCTGTAGTTTCCAGATTATTATTTCCTAGGAACAGCTGTCTTTCAAAATGCAAAATGGGAAGATATGGCAAATATTGTCAGTGCTACAACACTGCAGTACAACTACATTCAGCAATAATAGCAACTAAGTAAGTTGGGCATCTCCGTGAGAAACAGTTAATGGTTCATATCAAAAACCTTCATCAGTTCTGAAGGTAACGCTTCTGACAGACACTGACTGACCTGCTGAGTGTTCTCTGCATTTCATTAAAGGTTTCCTACATTTGCAGGTATTCTTAAATCCCATAACATGCACAGGTTTACAGCTGATCTAGTATTTCCACCCAAAATGTCAACAATGGCTCTCCACCTAAGAACCCATTCAGCCCATTGTGCTATCCTGCAGATTGTCTCTTGCTCTAGATTCCAGTACCTACATTCCCTATGTCTCCTTTGTAAAATGCAGTGACATTCCCTCTATTTATAAAAGTTGGGTGTGGGGGAGAGGAGCAGAGTCCAGCTGTACTGTTTGAGGTAATGCAATGATTTGAAAGAGCTTCCGCAGTGGTGGCAGGGACATCACACCTGGCAGCTAGGTATGTGGTGGTGAGAGGTGGGAGTCCTTCCACACAATGCTGGGGGTGCATGGGCTGGGCCAGCAGGCTTCCCAACGATGGGTGAGATGGAAGATGGTGATGGAGGGTAAGCATGTTGAAACCTGCAAATCAGTGCAGCAAGAAGAGAGGAGCATCCTGCTCCCTCCAGATGAACCGGACCTGGTGGCATCGAGATTCATCATCAATTGATGAATTGACTGCCAAGAAGGCCCACCAGTGCCTTTACTGCCTGAGAAAGCTAAAGAACTTTGGCCCGTCTCTGAAAACCCTCACTAATTTTTATAGATGCACCGTAGAAAGCATTCTTCTAGGATGCATCACAACCTGGTATGGAAGTTGTCCTGTCCAAGACCGAAAGAAGCTGCAGAAGATCGTGAACACGGCGCAGCACATCACACAAACCAATCTTCTGTCCTTGGACTCACTTTACACCGCACGCTGTTGGAGCAGTGCTGCCAGGATAATCAAGGACACGACCCACCCAGCCAACACACTTTTCGTCCCTCTTGCCTCCAGGAGAAGGCTCAGGAGCTTGAAGAATCATACAGCCAGATTTGGAAACAGCTTCTTTCCATCTGTGATAAGACTGCTGAACGGATCCTCACCCGGATCTGGGCCGTACCCTCCAAATATCCGGACCTGCCTCTCGGTTTTTTTTTTTTTGCACTACCTTACTTTCCATTTTTCTATTTTCTAGTTATGATTTATAATTTGAATTTTTAATATTTTTTATTGATTTGTAATCCAGGGAGCAGGAAGCGCAGAATCAAATATCACTGTGATTATTGTATGTTCTAGTATCAATTGTTTGGCGACAATGAAGTATAAAGTATAAAGTATGGGAGTATTGCTGTGGGAAGGGCTGAACTGAGGGAGTGCCAGACTGTGGAGTGAGCATCACACTGCAGGAGGGGCAGCAGAGAGAGCGCCATACTATGGGGAGAGCTACATCACCCACGCCCTACATTTATCTCTCAAGTCAATGTTGTGACGGTAGATGATTTTTATTTGGAATCACATACTGAAGCTATTTGTGCAATCTTTAGGTGCTGTAATTCATCTCTTGGCAACAACATCTAAGAGGACCTAACTTGCCCCAACACATTGATACAATCATGAAGAAAGCATGCCATTAGAAGTTAGAGGAGATTTGGTACATATGTCACCAAGGACTCTCTTGCAAATTTCTATGGATGTATGATTGAGAGTATTTTGATGGGTTGCATCACTGCCTGGTATGTGCAGGATTGAAAGAAGCTGCAAGGGTCGTAGGCTCAGCTAGCTCTATCTCAGGCAGAAACTTCCCCACCAACCAGGTCATCTTCAGGAGGTAGTTCTTCAAGAAGATATCATCTATCATTAAAGACCCTCGCCATCGGATTCTGGTTAACAGGATAAATGCAATTATATTGAGAATTCTGGAGGGCAGAGGCATGTTTATAGCTCCCTGAAAGTTATAGACAGGTGGATAAATTGGTAATGAAGGCATTGAAGACACTTAAGTTTCTTGACCAGGTTACTGAATTTATATCCAGGCGTCTCTGAACTGTCTTAGTCATTAGACCACAGGGTATAGATCTATGCCTCACATTCTGGAAAGATGGGGTTACACTATACAGATGACAGAGGAGACATAGGAAAATGTTACCTGAGTTCCAAAGCACAGCTCTGAAAGCGGTTGCAGAGGGATATGGATTCAGCCAGCTGTGTCATGGGCAATGGCCTTCCCTAAACCAAGGGCATCTTCAAAAGGTGATGCCTTAAGAAAGCAGTATCTATCATTAAGGACCCTCAGCATCCGGGGCATGCCTTCTTCTCATTACTACCATTAAGGAGGATGTACAGGAGCCTGAAGACCCATACTCAATGCTTTAGAAACAGTGTCTTCCCCTCTGCCATCAGATTTCTGAATGGTAACAAACACTACCTTGCTATTCTGTGTTTGCAATATTTATTTACTAGACTTACAGTAATTATTATATCATGCAGTGTACTGCTGCCACAAAACCACAAATTTCATGATATTAACAGTGATGCTTCTGATTCTGAGCTTCCATAAGGCTCATGTAGTTATGGGAGGTGCTGAAGAAATAAATGTATTTATAATCCAGGAGTTCAGCAATGAGATAAGAACAAGGTTTCTGTCCACCTAACAGGTTGGTTGTAAAAGGAGTTTTAAAACAGCTACCCAAGTATTGTAACTGTTCACTTGAGGTGAAACAGTTACCTGTATGGAAATGTCTGTTATTATTTTCTCCAACAGCTTCAAGAGATTCACTGCTGCCAGGGTCAGCGCCTCTCTGAAATGATGCCATTTCAAGCCAGTTCACTCCTTGTGAGTGTTCTACTCAATGTTAAATGACAAGCTAATCACCCCTAATTTAATCTGTTCTTTAAAAATGATTAAAGTAATAACATGACCAGAATTTCAAAGAGGTCAAATGATTTCAAATAATTCATTATCATGAAATAGCATTATGCAAATCTAGTAAGATATTAATAAGTTCCATCAGATTGCACTGGTAGCAACAAATATCATGATGGCTCCTGTTGCCTTGGAAACATCATCTTTTGAGAATAAGTGGTGAGCCTTTACAGCAATGAACAGTTTCCAATGGATATTGGAATTCCTGAGAAGTCTCCAGCTGGAATTTGTGTCAGTTTTATATATTGCCTTTGGCAGTATTAAAACTTCTCCAGCTGACAGGACTGTGATCAAACAGCATGTGATACAGCTCACGGAGGAGATGTTTCAACAGGTTGGTCAAAGAGGTAGGGTCTCAGAGGCAGAGAGAGGGGTTAAGTGAGAGAGTCGCAGAGCTTGGGGCCCAGGCACCTGAGGTCATGGTCTTCTTCTAGTGAAACAATGGGAATTAGGAGCGATGAAGGGGCTGGAACTGAAGAACAGACCTTAGAGTAGAGGTTCCTGATCTGGCATCCATGGAGCCTTTGCTTAATGATATTGGTCCATGGCATTAAAAAGGTTCGGAACCTCTGCCTTATACGATTGTAGGGGGGTGACAGAGAGAGGGGGCAGTGAATTCAGAATGGGGATTGGAAACAAGGCTGAGAATTTGAAACCTGAAGACATTCATACATACTGACAAGTGCTTTAGAAGTCTAATACAGCACTTCTACACAAAATGTCAACAATTCCTTTCTCCCCATAGATGCTGCTCCTCCATTAGATTACTAGTTGCATTAGAATCCTGCTCCAAAACCTAATTGGAATGATGTCTTGGTTGAACTATAATCTTGGCCCGCACTCAGGTATTTCCCTCCCACAACCACACACTCAGGAACCTCACTGGTCATACAGCCCACACTGAGAAGTCCTTGCTCTCCCATTAAGGTGGGAGACTAGAAGAGGGTGATCAGCTTTTATAGCTGATGGAATATATACCTGCTGTCCAAGAGGGAAATGGAAGCACTAACTTTCAAAAGGGAGCTGAGTAAATTCTGATCGAGTTGAATTTGCCGGGGTGTATGGACAGAGCAGGGAAGCAGGGAGTAGAGACAATTACAGAGAGAGAGTGAGGAGCCGAGACTTTTTCAGTGAATTCAGTGGACTGGGTGGCTTTGTCCTACACAAGATCATTCCCAGGTTTCGTTTTCCTCTCAACCAGAATCTCATAGGTACTGAATTGAGAGACAAAAAACTGCTTCCAACCATCCATCCCACCCCAGCACCACTAACCCTTCCAGTTTGTTCCAAATAGGTCCTGTTCATTCCCAATCTTCGGACACTTTCCTGCTGGATTTACACTCCCAGACACACCACCACACCTGGCTGAAGGTTATAGAAAAGGTATAGATGGATATAGGCCTAATGTGAGAAAGTAATTTAACACAAGAGATTCTGCAGATGCTGAAAGTGCCGAAGGAATGCAGCAGGTCAGGCAGCATCGATGAATATGAATAAGCAGTCGATGTTTCAGGCTGAGACCCATCATCAAGACTGGCTAGGAAGGGGGAAGGTGGGGCAGGGGGAAGAGAAGAAGGATATGCTACAAGGTGATAGGTGGAAAAAGTAAAGGGCAGGCCAAAAATGGGAGGCCTTGTGGAACAAGATGGTGGTGCAGATGTTCCCAGGAAGGATATGTGGCTGTGCTAGCAAATCTGGGTGAGCCCATGGTCAAAGAGCCAGAGAGCTGCAGAGATCACTGATGCGGAGCAGTGAGAGAGGGTCTCACTGAACTCAAAGAGAAGATTTAAATTTCATGGTAGGCATACCTTAGAGTCTTCACAGTGGAGCCACAAATCATAAACACAAAAGATTTTGCAGTTGCTGGAAATCCAGAGCAACACACAAAATGTTGGAGAAAAAGAGCATCTATGAAAATGAATTAACAGTCGATGTTTCGGTCTGAGATTCTTCATCAGGACTGGAAAGGAAGGAGGTGGATGCCAGAGTAAAACAGTGGGTTTGAGATTTATTTTAAAACTCTAACAGTTTTCCATTTCTCTCCTGTCTCATAATGCAAGGGGCTGATGGTGTTTCATTATTCTACATAAACTGACAGAGATTGGGAGAGAATGGTATGGGGTAGTGATAGCAGGCAGCAAATTATACAGGTTCAGCCTGCAATTTTTTTCAGACCGTGCGTGATTGTACCAAAAATAGAGGTTGCAAGGTCCTCTGATGTTTTCAGATTACTCCTAATGGAACCAATATCAAGAGATCACCCAGTTTCCCATATGAACAGTGTAACCCTCCCCTTCCTGTCTACATTGCCACTGACTGATCTCTACCCACCCCATGCAGGCACTAGTCAGGAAGTGCCCAGATTACTCACCTACTTGTCCACTCTAATACCCACAAAGTTAGCAATTCATTTCTACATCCAAATGAAATTAAGGGGGCAGGAATTTGCCTTGTCAGTCACCACCATTGCAAGTGACAGGGATTATCCACATGTTGCAATTTTCTGAATAAACACCCACTTTTATCAGGAGCTGTTGTACTTTCAGTTATAGATCGTTGAGGACAGAAGAAAGAGTTAAATGGAAGAATCAAAAGCTATGGAAGAGACTTGGTCAGTATGAAGCTGAAGGAAAAATGGGAATTGGGTCACACTAACATTTGAATATCCAGCTAATGTCGTAGGAATGTATCTGTGGTAACTCTCCACCTGAGCTAAGTTTACATTGCTGTGTTCCCCACCCCACCAGTATTCCTGATACTGAGAGACACAGACAACTCTGAGCTACCAGGGACAGTACTGTACAAGTTTAAATTTTGATCACTCTGGACCTGTTGGTTATAGTGATTAAGAGAACTAGCAAGAATGTGAAAGTATCAAACAACAAATACATTAATGGAAAGGGAGTTGACCTATGGCCACATAACTGGCTGTAAAATCAAAGCAATGCCTGAAAACTTTACAAAGCAATATATAAAAAGGTGTCTTATGAGATGATCGACAGCAATAATTCCAAAACCCAATAATTGCAGAAGATTCTAAACCTCAGACTTGGGGAGGAATTCACCACACAAACCCTTGTCATGGTCATCGAGAGGAGGTAATATCAGTGCGTTTTGGAGGCTGTGGCTGCAAAACTACAAAAAGAGATGAGTAACCAAAGAGATACTGAATTTATCTGGTAATACGTAATGAACCTTTGAGTCGTTTGAAATAATTGTGGTTAATAAAGAAATACAGTTAATGATAAATGTCATTGTCTGGTGTGGTTTGTCGTGTTCTACCTTTAATTGGCTCCACAGCCTTGATCTCTGTTGGCTTGAATCATAAAGGATCTTAGTAAGTAGAGCTGTCAGGTTAAATAGAGTGGGATTACTGTAAAACAGACAACTGCTAGTCCTGCTCTCACTTCTAACGCCACCACCTTGGTGACTGATGATGTAAACTGATACTCTGTACAGAGCTTTGCTGATTGCTTCAATGGTTCCTCCAGTTTTATCAAGTACAGAAAACAGGAGCAGAAGTAGTCCATTCAGCCCTTCAAGACAGTTTCACCATTCAGTATGATCATGTTCGATCCTTTAAATCATTACCGCATTCCTGCTTTCTCACCATGGTCACTTGATGCTTTTTTTTTGTCTGGAGATCTACTTACTTCCTGAAATACATTTAGTGACTTGCCCTCCTCAGCTGTCTGTGATATAGAATCTGCAGGTCTACCACTCTCTCTTCTCTCTTCATCTCGGTACCAAGTGTCTTACTCTGTGTCATGGAAGTGTGACCCTAACCAGATGAAACATCCTTCCAACATTCATCCTGTCTAGACCCATCAAAATTATGTAAGTTTTAATGGGATCCCTCTCATTCTTCTAAAATCTGATGAATACAAAGCTATACGCAATATTCCCAGTGCAATCTCATCAAGACCCTATATAACTATACACGGCATACAGTCTTGTTCCTGAAATCAAAACTTCCTGTCAATTGCCTTCTTAATTGCTTGCCTGCATACTTACTTTCAGTAACTAGTGTACAAGGGCACCCAGGTCATTTGTAAATCAACATTTCCCAAACTTTCACCAAGTAAAAAATATTCTGTGTTGGGAAATGTGGAGGAGGCTTGACGCAAAAGCAGAGCAGTGGAGAGGGCTTAGCAGTAAACAATACTTTGTTAATAAACTGCAAAATAACAAGCCATGAAGGGCCAAAAAAAACACGAGAGGACAGATAGTTAGCACGTCAGGGCAATAAGGTAACTGAAGGCTAGGAGCAACTGGCTGAAGTTGGCTGCTACGATGGGTGAAGAAAGGAACTGCGGATGAGAGCTGAGTTGAAATAGGCTTCAGGTGATGAGTTGGAAAAAAGAGGTAGGCGATTCCTGTCAACTGAGTGGAACTGGGAGTCTGCCCGCGCAGGCCTGATGTTCCGCCTTTCCTACCAACGTGTTTAATTTTACATTTACCACAATGTATTGCATATGCCTTTGATTTAGCTATGCATTCATAAGAGTAAATTACCTTGGCATTCGTTACCCATAGCCAAACCAGGAGATCAATGTTCCATAGCTTCCACCATTGAGAGATACTTTACTATCCTTATCCCAATAAAACTCTGCACCATCCCCCAGAACATAGAACAGTATAGCACTGGACAGGCCATTTGGTGTATGATGTTGTGTTGCTCTTGATACCTGTTTATACTCAGTCTACTCTTCCTGTGTATCACCAATATTGCTCCATTCTTTCATATTCATGTGCCAGTGGAAGAGCATCTTTAACTCCATCACACCGCCTGCTTCCACAGCGAAGGTCATGCTGCTGCTCTAGGCTTTCACCTTTTCCCCATGTGTGACGTACATCCTCCTGATGGATAATCAAGACCTCATCTCCAAGGACGCAGCCACCGTGACTTGTGATTAGAAACTCTGAAACCTCGACCCCTCCACCTCCTTCTGTTTTGTCATTCTGTGATAAAGGCTGATAGGTTGTGTTTTACATCAGAATTCCCGGCTCGTTCTACGTTTCCAGTGTTAATAGAAAAAAGAGCACATTCAAGGAAACATGAATTTAAATCAACTGTCACTTCCTAGAATCTCAGACAAGCTAATTCAAATTCTTTCGGATGGTTCTTTCATTCTGCAGCTGACACTTCTGAAAGATGGACAAAGGGAAGCTGATAAATAGACATTCTGCTAAATAACAAGAAATGTAGTTCACGCTTATTAATTCAAAAGTTATTTCAAAACAACTGCTTAGATATGTTATTTTTGTAATTTCATTTCAATTAATGAATGGTTCACATTTTAACCAAAAAGCATTTCAGGATGAGCCATATTTTGCAACTGTATGTGAATTACTCACACTGATTGTTGAGAATAAAAGCAAGAGTCACCCAGTAACTGAATAGTTTATGGAGAACGGGCACTAACCTTCACTGGCAGCTCTTGGATAGCTAGCAGGCAGGGAGGAGAACTTGCACTGAGAGCTTTACTTTGAATTCCCAAAAGTTAAATTATTCTTTAACATTTTTGTACTTAGTACAATAAACATGTGAGGTAGAAGCAGGAAGGGGCTCAAGACGCTCTGTTTTTTTTCTTGGCGAGTAGTATGTGATCAGTGGGAACAGATGGGGACTGGGAGTGGGAGAGGAAAGGTGAAAAAATGGCAAAGGGAACTAGGTGGACAGGTGAGAGTTTGTGGGAGGAGAGTAAAGGGAGTGTGGGGTTACCTGAAATTCAAAATTTCAATGTTTGTTCTATTCAGTTGTAAGCTACCAAGAAAAATACGAGATGTAATTCTTCTAGCTTGCATTTGGCCTCTTTGTAACAGTGGAGAAGGCCAAGGACAAACAACTCTGGGTGCAGTAGGGAGCAGAGATAAAATATTAATAACATTTAACATTAAATATTCCCTTGAACAAACATGCTTGTGCAAGAACAAGCACTGAACAAAACCACATACATAATAGAACTGTGCAGAGTATTTTGCAAAGGTTGGCAAGCAAACAATCAAATTTCTGAAAGACTGGTTTCATCTGAGGGAGTTTCAATCACCATGTAAAAACTGACACTAAGTGCAAATCCAGGAGGCTATGTTCTGAGGCAAATAACATCCTCAGTGGCAAAGATATCCAGTGTGCATCAGATAAGAATGCTTGGTAGCAGAGAAAGTCAGCTGTATGGAAACCAACTCCACTTTTCTGCAAACTTTAAAGATTCAATTAACTTGGTTCAGAGGCTAACATTGTAATATGTGTGGCTAGAAATTCATCTCCAGATTATGAGTCTTGCTGGCAATAATGTACAAACTGAAAGCTTAATTTCAAAGTGGATGGCTTCAACCACATTTGAGAAAGCAACATGAGAGGCCAGGCTCTGAATTAGATTTTTATTCCTGCAAAAAGCCCATCATTGATTTGTACAAAAGCACAGTCGAGAGGCCAAACTCTTAAGTGAACCTCTTGTGTAATAAGATGGACACTGGGTCTCACATTCTACCTCGTTATGATCTTGCATTTATCGCTTACCTGCACTGAACTTTTTCAGTAGCTTTCACACTTCATTCTGCATGTTAATGTTTTACTTTATTCTAGCTCAATGCACTGTGTAATGATTTGATTTGCATGGACAGTAGGCAGGATGCTCTCTGTGAGGAGTTTGTACATTCTCCCTGTGAGGACATGGGTTTCCTCCAGGTGCTCCTGGTTCTTCCGGCAGACATACTGGTTGGCAGGTTAATTGGTCATTGTAAATTGCCCCATGGTCAGGCTATGGTTAAATCAGTGGTTACTGGGTGGTAGGGCTGGAGGGCCAGAGGACCTATTCTGCGCTGTATCTCAATAAATTAATAAAAATAAAAGCTTTGGTACAAGTGACGATAAGAAACCAATACCAATCATTGCACCTTCAGCCTCCAACCCAACTCACCAATCCCTACCTCTCCACTCCCAGCCAAATCCCACCAATCCCTCCACCTTTCCACTCCCAGCCAAATCCCACCAATCCCTGCAACCCTCCACCCTGCCCTCTTGACACCTGATTTACCCATCTTTCGCCCCATCCCTCTGCAGAGCGATCCCACTTGCAGTCTCCTCACGGCCAACCATCTCACTCTCAACCCTCCGGCTAAGCTGACAATTGAGTGCAGTAAGAGGGAGCTTTGTGTTCTCGCTGCATTGCGTTAGCCTAAGTCATTACTCGACCACGAAATGACCCACAGACTGGCGAGCTCTGCACCAGCACCTGGGATGAATTTCCTGGACCCATACCTGTTCCTCACACAGTATTGGAACTTTTATGTCCAGACATCACTGCGTGGCTCCCAGGGATTTGTCTGTGCGGAGTTGGTGGCCGCTACTTTTCCTGCTTCCCGGCTATGGTCACATACAGGACCCTGCGGCTGGGAGATGACCATTGCGGCGTCAGTGGGTGTACCCGTATGGCCATCGTGGACTCGCCGCAGGGCTACAGCTTTGACGACCCTGTCTGGCTGGGGCAGTATCCTAGATGGGCAAGAGGGTGGAGGCTACACAAAGTGCACCATGAATGTAAGTGGCACATCAGCCCCTCTCCTCTACTGTGCTCTCTGACCACCCACCTTACCCGGAGGGGCTGAGTTCTCCACGATACTGGCACCCCAGCGACCATTGCCAGTCTCATCTACTCTCCGTGCTGCTACACTCTGGAGCTGTTCATATTGGTGAAGATACTCACAGTGGAGTCCCAAGGTTATATGAAGGGATATATTTTTAAAAATCCTGTCTTCATTTGTAGTTAACCCCACTGCTAATACCTGGAAACATTTCAATCAGGCTGTTGGCAGAGTTTGAAGATCAGCATGTGTACCACTCTGAAGTAATCTAACTCTGCTCTTATTGCAAATGGGAAAACCTATACAGCAGGCAATATATACTGGTTTGATGTAGTTTTCTTTTCAAAACTTGTTCCGATTAAACAGGGATCCACAAATCCCTCAGTTAATGGTAGGGGTTCATGGCATTAAAAAAAAGCTGACAAGCTCTGTTTTAAAGTAAAAACAGAAAATGCTGGAAATATCCAGCAGGCCAGGCAGCACCTGTGGTAATAGCACGTGTGATTCTTCTCTAACCAAAAGTTCAGCCTGACCTCCTGAATGTTCCCAGCATTTTCTGTCTTTATTTTAGATTTCTAGCTTCTGCAGTTTTTCGATTTTCATTGTTTATCCTAGTGATTACTGGATATGAACGTATTTCCTTGAGTCTGGCCTGTGATGGAGTCGCACACTGGCCTGGGAGGACGAGACAGGGGCCCTGAAGGATGGCAGTAGCAGGTGGGCTTTTATCATAAGCCAGCAGCTACATTGTAGCCTTGATTAACTGAGTGGATTTAATTAAGTAAATGTATCTACCAGCGAGGGATTTGAACTCTTCACTCTGAGTCAGTGCTCCAGGCCTGCAAGTTAACTCACTTACTCCTGCTTCAGTTCACTGGTCACTGAGAGAGAACACGTTCAGTGGGATTGGAGCTCTGCCATCTAATCTGGAAGCTATTGGCAAAAGAGTTCAGAGACTTGGCTGCGGACTAAACTACAGTATTGGGTATCGGCCCCAGGTTGTTCAGAAACCTGCCCAGAGCAACTGTTAGCATCCGTAGTTTGAAGGAATGGAGTTGATGAATTTAAATGTCAGGGCACTGGAGCAGGGATCCAATCGCAGACCCAGTACTGTTCATACAGTGATATTAATTGAGTAACAAATCCCAAGGTGCAAACAAAGTCTGCGTCAAAGTTCAGGCAAAGATCAAAACATCAAGAGAAATCCAAAAACCAGAATCGGGGAACAGGCAGAGTCGCTATTCAGATGGATAGAGTACAGATTTGAATGCTGGACAGGCTCAGGAAAATTCACTGGAGTAATCTGGCAACAAACATGTGAAAACACAGGACTGAAATACACTGAGCAATAAACAGAGAGGCAGATGATAGGTGGAGCACAATGAGACACAGGTGGCAGCAGTACAGGTAACAATGAGAAACAGGTGAGAGACGGAGTACTCAGTAATACAGGGGCCGGAGTGGAGCAGGAGCAGGGACAGGAGCACATGGCAACACAAAACCACAGACTGACAGCTAGGGCGAAACACACAAAAAGACAGAGGTACTGGCATTAAATAACTCATGTCAAGCAACATTAGAATTGTAGGATGTCCTAAATCTAAATCCTGAAATAGTGTGGATATTTTCACTCATCTCAACACTGAACTGATTCCACAACCAATAAACTCACTTTCAAGGACTCGACAACTCATGCTCTTAATATCACTTATTCATCATTGTTTTCTTTATATTTGCTGTTTGTCTTCTTCTGCACATTGGTTGTTTCTCAGTCTCTGTGTGTAGATTTTTCATTGATTCTATTGTATTTCTTTGTTCTACTGTGAATGTCCACAGCAAAATGAACCTCAGGATAGTATCTGGTGACATATGCATGTACACTGATAATAAATTTACTTTTAACTTTGATACTTTCTTTGTTTAAATCAGTGTAGATGATTTAAGTGAGGATGCCTAGACCCTCGATAACTCTAAACGGGAAGGCGGTGCACTGCCTGGCCAGCATCTTCAGTTATAGTTTGGGCTCTGGTTTAGAGGAAATAATAAAACCACCGTCCACATAATGTGGCATCCGAACTCAATCAGCCAGGCAGCATCAATGGAGAGAAATAGACAACTGATGCTTTGGGTTGAGACTGGAATGAGATAGAGGCGGAGATAGCCTGTACTGAGGCTAAATGCAAACAAGATGAATGGCAGCTCATATTCTGTCTAGGTAGTCCACATCCTGACAGCATTAACACTGAATTCTCCAACTTTTGTTAATTTGATCCCCTAGTGTCCAGTTTCCCTCTCCTCCAGACCTTCATGGCTCCCATCTCCAAGTTTCTTCCCACCCTTTTACTCTCTGCATCTGCCCTTCACCCATACATTCCTCCTACTGGCTCTCCTATCCAACAATTCCCAACTACCCTCACCCCTGCCCTCTCTTTACTCAATACTCTACCTTCCTCTCTTTTCTGATTCTATCATCTTCAAGCCTGTGTTACTTCTACCTATTCCCTCCCAATTTCTGATGTCATTCCCACCCTCCCCTCCTTCTGTCTATCACCTACTAGCTCTTGCTCCACCATCCCCCAATGCTCTTTACACTGGCATCTTCCATCTATCTTTCAGTCCAGATGATGGGTCTTCTCCTGAAATGTTGACTGTCCATGTCCCTCCACCTGATCCAAGGTTTTGTGTATTGATTCAGGTTCCAGCATTTGCAGTCTCTTATGTGCTGACATAATGCAGCCTGTTCTATGGTGACCCATGGTCCCCAAGCACAGTCACCCGCTTCCTGTCCAGTGACAGGTTCGTGGATAATTGGAGGATTGTGGGACTCCAGTTCTCCTCTGACACTCCCAGCGGTTGAGGTGGTGCTTGTCCAGCTTACAAGGGACTACTGTCCCAGACACAACAACCCCCCTTTCACAAACTTGAGGGGCAAACATTTTCTGCTTTCAGCATCACAAGTTGTGGGGACTTCAGTAGCCCTGTGGAAACTCCAGCCCATGCACACCCTGCCCCTTCAGCTCCTTTCCGAGGTGATGTGTTCATTGTGCTGCTTCCAGTGTGTAGCTGGAGTCCGTGAACATATTGAAGCTGTAATAACTGCAGGGCACAGAAGCAGGTATCTGAAAATTCACTCTGAAGCCTTCAGCATTCAACAATAAGGGCCCAACGTCAACTTCTAAGATTTTATCTTTTGTTTTCATATCCTTTGAAGTAACATTGATTTTTTTTGTACCAGAGTGGGGAATTCTAATTTGCATGTATGAAGAATTACTTGTTTGTTGGATCTTACAATGACATTGAATGAATCTTATCAACTGATAAAGTCTCAATCTACATGTCCAGTCCAGATGTTCAGCCTTTCCTGTATACGTGAGACTGACCAATTCTCATCTAAGATCAGAATCAGAATCAGATTTAATATCACCGGTATATGTGGTGAAATTTGTTAACTTTGCGGCAGCAGTACAACGCAATACATGATAAATATAGAAAATACTGAACTATAGTAAATATGAATATTTACTATATAATTTAATTTAATTATTAAATTAAAATAGGAGAAACCTACTGGCTGTCAATGGAGTAGTAGCGTTTTTATAGTTGCTCCTACTCGACTTAATTTACTGTTTCCAACTTGTTTTGAAAACTTGCTTTTAAACGCAATATTGTTTTACAATGAGGGGTGCCAAAGCTACTAAAAAAGAAGAGGACCCTCCAATAATTTTGGAATCTATTACGGAGACACTTTGGAAGCATAAAAATGAACTTTCGGAGGAGTTCCAGCAGAACTTCTGGCAACTAAGCGCTGAATATAAACGAACGGATGTAAAATTGGATTCTATTCAAAAAACTTTAAGTGAACACGATAAACGGATAAAAGAGAAAGAAGACACTTTGACGATGTTGGATGCGAAGATTGTGGAATTTCTTCTGGAAAAGATCTGTGATAAACAGTCAAAGGTTAATGAAAAATTAAGACAGAAGATTATCGACTTAGAAAATAGAAGCAGAGGAAATAATTTACGAATTCTGGGTTTTAAAGAGTTAATGGAAGGCAATCAGCCTTCAGATTTTGTTTGCAAACCTTTTGGCTAACTTATTTCCAAATATTTTTAAAACCCCACCTAAAATAGACCAAGGTCATAGATCGCCTGTACCAAGACCTCCTCCAGGAGGACGACCCTATTCAGTGATAATTTGTCTTCATGACTTTCAAACAAAGGAACTTTTAATTTGTGAATCTCATCGGAAAGGTATGATTGATAATGAAGACCAGAAGTTCAGAATTGTGGAAGATTTTTCACCCGAGGTGTTGAATGAACGCTTCAGGTTTAAAAATGTCATGTCTGAGTTGTATAATGAAGGCTTTAAACCCTCTCTTCATTACCCCGCTTGTCTTAGAATCATTTTGAAAAATGGCTCTCAGAGGTGGTTCCATTCGACTCAAGAGGTGCAGGATTTCTTGAGTGCCGAATCAATTTCAGAAGTTTAACTGTTCGATAACTCTTCACACAAATTTTTGTTGCATCTGCCTGATGGATCCTTTTTTTTAGAACTAGCAGTATAACTGTTCATTACTTTCTTTTATGAACAATTGTTTTTTTTTACTTTTGGTATACCTTTGAATCTAATTTTTTTCATACTCTTATTTCTTTGTTTAGAAAATTAAGGATTTAATATCAGTAAGTTTTCTTTGCGTTAATACTTTCTAAGTTAATATGTTTTGAACTTTCATATTTTGTTCTAATATTTTTATACTATAATTTTATAATGTTTTTTTAAATATATTTAATTGTGCTCTTTTTTTTGTTGTGTCTTGTTGCAACGCAGTTTTGCCTTGTAAATTATTCTTTTTTGGAGCTCAGCCAGTAGATTGTTTTGGAAGGGAATAGTAGGTTTAGCTGGCGACTGCCCTTTGGTCTATTTTCTCTCTTTGGGTAAGGGGTGGAGGGTAGTTTTCTTTTTTCCTATCAGCTGTTTGGCTCTCTTAGCTTCATTTGTTGCTTGGTTACTTTTTCTTAAAGCTCATTGTTTGGATTTAATATATATTCCAGTGGTTTTTATTCAAACATCTTCTTTAAGCAATATTTAAAATGGACCATATTTTTAATTTACTTAGTTTTAATGTGAAAGGATTAAACCATCCTGTGAAACGTAATAAGATATTTAATTATATCAAGAAATTGAATGTCTCAATTATTTATTTGCAAGATACACATGTTTGTAAATGTGATAATTTACCTCTTTTCAGCCATCGGAAGGGCTTATCTTTCTATTCCTCCTTTTAGGCTAAGGCAAGAGGAGTTTTGATTCTTCTAGATAATTCAATTTCTTTTGTTCAGCATAATGTAGTGTCTGATACCAATGGGCATTTTTTTATGGTCTCAGTGAAATTAGATAATATATTACTGGCTTTTGCTCATTTGTATGCCCGGAATATAGATGATCGAGGCTTTTTTGAACTTTTTTTTTGCTTTTACCAGATTTAAGTTTATATTCTTTGGTTTTAGGAGGAGACTTCAACTGTTGTTTAGATCCTGTTTTAGATCGTTCTTCTTCTAAACAATTGACTTGTAGTAGATCTGCCTCCTTTATCCAATCTTTTCTAATGAAAAGTGATATTGTTGATGTTTGGCGTATTTTGCATCCAACAGATAAAGAGTATTCATTTTTTCCTCATGTTCGTCATATGTATTCCAGGATTGATTTTTTTTTGTTGATAGTCAATTGATTCCATTGGTTCGATCCTGTGAATATAAAGAAATTGCTGTTTCAGATCATGCTCCTGTGTTTTTATCTTTAAATCTTCCGGGTGTCTCCCAAGTAAACAGATTCTAGCATTTTAATCCAACTCTGTTATCTGATAAGGATTTCTTTTAATTTTTGGAGAGACAAATTACTCTTTTTTTTAAGAGAATACCCTATAAGAGACTTCTAGTCTTATTTTTAAGAAAGGAGGGAGAGAGAAAACAGGGAATTATAGACCAGTTAGCCTGACATCAGTGGTGGGGAAGATGCTGGAGTCAATTATAAAGGATGAAATAGCGGCGCATCTGGATAGCTGTAACAGGATCGGTCCAAGTTAGCATGGATTTATGAAGGAGAAATCATGCTTGACTAATCTTCTGGAATTTTTTGAGGATGTAACTATGAAATTGGACATGGGAGAGCCAGTGGATGTAATGTACCTGGACTTCCAGAAAGCCTTTGATAAGGTCCCACATAGGAGATTAGTGGGCAAAATTAGAGCACATGGTATTGGGGGTAGGGTACTGACATGGATCGTAAATTGGTTGGCAGACAGGAAACTTTCAGAATGGCAGGCGGTGACTAGTGGGGTACCGCAAGGCTCGGTGCTGGGACCGCAGCTATTTACAATATACATTAATGATTTAGATGAAGGAATTAAAAGTAACATTAGCAAATTTGCAGATGACACAAAGCTGGGTGGCAGTGTGAAATGTGCGGAGGATGTTGAGATAATGCAGGATGACTTGGACAGGTTGGGTGAGTGGGCAGATGAATGGCAGACGCAGTTCAATGTGGATAAATGTGAGGTTATCCACTTTGGTGGCAAGAACAGGAAGGCAGACTACTATTTGAATGGCGTCAAGTTAGGAAAAGGGGAAGTACAATGATATCTAAGTGTCCTTATTCATCAGTCACTGAAAGTAAGCATGCAGATACAGCAGACAGTGAAGAAAGCTAATGGCATGCTGGCCTTCATAACAAGGGGAGTTGAGTATAGGAGCAAAGAGATCCTTCTGCAGTTGTACAGGATCCTGGTGAGACCACACACCTGGAGTATTGTGTACAGTTTTGGTCTCCAAATTTGAGGAAGGACATTCTTGCTATTGAGGGAGTGCAGTGGAGGTTCATGAGGTTAATTTCCGAGATGGCGGGATTGTCATATGTTGAAAGATTGGAGCGACTGGGCTTGTATACACTGGAATTTAGAAGGATGAGAGGGGATCTGATTGAAACATATAAGATTATTAAGGGATTGGACGCGCTAGAGGCAGGAAACATGTTCCTGATGTTGGGGGAGTCCAGAACCAGAGGGCACAATCTGAGAATAAGGGGTAGGCCATTTAGAACGGAGTTGAGGAAAAACTTTTTCACCCGGAGAGTTGTGGATCTGTGGAATGCTCTGCCTCAGAAGGCAGTGGAGGCCAATTCTCTGGATGTTTTCAAGAAAGAGTTAGATAGAGCTTTTAATGATAGCAGAGTCAAGGGATATGGGGAGAAGGCAGGAATGGGGTACTGATTGTGGATGATCAGCCATGATCACAGTGAATGGTGGTGCTGGCTCAAAGGGCCGAATGGCCTACTCCTGCCCCTATTGTCTATTGTTTTTTGTCTATTTTAAGGGATGCTTTTAAGGCTTATATTAGAGGTCAAATTATTTCTTTTACCGCAAGTGTTAAGAAAAAATCTAATAAGGAGAGAATTGAATTAGCCAATCAGTTGAAACATAGAAACATAGAAACATAGAAAATAGGTGCAGGAGTAGGCCATTTGGCCCTTCGAGCCTGCACCGCCATTTATTATGATCATGGCTGATCATCCAACTCAGAACCCTGCACCAGCCTTCCCTCCATACCCTCTGATCCCCGTAGCCACAAGGGCCATATCTAACTCCCTCTTAAATATAGCCAATGAACTGGCCTCAACTGTTTCCTGTGGCAGAGAATTCCACAGATTCACCACTCTCTGTGTGAAGAAGTTTTTCCTAATCTCAGTCCTAAAAGGCTTCCCCCTTATCCTCAAACTGTGACCCCTCGTTCTGGACTTCCCCAACATCGGGAACAATCTTCCTGCATCTAGCCTGTCCAATTCCTTTAGGATTTTATACGTTTCAATCAGATCCCCCCTCAGTCCTTTAAATTAGGTAGGTTGCCACAATCTTTTTATGAAGCCTCTATTTCGCTTATTCTTCAAAAGAATAAGGATCCAACTGAATATTCTTCTTATAGACCAATATCCTTACTTAATGTTGATACTAAAATTTTATCTAAACTTTTGGCTTGTAGGATTGAAAATATTTTGCCATCTATTATTTCTGATGATCAGACCGGATTTATCAAAAATCGATACTCCCACTTCAATATTCGTTGTTTATTGAATGTTATTTATTCCCCTTCTGAAGAGATGTCGGAATGTGTGATATCCTTAGATGCAGAGAAAGCCTTTGATGGGGTTGAATGGAATTATTTCTTTAAAACTTTAGAAAAATTTAACTTTGAACCTGATTTTATTCAATGGATTAAATTACTTTATTTATCTCCCTCCGCTCAGGTTCTTTCTAACTCTCAGAATTCTAAACCATTTAAACTTCAATGTGGAACCAGACAAGGTCGTTCTTTGAGTCCTTTGCTTTTTGATTTGGTCTCAGAACCTTTAGCTATTGCTTTCCGGAAATCTAATGATATTACTGGTATTTTAAGGAGGGGTATTACCCACAAAGTTTCGCTTTATGCTGATGACATTTTGCTCTACATTTCTAATGTGGAGTCTTCTTTACCTTCCGTAGTTTCTTTACTCTCCTGCCTTAATCAGTTTTCAGGGTATAAACTTAACTTTCAGAAGAGTGAACTTTTTCCTTTGAATAGGTTGGTATTAGTTAATACTAACCTTCCTTTTAAAATTGTACAAAATCTATTTACTTATAAATTCCTTTTTAAAGAATTTTTTTTTACACTTCTGAATTATGTTAAGAAGGCACTATCAAATTGGTCACCCCTCTCTTTATCATTGATTGGCCGAATTAAGTCTATTAAAATGAATATTCTGCCTAAATTTTTATATTTATTTCAGGCCGTACCTGTTTTTACTCCTAAATCCTTTTTTGATTCTCTGGATTCTATTATATCTTCTTATATATGGAAAAATAAAATTTCTCAATTAAAGTTCATCTTCAAAAAGCTAAAAAGAGTGGAGGTTTAGCCTTACCCAATTTTAGGTTTTATTACTGCGCAGTCAATATACGGAATCTTACATTTTGGCTATATTATATTAATTGAGAGGACTGTCTGGTCTGGGTTTCTTTAGAAGCTAATTCTGTTAATAAATTTTCTATCATTTCTCTTCTCAGATCCTCAATTCCTTTATCTTGAAGTAATTTAACTGATAATTTTGTAGTTAAACACACCTTGAGGATTTGGGTACAATTTAGAAAATATTTTGGTTTATTGAGTTTTTCACTTTCCAGTCCCATTTTTTCTAACTTTTTTTTAAACCTTCTATGACTGATGTAGTTTTTAAAGAGTGGAATAGATTGGGTATTAAATGTTTCCAGGATGTGCTTGTTGGAGATAGTCTCTCTTCATTTGAACAACTGTCAGCTAAGTATAGCCTACCCAAAACCCACTTTTTTCAATCTTTACAAATTAGAGACTTTTTACGTTCTCAAGTACATACATTTCCTATAAGTCCAGATAAGAATTTACTTGATACTATTTTTAATTTGAAACCCTTCCATAATGGATCTATATCTAATATTTATGATATGTTGTTAGGAATGAGAAATATTCCTTTAGACAAAATTCAAAATCTCTGGGAACAAGATTTGCAGA
Source organism: Mobula birostris (assembly GCF_030028105.1). Classification (NCBI taxonomy): domain Eukaryota; kingdom Metazoa; phylum Chordata; class Chondrichthyes; order Myliobatiformes; family Myliobatidae; genus Mobula; species Mobula birostris. Next base: position 116,103,839 of record NC_092370.1, on the reverse strand, counting down.
TTCCAATTTCTGAGGATACTTGGAATGAATTTTTTAAATTGGTTATTACCTCATCGTTATGTGCCTGTCATTCCCTTCTTCAATTTAAAGTGGTTCAAATGGCCCACATGACTAAAGATAAGCTGTCTTATTTTTATTCGGATATATCTCCCTATTGTGATAGATGTAACAATGGAGAAGCTTCACTAATTCATATGTTTTGGACTTGTCTGAGTCTTGAAAAATATTGGAAGGAAGTATTCCAAACTTTTTCAGTGCTTTTTAAAGTAAATTTTAAACCTAATCCTTTGACTGCCTTATTTGGTATTGTTAGAGGAAATTATATTATTTGGAGTCACATGGTTTGCATATTTTGGCCTTTATTTCTCTCATAGCCAGGAGGACATTGTTGCTTAAGTGGAAAGATGCCACTCCGCCTACTCATATGCATTGGTTACACGATGTTATGTCTTGTTTAAATTTAGAGAAGATTCGCTGTTCAATTTCGTGGGGACCTTTTTTGAATTATTTTCAAAATCTTTGATTTGCTATTAAGCACAGATGTTGGCTAACAATATGTTTTATTATACGATAAGGATTTTTTCCTCTTTTTTTAACCAAACAGCTGTTTTTTTTTCCTCTGGTAGTGGGTTTAGATTTTTTTGTATAATAAAATTATCTCTTTTCAATCGATATATATTATATATCCTACTGTACTCTGTATTCTTTTGTCTAAGAAATCAATAAAAATATTGAAAAAGAATTAAAATAATTCGCGCAAAAATAGAAATTTAAAAAAGTAGTGAGGTAGTGTTCATGGGTTCAATGTCCATTTAGGAATTGGATGGCAGAGGGGAAGAAGCTGTTCCTGAATTGCTGAGTGTGCGTTTTCAGGTTCTGCACCCTCTCCTTGCTGGTAACAATGAGAAGAGAACATGTCCTGGATGGTACCAGCCGGCAGCCAGGATACACACAATAATTCTCACAAATCACAATGTAACAATGATCAGAAAAATCAGCTCACAGGTAAAGTTTGATAGGTGATAAATATCAAATATCAAACAGTGAAAATTCTCCAAACCTCTTCTTGATTAAATACGTGGTAGTGTAGTGGTTTGTGCAATCTTTTTAGAGTGCAACTGACCCACGTTCATTTCCCGCTGCTGTTTCTAAGGAGTTTGTACATTCTCCCTGTGACCTCGTGGGTTTCCTCCAGGTTCTCTGGTTTCATCCCACATTCCAAAGATGTATAGTATGTGGTAGTATGTTAACAGGTCACATGGTTGTAATTGGGCTGCATAGTCTTTTTGGGCGGGAAGGGCATGCTGTATCTCTATATAAATAACATAGTGCCTTGAGATCATTCACATTCAACTGAGAAAGCAGATGGACCTCAGTGTAGTACACAGACAAAGGACATCAGGCAAGTGGGAAATTGGAATCTAGAGTAGGGTCCCTGAGGAGGCCTTTAAGCAAGGAGAGATAGGTGAGAGAGATGTTTCTCAGAGCTGGGTGGGTGAGTAAGACACTTGCTGTCAATGGACAGGTGAAGAGCGCGAAGAAGCAGGTTGAAAGATTGGAAGCACTAGATGAGGGTCTGGAGCTGAATCTTGATAATGTGGCAGCCAGGGAATGATTTAGAATTAAGTTGAGAACTTTATAAATTATAAGTTGTAAGGCTCTGGTGTTTGCTACTGGAAGTGGGAGTTGTGGTCATTGAGGAAAAGAGATTATAGTGAGGTTTTCTCATTAATGTAGGGCAGTGGATACGCAACCTGCAATGGAGTTGGGGCAACGTTTACAAGTGACTCCTCATCTTCCACTATAACGAGAGCTTTGGAATCACAGGACAAGTCACAGCACCAGAAAAGAGCTCGCTGGACGAGAAGCCGCTGCTTCAGCTGCTCTAGGTTGTTTTTTTTTCTTCCCTTCTTTATATCTGCTCAGTTAGGGCAGTAGAGATGTCAGGCAGGATAGTACAATGTTCCTCTTGCGAGATGAGGGAAGGCAGGGAGACCTCCAGTGTCCCCGATGACTACAACTGCGAGAAGTGCATCCAGTTGCAGCTTCTAAAAATCCGCGCAAAGGAGTTGGAGTGGAAGCTGGATGAACTCTGGATCATTCAGGGGGTTGAGGGAGTGATAGACAGGACATATAAGGTGCCAGTGCAGAGCACCCCTGTGGCCAAACCTCTCAACAACAGGTATATCCCTTTGGGTACTGTTGGGTGTGGTTGACCTAACAGAGGAAAGTCACAGTGGTCAGGTCTCTGAATGTGGCTCTGTGACACAGTAAGGAAGCAAGGGAGAAGAGGCATGCTGCTGTGATAGGGGATTTGTTAGTTAGTGGAATGGACAGGAGGTCTTCTGGGCAAGAATGAGATTCCCAGGTGGTGCCAGGGCCCCTGGCATCTCGAATCGAGTCCTCAGCATTCTCAAGTAGGAGGGCAAACAGCCAGAGGTCATGGTCCATGTAGGTACCAATGACATAGGTAGGATGAGTGATGAGTTCTGCATTGGGAGTTCAGGGAGTTAGGTGCTGAGTTAAAGGGCAGGATCTCCAAGGTTGTGATCTCAGGACTGCTACCTGTGTCATGTGCTGGTGAGGCCAGAACTAGGAAGATAATACAATTTAATATGTGGCTAAGGAGTTGGTATTGAGCAAGGGCATGAGAGTTTTGGATTATGACTTCTCTTCCAGGGAATGTGGGACCTGTACAGATTGACGGTTTTCAGCTGAACTGGAGGAGGACTAATATCCATGCAGGAATGTTTGTTAATGCTTCATGGGCCAGGTTTAAACTGGAGCGCCAGACACTTAGTGGAGTTATTGTGGAGGCAGATGTTGCTAAGACCTCAAACAAAGTCAGGAATCAGAAGGTTGAACATGGTGCGACTAGTGACCTGAGCTGCATATATTTCAATGCAAGGAGTATCATAGGAAAGGCAAATGAGCTCAGGACATGGATAACAGCATTAGTGAGACTTGATTGCAGGACTGGTAGCTCAATATTCTGGGGTTCATTTGTATTAGACGTGACAGAGCAATAAGGATCAAAAGAGGAGGGATAGCATTGTTAGTCAGGAAAAATGTCACAGCAGCGCCCTGTCAGGACAGACCAGAGAACTCGACTAGTGAGGCGTTATGGGTGGAACTGAGAAATAAGAAAAGTATGACCATGTTAATGGGGCTACATTACGGACCATCCAACAGTTCTAGGAATTTAGAGGAACAGATTTGTCAAGAGAACTCAGACTGTTGCAAGAAACATAAGGTTGTTAAAGTAGGTGATTTTAACTTTCCACATATTGACTGAGAATCCCATACCATAAAAGGACTAGATGGGGTAGAATTTGTCAAATGTGTTCAGGAAAGTTTCCTTCATTAGTATGTCGAAGTCCCAACTAGAGAGCATGTGATACTGGATCTGCTTTTAGGAAATAAGACAGGGCAAGTGACAGAAGTTTGTGTTGGAGAACACTTTGCATCCAGTGACCACAATGCCATTAGTTTCAAAGTAAATATGCAAAGAGATGGGTCTGATCTGTGGGTTGAGATTCTAAATTGGAGAAAGGTCAGTTTTGATGGTATCAGAAATTATCTGACAAGTGTGGATTGGGACAGGCTGTTTTCTGGCAAAGATGTACTTGGAAAGTGGGAGGCTTTCAAAAACAAAATTTTGAGAGTACAAAGCTTGTAGGTGCCTGTCAGAATAAAAGATAAAGCAAACAAGTGTAGGGAACCTTGGTTTTCAAGAGATATTGAGAGAGACCCTGGTTAAGAGGAAAAAAGAGGAGGTGCATGGCAGGTCTAGCAAGTAGGAACAAGTGAGGTGCTTACGGAGTGCAAGAAATGCAAAAGAACACTTAAGAAATCAGGAAGGCATGAGGTTGCTCTAGCAGACAAGATGAAGGAGAATCCTAAGAGATTCTATGGGTATGTTAAGAGCAAGGGACAAAACTGGTCCTCTGGAAGATCAGAAAGGTAATCTGTGTGTGGAACCAAAACAGATGAGGGAGATCTTAAATGTATTCTTTGCGTCTGTATTTACTTGGGAGATAGATACAGAGTCTATAGAGTGAGGCAAAGCGACATCACCTTTATGGCTCCTGTAGATATTACAGAGGAGGAGGTGTTTGCTACCCTGAGGCAGATCAGGGTGAATAAGTCCCCAGGACCTGACAGGTGTTTCCTCAGATCCCACGGGAGGCAAGTGCAGAAATTGCCGGGACCCTAGCAGAGATATTTGCAACATCCTTAGTGTCAGGTGAGGTACCAGAGACTCGGAGGATAGCCGATGTTTTTCTGCTGTTTAAAAAAGGCTCTAAACAGAAACCAGGAAGTTATAGGCCAGTGAGTCTGTCATCAGTTGTGGGAAAGGTATTCTAAGTTATATCAACAATCTGGAGAATAATGTGGTGAACTGGATCAGCAAATTTGCAGATGGCACCAAAATTCGGAGTGTTGTGGACAGTGAGGAAGGCTATCCTAGCCTGAAGAGGGATCTGTATCAGCTGGAAAAATGGGCTGAGAAATGGAAGATGGAATTTAATGCAGGCAAGTGCAAGGTTTTTTACTTCAGTAGGACCAACCAGAGTGGGTCTTACACAGTGAATGGTAGAGCACTGAGGAGTGTTGTAGAACAAAGGGATCTGGGAATAGAGGTACATAATTCGTTGAACGTGGAGTCAGGGGTAGGTAATGCTTTTAAGAAAGCTTTTGACACATTAGCTTTCATAAATTAATGTTTTAAGTACAGGAGTTGAGATGTTCGGCTGAAATTGCATAAGATGTTGGTGAGGCCGAATTTGGAGCATTGTTTGCGGTTTTGGTCACCTACCTATAAAAAGGATGTAAACAAGGTTAAAAGAATAGAGAGAAAATTTATAAGTATGTTGCCAGGTCTGGAGGACCTGAGCTATAAGGGAAGATTGAATAGGTTAGGACTATATTCTTTAGACCGTAGAAGATTGAGAGGAGATTTGATAGAGGCATACAAACTCATGAGGGGTATAGATAGGGTAAATAGAAGCAGGCTTTTTCCACTGAGGTTGGTTGGGATGACAACCAGAGGTCATGGCTTAAGGGTGAAAGGTAAGAAGTTTAAGGAGAACAGGGGACGCTTCTTCACTCAGAGGCTTGTGAGAATGTGGAATGATCTGCCAGCACAAGTGGTCCATGCAAGCTCGAATTCAATACTTAAGAGAATTTTGGATAGGTACGTGGACAGTAGGGATATGGCGGTCTATGGTCCTGGTGGAGGTTGTTGGGAGTAGGCAGTTTAAATGGTTTTTCGGCATGGACTAGATGGGCAGTAGGGCCTGCTTCTGTGCTGTAATTCTCTATGACGCTATGACCTGGAAGTGACATTCCTGAGTTACTTCACCTTTTCTGTCATGTTTGTAGTCCATGTGAATTTTGTCATGTGCATTAACGTCCTCCCTTTGCAATTGAGAAACATGTCAAAAGCATGATATACAGTATGCTCACTAGAGATCTGTGGATTTGAAAAATCAAACATTTCATTTTTTAAAAATGATGCAGTCATAATTGATATTAGATTAGATTATGAGGACACACAGTCCTCTTTTACTGTTATTTACTAATGCATGCATTAAGAAATGATACAATGTTCCTCCAGTATGATATCACAGAAACAGAAGACAAACCAAGACTAAAAAAACTGACAAAAACCACATAATTATAACATATAGTTACAACAGTGCAAAGCAATACCGTAATTTGATAAAGAACAGACCATGGGCACGGTAAAAAAAAGTCTTAAAGTCTCTCGAAAGTCCCATCATCTCACACAGATGGTAGAAGGAAGAGAAACTCTCTCCCTGCCATGAACCTCCAGCGCCGCAAACTTGCCAATGCAGCACCCGACCACAGCCGACTCTTGAGTCCGTCCGAAAACTTCGAGCCTCCGACCAGCCCTCCGACACCGAGCACCATCTCTGCCGAGCGCTTCGACCCCAGCCCCAGCAACAGGCAACAGGCAATAGGCAAAGCCGAGGATTTGAGGCCTTCCCCTCTGGAGATTCTCGATCACACAGTAGCAACAGCAACGAAGCAGGCATTTCAGAAGTTTCTCCAGATGTTCCTCTGCGCTTCTCATGTCTGTCTCCATCAAATCAGGATTGTGCACGGTACCTACTTAACAAATACGATATCATTTCGGAGTAGCCACACGCGCTGCATCGATATATTGCATGTCTGAAAGGAATCCCTCACAGAAATCTCAGCGTTTGATGTCCAGCAGCTAGTCATAGAGTCACAGAATCAGTGCAGAATCAGGCCTTTCAGACAACGCGTCCATGCTGTCTAAGATGCCTACCTGAGCTAGTCCCATTTGACTGCATTTGGCACATAACCCTTTAAACCTTCCCTTTCCATAAACTTTTCCAAATCTCTTTCTAATGTAATTATTATCATAGACCTAACAGGTAAAGAATCTCTAACACTCAAAAACATCCAACTCATTATCATCTTTTTTTTCCTAAATCACTGTAATTCCTTTAAAAATATAGATATATATATTTTAAGAAAAACAAGACTGCTTGACTTCCAACAATTATTTTTTCGTGGACAGAACGTTCCTTCACCAGGGGCTGTTAATATTAAATTGATTAAATTGGCTTAGTGTTCTTGAGTTCCATAAATGAGCAGCTATGACCATTAAGGGACGCATTATCATTTGAAATGTGCCAGAGGCAGGGTTTTGTCCAGCGTTATACAACTGATTCACCTCCACCCCTCAACAACAATGATATGGCACAATGATATTGTATGAGGTTGTTTTGGATCACTCCCAGAAATTGAACCATGTACTTCTAAATGGGACTGCATCTGCCCAACAAATGAGCTCTGAGTTATACAGTTGTGCAGTCACACAGAATGGAAAACAAGCTATTCGGTCTAATTGGTCCTTGCTGACAAAGATGCTCATCCAAGCTAGTTCCATATCTTTAACCCTTTGTAACCATGTATCTGTCCTAGAGCCTTTTAATATTGTTAATATACAGTACATGGTTCAACCGCTGCCTCTGGCAGTTCATTCTTTATCGTGACTAACTTCTGGGTGAAAGAGTTGCCCTTCAGGTTCCTATTAAATTTCCCACCTTTCCATTTAGTTCTTGATTCTATAACCCTGGGAAAAAGATTGCACACATTGACCCTATCTATATTCCTCATGATCTTATACAATTTTATATGACCCCTCATTATTCTGGACACATTGCTACTTTGTTTCCAGAGCCATACAGGAGAAATTAGAGTGCAGACCTGAGCAAAGATTGGCTGTCTCTCCTAGCACACTGCTGGGGTAGGGCTACTGTAATTCATTTGTCCTCTGGGCCCACCCCTTTACACACAGATACAGAGTGCTCGAGGACTGCCTGACAATTCCACAAGCACAGTCCTTGACCTCTGATGTGTTTGGTAGTCGTAGTGATCTCCTGTTCCCTCTATTCCATGCCACCTTCACCAACTACTCTCCTTCACGGGTCTTCTGCCTCAGCAGAACACATCCGGTGGTGACCTAATCATGTCCCTTTTGTCAAGTCAAGAAGAAAGTCACAGAGACACAATCTGTTCACTGCATGGCAATAGTCTTTTCCCAATCTTTTTGAACAAAGATGCAATCCTTCATTAGCAAAATAAAAATTCAACTGTGCAATTAGAGCAATGAATTTCTACCCTCTACACTTTAATTCCTTGTGTTTAGCTGTATTTGTTGTAGGACAAACAGTTCTAGTCCTCTATAATCCCATCCCCTTATCTCTACTTCAAGCTCCAGTCCTCCTGCCGTAGCTTCCACAATCCCGGAACCAGACCTCCATCCTTCCAGACCATCTTCCAATCCAGGTAACACTTGCCTAATTATCTGATCCTTATTCCTGGCCACCAGGTCTCCATCACTCCCTAACTAGCCTTAGCACCAAAATGAAGAGTGTCCCTTCAACTGAACCCTAGAATGCGGGCAGAAGTGGCTGCTACCGCCCCATGACAAAGGCAATTCAACACAGTGGAATATTTAGACTGTTCCAGACACTTGAAGGCATCCCAGCTGAGACTAGAGCACTCCAGTGTTGCACTGGTGGGTGCCATGTTCTGGAACTGATGTTAAAACGTAGGTCTTGTCAGAATTCACGTGTGAAGTTTTGAAGCCCCTATCAGCAGAGTTATGCTCTCCTACACGTGCTGCTCACCTGGCAGAATGGAGAAAGCTCCTAAATGTCAGCATCAGTTTGGAGCACTTTCTCAAAGTATCACAACGACCTTGTATGATGACGCAGGCCAGGCCTTTAGAAGAAGGGGCAGCCCCCCTAGTGATCACTTTACCACCTGCTTTGACTCAGCTCCAGCGCCAGCCCAGTGGAGGGAAGAAATTATAAGAACATATTCAGACTGACGCCCTTTTATTTTGGTTTAGGCTCTAGGGAAATCTTAGGATTGAGGAAGGCTGGAAATGACTGAGGTAGGTGATCTGACCTGTTTTGATACCTCTCCATTCTATTCTTACCTTTCCATTAGTATGCAATCAGTGAGATTCATCCATCCTGATACTGCTGTAGGGTGGAAATGCATCAGCACTAAAGCACGGTCACAATTCACCACTGACTAATTTCATTACTGGCAATGTGACTTCCCTAAACAGATATCCACAAAGGTTCTTCCCACTGTTTGTAGATGGGGTCATCCATGTTGAAAACCACAGTCCAGCCTCTATTCCTCTCCCAGCGATGATCACCTCTCATCACAGATTTACTTGTACCTCCTCCAAAAGCCTCAGTATTCTAAGTGGTGCTGTTTCTCTTTTGTAATTTTACCATCATGTGCTGTTATATTGATAATTAAGTGATGCCTTTTATTTGTATGACTGCAGGAAGATTGGAAGAAAACAGTTCATACCCATCTTTCAGTTTTTACCCATGACAGAAGTTTCTGTGATAAATTTCAGAGAGAAAGAAGATCAGCCACAGAGGTGTAAGACGATAAGCTGACCTCACTGTAAAGGCTTGGCTGACAGAGATTTCAAAGACATATTAAATTTTTGTTAAACGAAAAAGCTTCTGAAAGAGATTGAAGGAAATGACGTAGCTGGTCAAGTTTTGATGAATTATTCTACTAAATCTGCAGCTAATTGGCAGAGGTAATATTATGAAACAATGAGTCTAATGTGGTCAGTGTCAGAGGTATTAAGAGAGGCAGGGGAGGGGTATGCTAGGCTAGATTACTTAGATTTTGACATCCTCTCCAGCTGGAGAATGTGATAAAGTGAATCCTCCAGTTACTTCCTATATGACCTTGAGTATAACCTGATTATTATTAATAACAATGGAATGAAACTGTTATGATTGCATATCTATAATGATTAATGTTCTTGCAAACAACAGTAATGGCTGTTTATGTGTGGTTGTAGATGGTAATCATTATCAGAGTGCATTTAATTCCCATGAAGGTTAATAAATGCCTCCCAATCCTGTAATTTTGTCTGTAAATATGGAACTGGAAATGTGAATTCTCTAACATTAGTCTTTCTCTAGTTAGTGCTTGTAGCTGGTGATTCTAGATTCACTTGCTAAGTGACGGGTGTGCAGGGAGAGAACGGTTCCTGAAATCCAGGGGAAGAGGGGTGATACAGTGTAAGGGAGGCCTGCAGGAGCAAGCAGCCTAACTCCTGGCTGAGCTCCCTTCCGGACAGTTCTGCTGCCTTTCATCTTTACTTCAGAGTCTCAGTTGCCCCTCAGCCCCACGTTAGGTTAAGATTAAAATTCTCATTCTTGCTTTCAAATCTCTCCTCGGCCTGGCCTTTTCTTTGCTCAGTAACCCCTGCCCTACAACACTCCATCTTCTGTTAATTCTGGCTCTTTGACCAGTTCCATATTCAACAACTGTGTTTTCAGCTGTCCATCAGAATACTCCTCCTGTATGAGAGCTAAACCAGACAGGATGTTTTATGATCTCCATTAATCGATGTTTGAAGGACATTCACCCTAAGGGAGATGAAATAAGTCCCCTGAACTTGAACCTTAATCACACAGGTAATTTCTCTGTGCTTTAGTGGTATGACTCAGGAAAACCAGACATCAATGAGCATCAATGAATGTTTTAAGACATCATTATTAACTTTGGGAAATAATTTCCTCAGTGTAGACTGATTTATGAATTAGACACGCCCAGTACACACCAGAACCCTATAATGATAACTTCATAGGGCTCAGCTCATTTTGTTTTTGTTGTTGGTTTCCTGGTTACTGATCTGGTATCCCTGCTGTCTCACAGCATGATCAGCTTTAGGTGATGAATTTCTACAATTCCTGTGGAGCTTCTAGAATACATTACAGGAGCAGAGTGTAGCAATAAATTACCAAATGTACATTCTATTTGCCAGTACTGTGAATACTTGCTTTCTCTAACACAAACACTCCCATACCCACGCCATTGTAGTTACGAACCCCTACACCACGTCCCATCCTGCACTCATTCCCCACCTCTCACTCGGTACCCTGTCCCTTTACCTTCAACCCACTCCACCACCCATACCTCATTCCCTACTTCCTACCTTCTGAGTGTGCGGGTGACGGTGAGGAGTGAAAATTTGACTGAAACATTCATTATGTGCGATGTGGGAATGCTGAAACTGCCTATGAAATCATGGCATTGTTTTCAGTGTTGGCCTGAAAATGTTCATTCTGTACAAAGCCTGTGCTACTGTGGGGTAAATTAAATTCAGCAATCTGTTCCCAACCTACAGAATTCAGTTTTAAACTATTACAGCTGTCCTTGGTGTTTTGTTAACTTTATCATAAAGCAATCATCCTGCAGCCTCCTCACAGGTGGATCAACTTACTGAAGAAAAATGAAGCATGCACAATTTTTTTGGAACTAATGTAACCTAGTGCACTGGCAGCAGTAAGACAGACAGCCCTGTTATGGGATTAATACTGACATCCCTGTATCTTGTAATGAAGCAGCAAAAACTTCTGGGGAATCGCCCCAAGAGCAAATTCTGCTGCTCAGATTTTATCTGACTCCAGAGAGCAATGAGTTTCTGTCAAAGTTTTGTAATGAAGCAGGAAATTCACCAATGCACATATTGACCCACTTTCCCAGAAATGTTGACCATTAAATTTACCTGTTATTAGAAACCATTAGGGATACAGTATATTCACTGACAATCATGATGCAGGACTGACTAAGGGGTGGTACTGATAGAGCACCAGATCTCAGAAAGTCAGTACAGAGTGTCTCACTGGTGGCAGAGCAGTACAGAGAGTGCTGCACCATCAGGGTGACAGTAGGGACAGTACAGAGAGTGCTGCGCCAGAGGGGCAGTACTGAGGCAGTGTTGCACTGTGTTTGGGAGGGTTGGTACTGAGGGAGTGCTGCAGAACTGTAAGTGTTGTCCGTTTCAATGAGACGTTAAATCAACGCTTCATCTGCTCTCTTGGGTAAGAGCTATCATTTGAACTGCACAGAGATAAGCACTGAGCAAGATCCATCACTGAAGCAATGTTTCTGAACTAATCTGTAGAATCTGTTGGTATTAATAGGGCTCCGAGACACCCTATGGCACTGTACCATCCCAGATTTCTTTTAAATTCTACTCCTGCCTGCAGATTGAGAATTGTGAATTGGCTCTCTCTCACTCTACATCATCTTGTCAGTCCCAGTGTCACCAGCAGCTCTTCTTCAATGTGGGAATGTGAGGCACATCATTGGAGAGTGCCTAATCCATATAATTCAGGTTTATAAAATGAGACATTTCCCCTCCACTAACGTATCAATTCAGATCAACAATAGTTTATTTCAGTGACCTTGGCTGGATTAGTAGATGTGACACGTTCAGTGTCAGTGGAAAGAAGTGCCTTTCCACAGAGAAACGATATCTTAAATGAGTGTTGGTGTGTGGGAGGAAGATATTAACGTAACACAAGGAAAGCAGAAATTCTCCTCTGGTGCTGACAGGGGAAGGGGTCTGGAACTTCTCTGACAGAGCTAAACAGAAAACAATAAAACACATCTTGCTGGAGCATCAAAGCGCTTACCATGCACACCATTACTAAACTTACTGAGTGGTTTGCACATTAAGCAATGCAGATACAACAAGTAGTATTGCTTTGGAGCTTGCAGTCAAATTATTCTGCTGAACAGTTTCCTCAGCAGAAATAACCCCTTCACCTCAACATCATCATTATTTTGGATTTTTTAATTAACTATCACATTATCTCACCAGATAGTGGCAGTGCCCCTAATTAACAGCACAAGGTCTCTTGTACCAGTGGAATGTTATGTCCACCAAACTCAAGTTCAACTGATCAGTCTATTATTACATATTTTAATGCAGCAAAATTTTAAAAAAATGTATTTTTCCTTTCTGCCTCTAAATATGACCTCTACATCCTCCTGGTTCACCATCTTTCTCCATGAAGTCGGTGTCTACAATATTCAGAATCACACTGCAGTCTCACTTAAGTAGGAGATTGTGTGTACATTGTGTGAAGAAAAGGTGCCTTTGAATATGTTAGGAAAGACATGTTTGAAGTGCAATCACTGTTTCAATGTAGGACAGATAGTAGGTAGGCTTTGCACATTCAGCTGAACAACAATGTTCACTGATGATGACTGAAGATTAGCCTATCTCCAGGCTCCTCAATGATATTGTAACATCCATCGGAGAGCCAGAACTAGAGACCCTCCTCACCAAGTTTTGACTCCAAAGCCCACAGTCACAGTCACAACCAACAGGAATGCCAGCATTTTCAGAAATATATTATTCTCAGTCAATGTTCCCTTGACAACATTATGATGTCAGGCAAATCATATCTTGGTCTTCTATTGGCAAATATACAAGCCATGAGATAATCCAGTAACCCATTCACCCAAGTAGGGTGACAGCTTATGCCATGCTCTGAATGTAGTGATGTACTAACACATCAGGCAGGGAATGACGTCTGTTTCTTCCAACCTACATAATTGCCCTATGCATTGCGACTCAACAATTGCACTGAATTTGTATCTCTGTATAGTCGCATTCCAAATAAATTCCTTCTCCAAGAATGTGGTGCTAACACACTAGACAGCAGACATTGCCATTTGGTGGAAGGGGTAACACTAGTCAGCATGTTGAAATTGCTTTCTCCCACTGCACGTGAGGCTCAGCACTTTTTCCAAAGTTCTAGCGTAGTTGAGATTGATGTTTTATGCACATGAACAAAGGATTTCAGTGATGTGCACAGTCTGAAAGAGTTTGGAAATATTTAGCAGCAAGTTCCCAATTATGATAAAGAAATGGTTTTGATAGGACATGCCTCTGTTTGCTCATTATAACACCTCCTCGGAGTGAAGAGATCTTTGTTATTTTATGGCCAAAAACACAGACCTGCTTTTCTCCAGTGTCTTTGGTAACTTCAGTATGTCCCTAAGCACTTCACAGCTGAAAACAGCAACCACCTTCATGCAGTGGTTAATTAAAGCACAACAAGCATGCGGTAAATTTTGGATCCAGTACACAGCTGAAAACTGCCTTGCTCTTCTTCAATAGACTAACTAACTTCTCACTGAAGGGTCTTTGGTAAAACAGAATGATATACAGTTTATCAGCTCACTTGCATTATAGCTTTAAGCATACTTTTCCTGACCACTGAGATTAATTGTACTCATCCTCCACCCACTGCTTTCAAAATTTCCATGTACCTTCTGTTACTTTCATTAACTCCACACTCCTTATATTCTCTCCACTTTTATTTTATACCTTAGGCAAACATTTTTTGTTGAAAAGTAAGAAGCAGCTTTTATACCAAAGGTAGAAAACTGCATTTACAATAATTTCAAAGAGGAATGTAATGTACTGAAGGTTATATATTAGCAGGGTAGTTAATTGTGATGTGTCAGGCACAGGGATTTTACAGTTACCATTACTGGCTTAATGCCAGCATGAGGAAAAATCCAGGCAACTCTGGCAGACATATTATTTCCTTGTTCCTGGAACAGTAAGAAATTACAACAGGAAGCAGTCTTGTTTGATGAAATGGCACCAAGAAATAATGAGCGCTAGGAAATGTAATGGGTTTCTGTGGCAAATAGAACACTGGGGTCCAAAGGACAGGAAGCATCTGAACAGGGAGTCAGATCTCCAGACACCCACTGTGAGCATACAGCCCTTCAATACTTCATAGATAATTTGGCATCATTGAAGAATTACACCCTATGTTTTCACTACACCTACAGGAAAATGGAAAGATGGGGAGGAAGTTGAAAGAAAAAAACTGAAGATCAAAGTTTCTCTAATGCTGATTGCTTATTTGGACCTCAGCAGTCAGTTGTGAGTGACTAGAACTCTCACAACTCTGGATCAGCCAGAAACCCCCAAGGGAAATCTGAAATATGGCAAACGCAGGAATAAATCTACAAATTGTTCTTCACAAAGCTGAATGTCCTGCTTTAAGAGCTCATATCAGAAAACTGCAGATCCAACAGTTTCCACCTAGTGATCTCAGTGCGAGGGGAGGTGTGCAATTCTCAGAAACGTGCTCCTAGGAACACGTACCTCTGTACCAGCAGTTAACATTTAGAAAGTTGTTTTTTTTTTTTAAGGATGAACTTATTAAAAATGAAAAATTATCTTAACCTTAATCTAGTTGTTTTCAGCTAAGGCTTTTGTTGGGAATGTCCTTTCAATTAATGTATAGAAATGTAATAGAAAGCAGACATGCATTCAGGATTTCTTTTCTTATAGTTCCTGTTGAAAAAAAATTACCTGCTACATAAATACAACCAAATTATCTAATTATAATTCACTACACAAGGCAGAGGTAGGACCTGCTCAACAGAACAACATCTATTTGCATTGAGTTAACAATTCCGCTCATGCTTTGTAGGAGTGTCATGAAACAAAATTTGACTGCATCCAGTAAGGTTTAAGAAGATTTAGTATAAACAGATTCAAAAAGCAGATTTTAAAGAGCTTTTCCAGACAGGCAGAAAGAAAGGGAGATATTTCAAAAAGAAAGACATTTGTGGACAGAATCCCAAAGTTGAGAATCTGCTGAGTTGACGGCACACCCACCAAATCCAAGGATCCAAGGGTAACCAGGAGGCTTGAGATAGAGGAGTGCAGGTACCTTCATGATGATAAAGCTAACTAATATCACAGAGATAGGGAGGAATCAACAACAGAAAATCATGAGAAGTTGAGGCATTTCTTAATGGGTCAAGACAGAGCTAACTGGTGAATGAGCAAACAGCTGTCAGAGGGAAGGTGTCATTGGATTGAGCAGGAAGTTCATGACTGCGTCCAAAGGCTTCAAATTCCCAGTATTTGGATGGAGGAAAATCAGTTAATCTGTAGCACCTTTTCAGGGTGGGCGAGGCTAGATTGGGGAGATTACACAAATCTCCATAATTATTAACACTGGGTCGATATTAATGACCCTAACACACAGAATTAGGCTATTCAGCCCATCAAGTCTCCTTTGCCATTCCATCATGGCTGATTTATTATCCCTCTCAATATTTCCTGTATGCTTCCTGTAATACCATCAAGGACTTCCTCCTTGATGGTAACAGTGAGAAGAGGATATGTCCTCGATGATGGGAGTCCTTAATGATGGATGCCACCTTTTTGAGGCATCACCTTTTGAAGATATTCTCGATATTAGGGAGGCTAGTGCTCATGATGGAGCTGGCTGAGTGGACAACTTTCTGCAGCTCTTTCCGATCCTGTGCAGTGGCCCCATCATACCAAAAGGTGATGCCACCGGTTAGAGTACTCTCCATGGTACATCTGTAGAAACTTGCGAGAATCTTTGGTGATATACCAATTCTCTTAAAACTCCCAATTAAATATAGCCACTGCCATGCTTTCTTTGTAACTGCATCAATGTGTTGGGCCCAGGATAGATCTTCAGAAATATTGACACCCAGAAACTTGAAACTGCTCGTCCTTTCTATTATTGATCCCACCATGAGGTCTGGTATGTGTCCTCTCAATTTCCTCTTCCTGAAGTCCACAATCAATTCCATGGTCTTACTGACAATGAGTGCAAGATTGTTGTTGAGACACCACTCAACTACTCTGCACTGCTGTCACAGAGGGTTTAACATATAAGCGCTAGAGACAAAGCTGAAAATTTGCAACACAATCCAGCCAGGAGTGTTGAATTGATGATTGGTCTCAGCTTCCTCTGGAATTCTCCATCATTATAGGAGCTAGTCTCCAGCCAATTCTGTTCATCTAACATGACATCTAGAACACTGGGTACAGGAAAGGCTAATGGGAACAGACATCCTATTGCAGAACTGAAGATCTACAATCTGTAACTAGCTGTGCCTCAAGCCAAGCTCTTGATAAATGTGTACAGATAAAACCCAATAAACTGTGCAAATACAAAAAGAGAAGAAAAAAACCCAATAATAATAAACAAATAAGTAATCATTATCGAGAACATGAGATGATGAGTCCTCGAAAGTGAGTCTAGATCAGCAATGGGACGAGTGAAGTAATCGACTCTGGTTCGAAAACATTTTGTTTGAAGGGTAGTAACAATTTCTGAACTTGATGGTGCAGGCCCTGAGGTTCCTGTATCTTCTTCCTGATGGCAGCAGCGTGAATAATTCATAGCCTGGATGGTGGGGGTCTTTGATAATGAATGCTTTCCTGGGACTCAGTGTAGGTGAGCGCAGTGATGGGGAGGCCTTTACCTGTGATGGACCGGCTATATCCACTACTTTTTGAAGGCATTTCTATAAAGGGACATTGGTGTTTCCTTAACAGGCTGTGATGCAACCAGCAATATACTCTCCACCACACATTTATAGAAGTTCGTCAAAGTTTTAGATTACATGCCAAGTCTTCACAGACTTCTAAGGAAGTAGAGGTGCTGCCATGCTTTCTTCGCAATGGCACTTACATACAGGACCCAGGACAGATCCTCTGAAATAATAGTACTGTGAAACTTAAAGTTGTTGACCCCCTCCAACTCTGATTCCCCCATGTGGAATGGCACATCAAACTTCCACTTCCTCTTTCTGAAGTCAATAATTTTCTCCTTGGGTTTGCTGACATTGAGTGAGAAGTTGTTGTGGCACTATTCAGCCAGATTTTCAATCTCCCTCTTATATGCTGATTCATCACCACCCTTTGATTTTGGCCAACGACAGTAGTGTTGTTGACAAATATGTCATTGGTGCTGTGCTTAGCCTCACAGTCAATAGACAATAGACAATAGGTGCAGGAGTAGGCCATTCGGCCCTTCGAGCCAGCTTCGACATTCACTGTGATCATGGCTGATCATACACAATCAGTATCCAGTTCCTGCCTTATCCCCATAACCTTTGATTCAGCTATCTTTAAGAGCTCTATCCATCTCTTTCTTGAAAGCATCCAGAGACTTGGTCTCCACAGCCTTCTGGGGCAAAGCGTTCCATACATCCACCACTCTCTGGATGAAAAAGTTTTTCCTCAATTTCGTTCTAAGTGGCCTACCCCTTATTCTTAAACTGTGGCCTCTGGCTCTGGACTCACCCATCAGCGGGAACATGCTTCCTGCCTCCAGCATGTCCAATCCCTTAATAATCTTATATGTTTCAATAAGATCCCCTCTCAGCCTTCTAAATTCCAGAGTATACAAGCCCAGTCGCTCCAATCTTTCGATATATGACAGTCCCGCCATCCCAGGAATTAACCTTGTGAACCTACACTGCACTCCCTCAATAGCAAGAATGTGCTTTCTTCCAGTCGTAAGCACAAATGTATAAAGTGACGACAGTGGACTAAGCACACAAGCTTGTGGTGCATCTGTGCTGAGGGAGATTGTGGAGAAGATGTTGTTGCCAATCTGAACTGACTGGGATTGACAAGTGAGGAAATAGAGCACCCAGTTGCATAAGGAGGTATTGAAGCCTAGGACTTGAAGCTTATTGATTAGTTTTGAGGGGATGATAGTATTGAATACAGAGCTGTAGTCAATGAAGAGCTTCCTGATGTATGCACCTTCCTGTCCAGATTTTCCAGGACTGAGAGAAGAGCCAATGTAAAGGCATCTGCTGTTGTGACATTAGGCAAACTGGAGTGGATCCAAGTCACTTTTCAGGTAGGAGTTGATATTTTTCATAACCTACCTCTCAAAGCACTTCATCACAGTGGATGCAAGTGCTACTGGATGATAGTCATTGAGGCAGGTTATCATGTTCTTCTTAGAATCTTAGGACATGCTCAGGACATTACTACACGACTTCACTCACCCTCAGCAATGACCTTCCTTCTATCAAAACATCAGCCGTTCAGTAATGATTGTGCATCAACAGCTCCTCAGCAAGTAAAGCAGCGCACATCGCTATGCAGCAACACCAAGACAGCATTCAAGCACAGGCTGATAAGGAGTAAATAAGAGTCAAGAAGTGCCAGGCAACAGACATCTCCAACAAGTGAATCAGGCAACCTAGTCTTGGCATCCAAAAAATATATATAATTGACAAGTCCCTTGCTATTAATATTCTGAGAGTTATCATTGACCATAAGCATAACTTGACAAGCAATTTAAATAAGTGGCTGCAAGAACAGCTTAGAGTCTAGGTTTCTTGTGAATGACTATCTGAACAGTTCAAAGCTGTTTCCCCATCCGCACAGCACAAATCAGATGTGATGGAATAGCCTCCATTTGCCTGGATGAGTGCAGCTCCAAAACTCTCAAGGTGCTCAACACCACCCAGAATGGCCTACCTAAGGATTACACCATCCACCATTCATGCCCTCCTGGCTGCAGTGTGCATCAACTTAAGTGTCCAGATTTCCAATAACCTTAATCTCCATCTGACACAGCAATCAAGAACTCACAGCAATCACTCACCCCACCTCCTCAAGCATAAACTAAGGATGGGCAACAAACACTGGCCTTCTCAGTAATAACCAGGTCCTCCAAGAATGAATCTACTACGTAAGCTCTATGATATGAATGCAGTCTCCCAGTACATCCTTGCTTCCTTCTTCTCTTATATATGCAGATGAGCTTCCCCTTATTCTTCTCCATTGATACTCCATCAGTCACCCCAACCTTCCACATTCTCACATGTCTGCAAAGAACTCACTCAAATCCTTTTCTTATGGACCAGCTTATTTGCAGCCTGAGTTCAAGTGAGATCTGTGAAGAGCACTACCAGATGACTCTGTGCCTCTACTCCACTTAGATTTTCATTTCTCAAATGTTAGTCTGACCTCCATGATCCATGCCCACTACATTTGATTATCACCACTGCAGGAGCTGCCCAAACCTCCAAATTTAAGACAGTTGGAACTCTGACTCCATCAAGCAAATACATTGATGACTGTGTCTTGCAAATGCAGAAGCGGCTCTTGTGGTGCAAACTGAAGAAGGCTTACTGATTGAAAACAAATCACAACATAAACCCAAATGATTAAAACCATGCAAAGCACTCCTGCAAGAACTGAAGGGGTGGAATGAAACACAAGCCAGGTAATAAAATGGCAGACTCCAAATGTGCCAAACCATTCCAATAATCACTGGCTAGTGTGGTCATGGTGATTTCCACAGTGTGAGACCAAAGGTGATTCAGTACCACACCAAAATGAATGGCACCTATGAACTAGGATTGATGTTTCACCAGGGCACAAAAACAGTTGGTTTACATGAACAAAAGTCAATTAAGTTTTTGTCTTGCCAATTTTTCTTTGAAAACATAAGAGTGTGGAGGCTGTCTACATTCACACAGACTGTATTAAATACAGACATTTCAGCAACACTGACAACATTCCTTATTATTTTAACCCATTATGAGCATGTGACAATCAGTCCCACACATCCAAGCTACAGTGGCTTGACAAGATACAGCAAAGGGCACTTAAGAGACAACAATGTTGTGAAATTGAGACATATGCTGTCCCAATGTTGATGCTCAATTTAGGAAAAAATATGCATTTCTTTTGACACAGGGCATTTACGAGTCATTTTGATTTTATTTCATTCAGCTACTTTGGCAGGGTACTGCACAGTGAGATCTAATTGGAGAGGCAAGATTAAAAGAGAAATGAAAATAAAGCCTATTGGGATTGGTGGATATTGGTTAGAGGAAGAAATTTTAAGAGCTTTCATGTCTATTCATGGAGCAAGCATGGGCACATTACACAGAATTTAACATCAAAATGATAGGACAATATTTCCAAACATATTACAGATTCTTACCACTGTGACAAAGAATAAATTGCATCTATTTAAACTATGTACATGATGATCTAAGAACAACCTCACCTGAAGCATAAAGCCCTGGATACTTTAGTAGGTTAAGTCATGCAACATTCAAATATGTGGGATGTGTATGTATCATTTTGTGCTGAGATTCAAATAATTTTTACTTATTGTCATTGATGACCATACTATGTCCCAAAGAGGTTACAGCTAATGAAGTATCTTTGAAGTGTAGTCTCCTAATGTAGGAAGCATAGTGACAAATTTGTACATAGCAAGCTCCCACAAACAGCAATGTGAAATATTGACAGATAATCCATACTTAGCTATTGATTGAGAAGCCAATTTTGTCCCAGATCACTGAGTAGAACTCCTCTGCTCTTTAAAAAGTACCATTATATCTTTCTCCTCCACCTGAGGGACAAACGAGACCTTTATTTAATAATTTCACCTAAACTTGGCATCTTCATCAGTGAAATCGTCCTGAAGTACCGTCCATCCATCATTGCAGTACTCCCAAGGCATTGCCAATGTTGTCTCCTTGTGGTACTGCTTCCGCATCAATGCACTGATTGTGCTGTACCCAATGTACATTCTTCAGCACTCTCCCTCCCAGTGTTGCCTCTTTCACAATGCAATACTCTCACAGTAGTGCCTTCTTCTAGACTACCTTACAACACAGCATCTTCTTCCTTCCAATAATACAGCCAGTTTTACTACACTATAGGACTAAACACACTACAGGACCAGTTAGTGTTTGCCTGTAGGGTGGAAGTAGAGCATGCATATCTTCTGACTCATATATGTATGTGCTTTCTCTGAGCTACAATCCTCACCCAAGGGAAACTGCCAACCATTTATTGTCAGGTTCATGTGTCTGGTTCAGTGGCTTGTGGGTCTCATGCACCTTCACAGCCCTGTAAGATGCTGCAATGCAGGAATAAACATCAATAGCACCCAGGCCACATGAGTGTGTTGGAAAGGTTAATAGTTCAAGCCAAAGAGTTTTCATATGATGACAGGTCATTGGCTGGAATGTTATGTTCTGTTTCTTCAGATGCTAACCTGAAGATTTCAAGCTTTTTAAATTTCAATTATACAGCACCTGCTGCTTCCATTTAGCTATGTAATATATACAGTAATTACATTTCAGAAGCACCTCATTATTGTTTGACATCATTTTATGTACAAACCCTTTTGAACTCCTGAAGTTATTGTGATGTAATAGTTTGTAATAGCCTATTAATGTCCCGAAATCAGACCCGATAGAGGTTAGGATAGGAGACCAGGATTTACATCATACCTTTCTACTTTCTCCGGATGTGTCGACAAACTTAAGTGCAAGAGACTAACTGTGCAAAAATGCAAGCTACTATTACTGCACTCCTGAGGGACTTAATGTGCGTACACCAGTGAGCCATTGTAGACTATACTATTTCAGTAGTAGTCAAGCCATTTTGTAGAAGTGACAGTTACTCACTACTCACTTATGAAGAAGGTTGGAACATTTTCACAAGAGTGTCTTGACAGCCCCCATAAATTTCTCTAACATCTGTTTAGATCTAAAACTTGGTAACTGGCACTGTTATCTTCAATGTACGGCTTCTTGTGACTCAGCTGGAAATCTTTTCCTGGAGGTTGAAGAGATTGATAGATCGTACAAATCAAACATGGTATGCCCCTGGTTTATCGGAAGCTGTAAATCAAGTTTGTGAACAATGTATGATATGTATTTTATTAAAATCCAAGGAAACTAGTGAAGGTGGACAGATCTTACTCCACCCCCTGATGACCGTTCTTGTATTTACAGGTGGACTTTGTAGAATTACCTCCGTGTGAAGGATAGAAATATGTATTGCTCATTATTGATATTTTTATTCCATGATGGGTTGAAGCATTTCCTTGTAGAAAGAATGATGCAATTACAGTAGCTAAATATTTATTGAAGGAAATCACCCCAAGGTTTGGGATCCCTTGGACACTGTCTGGCGACAACAGTACACACTTTACTGGGAAAGTAACAGTAGTATGCAAGGCCTTATAGATTGGCCAACATTTCCATTGTAGCTACCATCCTCAGTCGGCAACCTTAATAGATGAATGGAATGATTAAAAACAAGCTTGGTAAAATGTATGAGGAAACTTTATTAAGGTGGAAACATATTACCTTTGGTCCTTATGACAATTAGGGCCACAGCCAATAGATCCACTCAATTGTTCCCCCACAAAATCATAATGGGACAGTCATTGTGCCTGACGTTTGATGCACCACGAGGAGTTAAGTAAACTGTCATACATAACTTGGATGAAAGGATGTTGGCCTAATGTGTATTCTTGACAAAAAGTAGCACCAAGTATCAACAGGTGAAGGAAGCACAATAACTGATGGCTGACACAAAGTGTCGCAACGTAGAGCCTGGATATTACATGGCTGTCTGGACATTTAAGAGGAAGAATTATTTGAAATCTTGGTTTCAAGGACCATTCTGGGTACTGGTGGTGACTAATATAGCTATCAAGGTAAGAGGGAAACCATCGTGGATACACATCTCGCACTGTGAGCCAATAAAAACAAGAACCCTCAACACCGCACTGATCGCCCTGTTCGTACTGGCAATGCTGGAACTAACTGATGTCTTGGTATATACTTGGCATGGCCAAGTGGTTAAGGTGTTTGTCTAGTGATTTGAAGGTTGCTAGTTCGAGCCTTGGCTGAGGCAGGATGTTGTGTCCTTGAGCAAGGCACTTAACCACACATTGCTCTGCGACGACACCGGTGCCAAGCTGTATGGGTCCTAATGCCCTTCCCTTGGACAACATCAGTAGCGTGGAGAGGGGAGACTTGCAGCATGGGCAGGACAGGACAGACACGGATTGCCATTATGAGCGCTTTAATGGATGGCACGTTCCCCACTTTAAGCATGATTGGTATAGCCAGAATAGGTATGAAACTGTCCAGCACAGTGGCCAAGGGCATTGATCAGATAACCCGTCACTGCACTTGAAAGGGCAAGGACCTCTATCTGAGCAGCAGTAAAGGCACATGCATAGAATTGACAAATCTCACTACTCCAAGTCTGCTGAATGGCACTTATTGGGTATGTGGTTGCCGGGCATGTTTCCCGAGTAGGAGGGGAAGTGGAGGGCTGCTGGTTATCTTGCCTAATTAGTCCCCCACAAATGACAGTTGGCATCATTACCTCACCATCCTCAGCACCAAAGATCCATTACAGAGGCAGAGAGGTTCTGAATGATGGCCTTTCTGGAATGTGGGACTGTGAGATTGCCCTGGGAACTGATTAACATAACTTCAGCTTTGGAGAAGTTAGCGAATGAAACTACATTTGCCCTTGATTACGTCCAAGATGCCGGCAGAACTAATGGCTGTTTGTACAGTAGCAATGCAGAAAGAATGCTATTATACTCAGCGAGGAGGATAGTGACCATTCAAAGCGCTGGGAGGATGGTGGGCAACTATTCTGTATTATGGTATAACTTAAACACGAGGAATTCTGCAGATGCTGGAAATTCAAGCAACACACATCAAAGTTGCAGGTGAACGCAGCAGGCCAGGCAGCATCTCTAGGAAGAGGTACAGTCGACGTTTCGGGCCGAGACCCTTTGTCAGGACTAACTGAAGGAAGAGTTAGTAAGAGATTTGAAAGTGGGAGGGGGAGGGGGAGATCCAAAATGATAGGAGAAGACAGGAGGGGGAGGGATGGAGCCAAGAGCTGGACAGGTGATTGGCAAAAGAGATATGAGAGGATCATGGGACAGGAGGCCCAGGGAGGGCAAAAAAGATATGAGAGGATCATGGGACAGGAGGCCCAGGGAGGACAAAAGGGATATGAGAGGATCATGGGACAGGAGGCCCAGGGAGGGCAAAAGGGATATGAGAGGATCATGGGAAAGGAGGCCCAGGGAGGGCAAAAGGTATAACTATTGGTATTATAATAATGTTTGATAATTCTTTTACGAGTTTTGTGTGAAATAACAGGATGAAGGAGAGAATATTAAAGAAAGGAATGGGTATTCATTGAAGTGGACAGATAAAGAGAGATAATTCTTAGAGAATTACCTTAGAGAATTATTCTTAGAGAATTATTAGAGAATTATTAGACACTTAAGAGCTTTGAAACCGCATCATTGCTATATATGTATATACATATTTCAATTACTGTATTTGGTGAAATGTAGAGTTGTCATGAAATGACAAAAAGGAGGGAATGTGAAAATGTATTTTACTTGTAGTAACAAAATGGAACCTGTATTGTACCAGAGTGCTTTGCTAATTGTGTTCATGCAACATTATACTGATGGATCTTGAGTATATGACAAAATGCAGAAAGACAAGCAGATTATGTTAATGGAAGAATGCCAAGAACACTGATTATGCAGATGTCTTTGAACTGAAGCTAACGTTTAGGTATAAAGGAGTGATTATGTGGTCCTTTTCCCCCCCAAAGCTATCACCAGCTCTTCTGCGGTGATGGTCTTCCCTTTCAGCAAGTAAAATAAGCGCACTTCTGATTGATCCAATCTGAGTTAATTGTTGTTTGCTATAAAAAGTAGCGAAAGGTGCTTGACACTGACATAGTCCTTAATGGGCACCAGGGTCGCAGTTTTTGCAAAATCAAGGATCTGTGATGTATACCAGTTGTTAGGAGCTCCAAGTAGTATAGGAATACCAGAAAATATTGGTAATACTAAGCAAGTCAGGCAACATTTGCACGCACAGGTGCAGCATTATCTTTATAAAAGTTCCGTTGTTAATTCTGTTTCTCTTTCACGAGTTTCTCCCTGACCTACTAAGAATTTTTAGCATTTTCTGGTTTTATTTCAGATTTCCAGCATCTGCAGTTTGTTTTTTTTAAATTTTCAGCCTCAAGTAGTAGCTAGACTAATCTCTGGGTCTTGAGAGGCCATACATCATACTTTGAAGAGGTACAGACTCCACAGATACATTATTCTCTACTCTGAGGCAGCAGGGTTGTACACATAGCATTTTTGGTGCACAAACTGAAACTTCATATTTGCATTTCAAAGTGTGAAACCACTTTTAATTATGCATCACTAAAATGTGCAATTTAAGTAACACAATCTGCTGCATTTGTGCAGTGATCTGCTGAAAGGAATAAAGCCTGTAATAATTCAGACAACCAGAGCTACATGAACAGATAACAGCATGTGTTTTGTAATTATGGAAAGCTTATCTAAATTAGAACTGTAACAAATGGCTTTACATAGTCCCAAAGCCTGTGAATTATCGCAATGGTTTTACTGAGGGCCATCAGCATTTACTTTAATTACAAACAAAGTTTTTGTTGTTAAAACAAACAGCCTCTCATTTGTAGCTTGAAAGCCCAATACTGGGTCATTGGTTTCCAAGTTTGCAACCTGCTGCTTGGCAACCTGCCCTACATGCCTGGCTTCCTTTCGGTTGTACAGCACGGTTTGGACAGGTGAGGGCTGACGATAGATGAAGACCCGTCGGAAGCATTCACACAGAGCAGCATACGAGTGGTCAGGAGCACAAGTGGCAAACTTCTTCTCACGCTTGGATGCTTGGACATAGCCTGAAACAGGGAAAGGTTTTACTTTGATTAAACATTGAACTGAAAAGACTTACATATCTTCAGCATATCCAACATGCATTCTTTGATGTCTAGGCTCTGTTGCAATGAGCGAATCATAGCAGCCAATGTGCACCCAGTAAACTTCTAAATTAGCTGAGACAATGATCCAAATTCAATCTCTTGTACCATTGGTGACTTATTTGGTCAGGCCCAGACAAACTTAATCTTGAATACACCGAAGAATTGAGCTCTTTGGTAGTCAAGACAATGAAAAATCTTTTCTCCTCTCAGTCCTAATAATTTAATCAGCTTGATGAGTACGACCTTTATTGAAAGCATGATTAGGTGGGAGATAAACACAGCATTGCAGAGACTGGTGCTGGTCCATTGTTTGTCAGTTATATTAATGATTTGCATTATAATGTGGTGAAATGGATCAGCAAATTTGTGGGTGGCATCAAGAAGGGGTAAGGGATGCAGTTGACAGTGAGAAAGGTTATCAAAACTCACAGTGAGATCAGCTGAAAAAAAAATGGGCTGAAAAATGCCAGATGGAATTTAATGCAAATCAGTGTGAAATAGACAATAGGTGCAGGAGTAGGCCATTCGGCCCTTCGAGCCAGCACCGCCATTCACTGTGATCATGGCTGATCAGCCACAATCAGTAGCCAGTTCCTGCTTTAGCTCCATAACCTTTGATTCTGCTATCTTTAAGAGTTCTATCCATCTCTTTCTTGAAAGCATCCAGAGACTTAGCCTCCACAGCCTTCTGGGGCAGAGCATTCCATATATCCACCACTGGTGCACTTAGGGAGGACAAACCAGATAAGGACTTACACAGTGAGAAGGATACAGAGGAATGTGATAGAAGAAAGGGATCTGCAAATACAGATCCATAATTTGTTGACAGTAGCATCACGGGTAGATAGGATTGCAAAGAGCCTTTCACCAATCAGTCTTCATAAATCAGGGTATTGAGTACAGCATTGGGTTGTTATGTTGAAGTGGTTTAAGACGTTGGTCAGGCCAAATTTGGAGTATTGTGTTCAGTTCTGCTCACCTACTCACAGGAAATACATCAATAAGACTGAAAGAGTACAGAGGAAATTTACAAGTATGCTTCCAGGACTTAAGGATCTGAGTTATAGGGAAAGGTTGAATAGGTTAGAACTTTACTCCCTGCAGTGTAGGAGAATGAGAAGAGATTTGATAGATATATACAAAATTATGAGGGGTATAGACAGGATAATTGCACGCAGGCTCTTTCCACTCAGGTTGGGTGAGACTAGATCTGGAGGTCATACGCAGGTTATGGATGAAAGGTGAAATATTTAAGGAGAACCTGAAGGGAAACTTCTTCACGAGTGTGAGTGTGGAACGAGCTGCCGGAGGAAATGGTGGATGTGAATTCAATTGCAAAGCGAGAGAAATTTGGATAGGTATATGGATGGGAAGGATATTGCGGACTATGTTCCAGATGCGGGTTGATGGGACTAGGCAGAATAACAGTTCAGTATGAACTGTATAAGCTGAAAGGCCTGTTCCTGTGCTGTAGTATTTTATGACTCTAACTATTAAACTCAGCTCTCTTCTCCAGAGGCATACACAAGGGATGGAAAAGGGAGTCACCATTGGCAGAAAAAGACAGTCAGGGAAGGGAGTGATTAGTGTAAAAATCAGAGAAGCAGGAAGAAAGAAGCTGACACTTGTGAAATCGCATTTACCCATTCAGGCAGACAGATTTCCAAATGTCTGGGCAAGGATGAATCTAGGCTTGGGAAATGTCATATCAATCATGCCAAAAGATGTGACAGGCAATGTTTTTTATGTGTGAGAGCAGACCAGCAAAGAAAACTTAACCAAGGTGCAGCACTGGATCCAATGGAAAGAAGTGATACTACCAAACAATAGGATACTATTTTCAAGTACAGCTTGTTTCTAAAGTTAGTTTTCATTCATGGTTTAAAATTCCTTGAACAGCAATCATTAGAATTCTGTAAGAGTAGAAGGAATTCAGCAGTTCAGGCAGTATCTATGGAGGGAAATGGACAGTCAATGCTTCAAGACAAGACTCTACATCTGGAATTTTCTACAAAATGCATAAACTCACATTCTTCCACCTTATATTCCATCTGCCTTTCCAGCTGCTTTATAGAAGCTCCTCAAAATCTTTCTCTTTCATCACAGATCCAGGCCAAAGGCAGAGCCTTGACTTGAAATGTTGACTCCACATTTTCCTCCACAGATGCTGCCTGACCTACCAAGTTCATCCAGCATCTTGCGTTTTGCTCCAGATTCCAGCTTCTGCAGTCTCTTATGTCTCCATCAGAATTTGGTGATCTTTTAAATGTGGCTGATTATATACTCCCAGTTTTAAATACTCCACCAACAGCTTTCATGTCTTCAGCTTTAAAACTGTTGCTGGCACGTTCTTCATTTATTATCCTCAAGATAATGGTGTCAAGCCATTTTTGATAAAATGAAGGTGCACTGAACTGGCTGAAGTCTGGAGTTTTTGGGGATCCCAGGAGGAACCTATTAGGCCTCAAACTCAGGAAGTCCATCCCTAATCCTGCTAAAAACAAAAATATAGGAAATGGCAGGTCTATGTAATTCATTTCTTCCTATCTGCTCTGCCTTTCAAAAACATTATGGGTTATCTTTTACTTCAGTACTGTTTCTCCACACTAACCCCATATCTGCATGATTTCCTAAATACTCAAAAGTCTTTGGAACTATTTTGGATAAAGTGAACAAATGGGAATTCATAGCCAACTCAAGCAGAGAATTTCAGGGGATTTGCTCTCCTCTGGGTGAAAAAATAAATCTTATCTCTATCCTGAGACCAAACCATTATTTAGAGATGAAAAGTCCCTGGTTCTATACATTGCAGCTTTAGGAAATTTCAAATCCTCATTTACCCTGTCAGACCCTCTATAGATGTTACATATTTTGGCAAGAGATCATTCTTCTAAAATCTAGAGCAAAGACCCAGACCATTTAATCTTTCTTGAAAGGTCAAATGCCCATGCTAGTTACCACTCTAATGAATTTTATTGCACTTCATTTATCACAAGTATATTGTTCATTAAGCAGGGAAATTAGACACACAATTTCAAATATGACCAAGTCTCTAAACAAGGTCTCCTTATTTGTTATCAAATCCTCTTGCGATATTCTCTCTTTATACTGGCCATCTCGCCTCTCCTCCAGTCCTAATGCAGTGTTTCAAACTGAAACATTAATAGTTTCTTCCATCTCCCAGATGTTGCTCGACCCACTAAGTTACTACAGCAGTTCAATGGTTTCTCCAGATTCCAGCATCTGCAATCTTGTGTCTCCAAAGCCAATATGTCATTTGCCATTCCAACTGCTTGCTAAACTTGCAGTGATTCATGTACAGGACAGGACACCCACATCCTTCACAACAGCCCTCTCAGACCTTTAAAAATAAATCTTCCACCTTTTAATTTTTTTTCTACCAAGGTGCACACCCTCGCATTCTTCCACATTAGATTCCACTTGTCTTTCCATCTTTCCTCCTGCCCTTTAGGAAGCAATAGTTTTAGGTCACAGTTTCTAATGTTGGTTTGAGTAGTTGGTGGCAATTTTGCTTGATAATGATCTTGTGTTAGAGCTTGGAAATTTTACTACATTAAAGATGCTATATTCATTTATGTTGTTGTAGTTGGATAATCAATGGAAGGGAAATTAACAGCAATTAATCCCAGGCCATCTGTGAAGAAAGACCAAAAGTGGGCAACATTTCTAAGTAATTTAATGAATTATTAGGCCAGAAAAGAATGTGCACATTTTTGAGATTATTCAACATATGAAGGAAAAGCTGCTGTTGTCAGCTCATCTAAAAACTAGTCCAGCTTTCAGTTGAACACAGAAATCAAAACAGAACACTATTCCAGCCTAAAGAAAAATGAGTTACAATTTTCAGTACCTGAAAAATTCTGGAGATGTTTGAATCTTAGGGTAGGAATTGAAATAGCAATTCTTTTTACTGAGGTGAAGCAGATTTGCTGCCACAGATCAACACTGATTGAAGGAAACATAGAAAATAGGTGCAGGAGTAGGCCATTCGGCCCTTCGAGCCTGCACCACCATTCAGTATGATCGTGGCTGATCATCCAACGCAGAACCCTGCACCAGCCTTCCCTCCATACCCTCTGATCCCTTTAGCCACAAGGGCCATATCTAACTCCCTCTTAAATATAGCCAATGAACTGGCCTCAACTGTTTCCTGTGGCAGAGAATTCCACAGATTCACCACTCTCTGTGTGAAGAAGTTTTTCTAATCTCGGTCCTCAAAGGCTTCCCCTTTATCCTCAAACTGTGACCCCTTGTTCTGGACTTCCCCAACATCGGGAAAAATCTTCCTGCATCTAGCCTGTCCAATTCCTTTAGGATTTTATACGTTTCAATCAGATCCCCCCTCAATCTTCTAAATTCCAACGAGTATAAGCCTAGTTCATCTAGTCTTTCATCATATGAAAGTCCTGCCATCCTAGGAATCAATCTGGTGAACCTTCTTTGTACTCCCTCTATGGCAAGCATGTCTTTCCTCAGATTAGGGGACCAAAACTGCACACAATACTCCAGGTGTGGTCTCTCCAAGGCCTTGTACAACTGCAGTAGTACCTCCCTGCTCCTGTACTTGAATCCTCTCGCTATAAATGCCAGCATACCATTCGTCTTTTTCACTGCCTGCTGTACCTGCATGCCCACTTTCAATGACTGGTGTATAATGACACCCAGGTCTCGTTGCACCTCCCCTTTTCCTAATCGGCCACCATTCAGATAATAATCTGTTTTCCTGTTTTTGCCACCAAAGTGGATAACTTCACATTTATCCACATAAAATTGCATCTGCCATGAATTTGCCCACTCACCTAACCTATCCAAGTCACCCTGCATCCTTTTAGCATCCTCCTCACAGCTAACACTGCCGCCCAGCTTCATGTCATCCGCAAACTTGGAGATGCTGCATTTAATTCCCTCATCCAAGTCATTAATATATATTGTAAACAACTGGGGTCCCAGCACTGAGCCTTGCGGTACCCCACTAGTCACTGCCTGCCATTCTGAAAAGGTCCCGTTTATTCCCACTCTTTACTTCCTGTCTGCCAACCAACTCTCTATCCACATCAATACCTTACCCCCAATACCGTGTGCTTTAAGTTTGCACACTAATCTCCTGTGTGGGACCTTGTCAAAAGCCTTTTGAAAATCCAAATATACCACATCCACTGGTTCTCCCCTATCCAATCTACTAGTTACATCCTCAAAAAATTCTATGAGATTCGTCAGACATGGTTTTCCTTTCACAAATCCATGCTGACTTTGTCCGATGATATCACCGCTTTCCAATTGTGCTGTTATCACATCTTTGATAACTGACTCTAGCAGTTTCCCCACCACTAATGTTAGGCTAACCGGTCTATAATTCCCTGGTTTCTCTCTCCCTCCTTTTTTAAAAAGTGGGGTTACATTAGCCACCCTCCAATCCTCAGGAACTAGTCCAGAATCTAAAGAGTTTTGAAAAATTATCACTAATGCATCCACTATTTCTTGGGCTACTTCCTTAAGCACTCTGGGATGCAGACCATCTGGCCCTGGGGATTTATCCGCCTTTAATCCCTTCAATTTACCTAACACCACTTCCCTACTAACATGTATTTCCCTCAGTTCCTCCATCTCACTGGACCCTCTACTATTTCCGGAAGATTATTTATGTCCTCCTTAGTGAAGACAGAACCAAAGTAATTATTCAATTGGTCAGCCATGTCCTTGCTCTCCATAATCAATTCACCTGTTTCTGTCTGTAGGGGACCTACATTTGTCTTAACCAATCTTTTTCTTTTCACATATCTATAAAAGCTTTTACAGTCAGTTTTTATGTTGCCTGCCAGTTTTCTCTCATAATCTTTTTTCCCCTTCCTAATTAAGCCCTTTGTCCTCCTCTGCTGGACTCTGAATTTCTCCCAGTCCTCAGGTGAGCCACTTTTTCTGGATAATTTGTATGCTTCTTCTTTGGAATTGATACTATCAAAGGAAGGACCCATGAAGTGCTAATACCAAATCTGGGGCTTCGTCTGGTTTGAAGGTCAAGCTTTAAAGATCAGACAGTTTCTAGAATAAACACACAGATCTGCAGGCTCACAGTTGGAACCAAGATGGGGAAAGAAAAAAGCAAAATAGTTACGAAATGCTTAGCAGTCTGGAATTGAAAGAGCAGATATCATGAATAAAGAGCCCAGCTATAAGGGATTTGAAAACAAAGACAAAATTAAAAATCTCAGTACTGCTTCCCAAGTTTTCTGCACAGAGGTATGGTGGGTACAACTTGGACATAGGCTTCAGAGTTTTAGATGACCTTGAGATAATGGATATGCAGGTGTCTGAGTGGAATGTCATCTCATGATGTAACAAAAACAAAGGTGAGCGTTTTAGCAACAGGTGGGATGCAACAGAGGCCGAGTCAGACAATATTATGAAAGTGGGGACAGGGAATATTTTCCATGGGGTTGTTCTCAATCCAACAGTAAAAATAAACACACAATATATATTCATTATAATTACCCCTTTCCCAAAAACAGCTCTTCTTGCTGATGGGTCACTAATCTGATATATATTCCATTTTACATTCATGGAATCAAACGGTACAGAAACTGGCCGTTTGGGCTACTATGTCCAATCTGACCATCTAGTACCCGTTCATGCTAATCACATTAGCCACTATTTGGTCTGTAGCATATTTGGTTTTTCAGTGCTTATTCAGGTAGTTAACATTTGACAGTACCTACTTGCACCAGCCTCTCAGGCAGTGTGTCTACATTACAACTACCCTCTGGGCCAAAAAGGTTCATCTCAAATCCCATCTAAACTCTACTCAGTACTCGCGTCCTCTTGTCTTAGTCACTTCTGCTATAGGGAAACATTTCCTGCTATCTGCATTAGCTATACCCCTCAGAATGTTTTATACTTCTTAACAGGTGTCCCCTCAACCTCCTCTACACCAATGAAAACAAGCCCTGTCTATCCTATCTCTCTTCATAGTGGAAATGCTTCACCACAGGTAAGACTTTGATGAATCGCCACTCCACCCTCTCCAATGCCATTACATCTGCCCCGCAGTGCAACAACCATATCAGCACACGGTACTCCGAATGTGCCTTAACCAATGTTGTATCAAGCTGCACCACCAAATTCACTATGTACTTGAGATGGCAACCTTAATGCAAAACTAATCCAACATATAAAACTGAATAAATAAAATCATGAATTGCATTCTTCTTCTAGAGCAGGCTCTTGGGTTTATGGATGATTGAAATGAAATACTATGCATTGCTGAACTGCTCATGGGGAGAAATATAGCCAATGAGCTAGACAAAGTAAACCTGCCATGGACTCATTACACAGAGGAATTGAACCAATCAACATGGTTGCCTTAGATGTCATCAACTTATGTTCTTGATATAAACTAACACATACCTTTCTAAACACAAGAGATTCTGAAAATGCTAGAAATCCAAAGCAACACGCAACACACACACACACAGCTGGAGGAACTGAACAGGTCATGCAACATCAATGCAGAGAATCTGGCCTCTCCCCATCTTCCTGCCAGCATGACAAAGTTCCCTTTGTCCTGACACGAAGGTTGGGGGTGTTGTGGATAGTGTGGAGGCTGTCAGAGGTTACAGCGGAACATTGATAGGATGGAAAACTGGGCTGAGAAGTGGCAGATGGAGTTCAATCCAGATAAACGTGAGGTGGTTCATTTTGGTAGGTCAAATTTAATGGCAGAATATAGTATTGATAGTAAGACTCTTGGCAGTGTGGAGGATCAGAGGGATCTTGGGGTCCGAGTCCATAGGACACTTAAAGCTGCTGCGCAGGTTGACTCTGTGGTTAAGAAGGAATACGGTGTATTGGCCTTCATCAACCGTGGGATTTAGTTTAGGAGCTGACAGGTAATGTTGCAGCTACATTGGACCCTGGTCAGACCCCACTTGGAGTACTGTGCTCAGTTCTGGTTGCCCCACTATAGTAAGGATGTGGAAACCATAGAATGGGTGCAAAGGAGATTTACAAGGATGTTGCCTGGATTGAGGGGCGTGCCTTATGAGAACAGGTTGAGTGAACTCGGTCTTTTCTCCTTGGAGCGATGGAGGATGAGAGGTGACCTGATAGAGGTGTATAAGATGATGAGAGGCATTGATCGTGTGGATAGTCAGAGGCTTTTTCCCAGGGCTGAAATGGCTAGCACAGGAGGGCACAGTTTTAAGGTGCTTGGAAGTAGGTACAGAGATGTCAGGGGTAAGTTTTTTTACGCAGAGAGTGGTGAGTGCATGGAATAGGCTGCCAGCAACGGTGGTGGAGGTGGATACGATAAGACTCCTGGATAGGTACATGAAGCTTAGAAAAATCGTGGACTATAAGTAACCCTAGATAATTTCTAAGGTAAGGACATGTTCGGCACAGCTTTGTGGGTCGAAGGGCCTGTATTGTGCTGTAGGTTTTCTGTTTCCTTACCTACCACCCTACGAGCCTCCATATCCAGCACATCATTCTCACTAACTTCTGCTATCTTCAATGGAATGCTATCACTAACCTCATCTTTTCCTCCTTCCCACACTTCGGTTTCTACTGGGATCGATTTCCACATGACTCCCTTGTTTACTCATCCCTCTTTACTAATTTCCTTCCTGGCACTTACCCTGGCAAGCAGGTCAGGTGTCACACCTGCCCCTGCATCTCCTCCCTCACCACCATTCAAGGTTCCAAACAAGTTAAAAGTTCAAGTTCAATCATCATTCAACCATACATGAACACCCATGAATACAGCTACACGAAACAGTGTTCCTCCAGGGCCAAGGTGCAACACACAGTATCAGCAATCCTGCACAGTACAAGGTTCATATAGCAGATATAACAGAGCAAGTAAACATACAGTCTCACAAAAAATACATATATATCCTAAGTCCCTGAGTGACACATTCTGCAAATTGATGGTGCTTCGTGTTATCTGCAAGAACAAGCAGTTCTCAGCAATCCATAGACAAATGTACCATGCACTCAATCCAGCTTGCCTTCCCCTGACCAAACACTAGAGAGCAGCACCAGTGGGAGAGGGCAGCCCCCAATCAGCATGGACACCACACTACAACACCTCTGGCATCTCCTCTCCCGGACTGCTATAACAGGCAAGCCCGCGACTTGATGCCTAGTCCCTGCTATAACCCAGACCACACAGCTTTCCGCTGTCTGTCTCTCCAATAAACAAAGTAAACGGATTTGTAGCATTTTACATTACCAATGTCCAACAGGGCCTTGTGATCACAAGAGAAACATCCAACACAACCACTCGCTGTTAGAACACACACAGTCTACAGTTACGAACTGCGATGCTTCTCTGTAGCAGACAGTAATATGATGCGTGCCAAGTATATCTCCTCCACTCCTCCAGCAACAAGCAGCTCACTGATGTGGCAGAACTGCAGTACTCAAAATGTTTCATGCCCAGCATTGCCTTGCAATTGTAAAAACGACATTTAAAAAAGGTAAAAACAACTTTGATTGACCATGAAGTGGCCACTATCTTACTGGAGGGAAAAAAAAAGTCCTCCAGGTATGGTGACACTTCACCTGTGACTGTTGGGTTTATCTACTGCATCCAGTGCTCCCGGTGCAGCATCCTCTGCTTTGGTGAGACGCAGTGTAGATTGCAGGACCATTTCATCAAGCACCTTCTCTCCATCCGCCACAAAAGGCAGGATTTCCCAGTGACCATCCATTTCAATTTGATTCCCACACCCATTCTGACATGTCACAATGAGGTTACTCTCAGTTTGGAAGAGTAAAACCTCATTCCATCTGAGTAACTTCCAACCTGATGACATGAACATTAACTTCTCTGATTCCCAGTTACATCTTCCCCCACCAAACCCTTTCTTCTCCTTTTCTATTCCCCATTCTGGTACCCTTCTTACCCCTTCTCTTCTCCTCACCCGCCCATCACTTCCCCCGGTACCCCTCCTCCTTTCCTTTCACCTCCCAGCTTCCCACTTCACCAATCACCTGTCAACTTGTACTCCTACCCCTTCCCCACCATTCTTATTTCTAGCTTCTGATCCTTCCCTTTGCAGTCCCAATGAACATCAACTGTTTCTTCCTCTCCATAGATGCCTCCTGACATATCCTTCCTAAAAATCACTTATACCTTGTAACACAAGCTGGGTATGAAAGGGCTGGTGCACTAGTGACTGTTCTTCACTTACCCAGTGCATTGAACGTCCCAATGTGCTCCCACATGTCCTCTTGTTTTGTGTGCGGCTGCCACAGAAGTGCATCGACATCATGGCGCAGGCACAAGCATGGCATTTCGGCTGGATTCACCACAGCCGTGAACAGGTACTGATGACTGCTCAGATTCACCTGAAACCCAAAATTAAAAACACGCTTAAACATTACTACCTTGGTAATAGGAAGGGAGAGGTGGCTTAGCTGCAAACAGCAAGAGTTCTCAGGAAAATTAAAGAGCTTATGTTTTATGCTGATACAGGCGTTGCACCAATCCAGTTAATGGAAATTTGTCTTTGCAGATTTCACAAAATTACCCCCTAAAAATGTGAGATACGGAATAAAATTTGTTCTATAGAATTTATGTAGGGAAATGTAAAAATGAGTAACCAGTTCTCCTAAGCAAAGCAATAATTTCTGTTTTTGTACTGGTGTGTCTATATCTCTGAGGTACTATCAGTTAACAATGACTTACATATTTTGCTAAACACATTCAAAAGGAAACTGTACTGGTTGCATTTTCCACTTAACTACCTGTTCCATACGACCAGCAGAACCCAAAAGGCAGTATGACCACAGCAAAGTGCTTTAACATAATTGCAACTGATAATATGTAATGTTACCGTTTCTTTTCTACAAAAATGGGCCTGTAATGTGCTGTAGATTTCTATGATTCTATGAAAATGATTTAGGTATTGAAACCCAATACAAACAAGTGATACACACAAATGATATTAAACTAGTACAGCAAACAAAGCAGCTACCAGAGGCCTTCACAAGAGTCAAATATAATCTGCAATAAAATAAGTCAAAGGCAGCTGAAATTCATCACTGATTGAGCTCAGGCTGCTAGCCACTGAAAGACAAACCAAGTACCACAAGTACAGTGTAGGTGAAACAGAATCGGATCAAGGCAGATAAGAATCATTAGTGAAGGTGTTAAAATGCTGTGGAGCAGCATAATAATGGTGCATGGAGTAATAATTATTCTGCTAGATCAGTCAGTGAGTATACTGGAAGAAGTCCTCACATACGATATCTCACTTGGCCAAATTGCTCCCAAAGTAATATGTTCAAATTCAGCTGAAAAACCATGGCCCTTCAAAGCCAGGAGACCAGTTTCCAGCAAAATGGGTTGTGAGAATCTGATTTGAAAGTAATTGACTAAAGAAAACCTTGCATATTACATCAAGGGCCAGAGATGTTGCTAAGTCCAGAAGAAGATGGTGCCAGTGAACAACGTGACCAATGGTGACATCCTCCATACGGTTCACAAATCTACTCCTTCCACATCTCCTTTTTCTTTCAAGTGTGGTTCTGCTGCTGTTGGAGCCTGAGATCTAAATTTTGCTGGTCGATTGAGCAATCTGGTGCTTTACTGTCTCTGTGAAGGTTCCAGGAAGCATTGAATAAAGCATGCAGCCTTGAGGCCAAGAAGCCTAGAGACAGGGTGTGAGTGCATGATTGACTCCATTTGTCACCAATCTCACCAATTAAAGCACTGGGGAAGATTGATTCCATCGAGACGGGAGCAGGTGTTCAGCGCCGTCTGCCAGCCTCTCTCTCCCTTACGCTTGCTGTTCCCAAAGGAAGATTCCTGCATTCAAACTCTCTCTCTCTCCCACGATGCTGTCGGAGGATGGTGCCAGGCAACTGGGTCTTCAGCAAGTTTTAATTTGCGCAGTTTGTGGATTGCACTCTGTGGTTCATGATATGATGAGCTTCTGGTTGCTTTTTTTTGCTAGTTTGGGTGGTTTTTGATCGCTGCAGCCGGCACATAGTGAACACTCAGCTGAACTGAATATGCCTGGACTCTTTTGATTCTATATTTCACATTGTGTTTTTTGCTCATCTTCTTGGTGCTGTTTGCACAATTTTTTTTTTGCGCTCTGGAGGTGGTTTGGTGTTTTTCTTTGAATGGGTTCCATAGTTTTATTTGTTTCATGGCTGTGGGGAAAACAAATTTCAGGGTACATACGAGGGGTGATTGATAAGTTCGTGGCCTAAGGTACAAGGAGATGAGTTATACAGCTCTCATTACATGCACGTGCAGTTCAACTCTTTGAGTGATTATGCAGAAAGTTTGAAGTTAATAACTCATCGCCTTCTACCTTAGGCCACAAACTTATCAATCACCCCTGCTGTGGATACTTTCTGGAGGTCCAAGATCCGTACGCTTCATGACCGCTGGACTAAGTGTGTAAATGTAGGAGGGGACTATGTTGAAAAATAAACGTGCTAGGTTTTCTAAAATTGACTCCTTCTACCCTAGGCCACGAACTTATCAATCGCTCCTCGTACATTCATACTTTGATAATAAATGTACCTTGAATCTCCAGTATTCCTCTGGTAGACAATTAGCTACTGGAAATTAATTTGTAAAGGAAAATACTGGCAATGTTGCATCCTAAGCTGCCATTCTGCCACTGCAGAAGCTTCATAGTGGATGGTTCACTTTGCCTAAAGCATATTTTAGCAGGTATCAAACAGAAATAACTGTGATCAGATGATTCACTTTGCTCTGTCGACACACCAAGATATGTGAATGAATGTACTTTTGCCAAAATGTTCACTATATATTCCCCAGAAACAGCTGTTTGAAATCAAATTGACTGATAAGAGTTAATAGCTTTAACACCATTACCTGGAGGATAATTTATAAACCATGTGAAGGAGAAAGAAAATCTAAAGTAAACTGCCACAATCTTTAGTTCAGAGAGAGAACAGCAAAATCAGTGACAAGTATCTGAGATTAGGAAGGACACTGAACTCAAGTACAAATAACAAATCACTATAGTTGAGTGGAATTAGCTTTAAAGCAACCATCCTCAGTGCTGCCTGTTTGTTTTATGGAAGGTCACGGCGAAAAGTCAGGGGTAGTGAGGAGGCTGCAGGGTTGGAGAAGTGAGTTACAGGAGCTGAACTGAGGTGATAGAGGAGACAAGCCCTGGCTTTGCTGGAAGAGGAACATGATGAAACCACCACAGTGGGCTTCACAGCTGAACAGGTGAGAAGACAGCTGAAACGTCTCAACCCAAGCAAGGCTGCAGGACTGGATGGTGTCAGTACCAGGGTGCTCAAAGCCTGTGCCCCTCAGCTATGTGGAGTACTTCGCCATGTATTCAACCTGAGCCTGGGGCTCCGGAGGGTTCCTGTGCTGTGGAAGACGTCCTGCCTTGTCCCTGTGCCGAAGACGCAGCGCCCCAGTGGCCTCAATGACTACAGACCGGCGGCATTGACCTCCCACATCATGAAGACCCTGGAGAGACTTGTTCTGGAGCTGCTCCGGCCTATGGTCAGGCCACACTTAGATCCCCTCCAGTTCGCCTACCAGCCCCGACTAGGAGTTGAGGATGCCATTGCCTACCTGCTGAACCGTGTCTATGCCCACCTGGACAAGCCAGCGAGCACTGTGAGGGTCATGTTTTTTGACTTCTCCAGTGCGTTCAACACCATCCGCCCTGCTCTGCTGGGGGAGAAGCTGACAGCGATGCAGGTGGATGCTTCCCTAGTGTCATGGATTCTTGATTACCTGACTGGCAGACCACAGTACGTGTGCTTGCAACAGTGTGTGTCCGACAGAGTGATCAGCAGCACTGGGGCTCCACAGGGGACTGTCTTGTCTTCCTTTCTCTTCACCATTTACACCTTGGACTTCAACTACTGCATAGAGTCTTGTCATCTTCAGAAGTTTTCGGATGACTCTGCCATAGTTGGATGCATCAGCAAGGGAGATGAGGCTGAGTACAGGGCTACGGTAGGAAACTTTGTCACATGGTGTGAGCAGAATTATCTGCAGCTTAATGTGAAAAAGACTAAGGAGCTGGTGGTAGACCTGAGGAGAGCTAAGGTACCGGTGACCCCTGTTTCCATCCAGGGGGTCAGTGTGGACATGGTGGAGGATTCCAAATACCTGGGAATACGAGTTGACAATAAACTGGACTGGTCAAAGAACACTGAGGCTGTCTACAAGAAGGGTCAGAGCCGTCTCTATTTCCTGAGGAGACTGAGGTCCTTTAACATCTGCCAGACGACGCTGAGGATGTTCTACGAGTCTGTGGTGGCCAGTGCTATCATGTTTGCTGTTGTGTGCTGGGGCAGCAGGCTGAGGGTAGCAATCACCAACAGAATCAACAAACTCATTCGTAAGGCTAGTGATGTTGTGGGGATGGAACTGGACTCTCTGACGGTGGTGTCTGAAAAGAGGATGCTGTCCAAGTTGCATGCCATCTTGGACAATGTCTCCCATCCACTACATAATGTACTGGGTGGGCACAGGAGTACATTCAGCCAGAGACTCATTCCACCGAGATGCAACACAGAGCGTCATAGGAAGTCATTTCTGCCTGTGGCCATCAAACTTTACAACTCCTCCCTTGGAGGGTCAGACACCCTGAGCCAATAGGCTGGTCCTGGACTTATTTCCTGGCATATTTTACATATTACTATTTAACTATTTATGGTTTTATTACTATCTATTATTTATGGTGCAACTGTAACGAAAACCAATTTCCCCCGGGATCAATAAAGTATGACTATGACTATGAAGCAGCCAGCAATGGCACTGGTGAGCTCAGTCTGCTTGGGCAAGGTGGCAGGAAATCATTAATTTTCTCTGGAGGTTGCAGAGATAGGCAGTGAAACTGAAGATGATCAGGCAAGTCACAAGCATTTGGGTTATGACGTTAGCAACTGCAGAAATAAATTAGACCAAAGGCAGAAAGGAAACAAATGTAAGCTCATAGATGCCAATTATCAGAGAGTAAGGGAAGAGG
Source organism: Mobula birostris (assembly GCF_030028105.1). NCBI lineage: Eukaryota > Metazoa > Chordata > Chondrichthyes > Myliobatiformes > Myliobatidae > Mobula > Mobula birostris. The sequence continues at coordinate 116,062,985 of NC_092370.1, read as the reverse complement.
ATAAACACCTTATTCTTCCCAATCACCAACAATATCACAGCCTAAACATTAATTAAAGTACTTTTCTGCACAACACCTTCCATTACAAAAAACAAATATGAAACAAAAACAAAAGTAATTGCTATGACTCTATCTCACAATCTGAAAAGCCATGTAACAAGAATAAATTAATGATCAATACATATAAACATGAACTTTGCTTGGGATTCCTCCAACAATTAAATGCTCCATTAAATGATGAAGCAGAAATATTAATGAATAGGAAATGCATATACTATTATCCAGTTCCTTTTTAAGATAGTAAAATACATTATAAAACAATACACACACACACACAAAATGTTGGACTGGAAAGGAAGGGTGGAAACACCAGAATAAAGAGGAGGAGAAAGAAGACTAACTAGAAGGTGATAGGTGAAGCTCGGTGAATGGAAATGGTAAGGGCTGGAGAAGGAATCTGATGGGATACATTATCAAATACTTACTGCTCATATCTAAACTATTGCAGTCCCAATTCAGAGTACAAAACCTGGAAAGAAAGATTTGCATGCGTTTGCACCTTTCACTGCCATGTAGTGTAGATTCCATTGAAATGCAGAATGCACAGCAATCAGTTTGCACAGAACAAATTCCATAAAAAAGAACAAAATAAGATAATTTCAGTCATGTGTAAGGGATAAATATTGCCCTAAGGACAGGGAGAAGAACATGCCTGCTGCTTTTCAAAATAATGGCAGGGAATCATTGATGTCCCAAAAGAATAGATAAGGCCTCTGTTTAATGTCCCATCTGAAAGAAAATTCTCATTTACCAATTCAGCAATTCCCCAATTGAGCACTGTGGCTTCAGGCAAAACTATATGCTGAAGTTCTGTATTCAGTGAGGGAGGGGAACCAGAAAGTAAACATACATAAGTTAGGTAGTTCAACATCTGTAATAGGAAAAATATTAGAAGGTGTTATAAAAGGGGACTCAGAAAACTGAAAGGTAATCAGTCAAAATTAACTACTATTCTGTGAAATGGAAATGATGTTTTAAAATATACTGGAGACCCTTGGAAGAAACGTGTGCCATAGATAAAGCAGAACGTGGATAAGGCACGCTAGATTATCAGATCATACTTGATAAGGCTTCACAGCAAAGGTTATTGGGTAAAATAAAGGGTTATGGTTTAAGAAAAGCATATTAATTGGAGAGTTGGCTGGTTAATAGGAAATAGAGAGTAGGGTTAAATGAGTCTTTTCCTAGTTGACAAGATGCAGGAAAGATGTGTCACAGATATCTTTGCTGAGACCTCATTTCAACTGATGCAAGTGCCTCAGGTGGAAACACGGCTGCTAAATTTGCTGAGGACACATTGACAGCAGTATGGTAGCATAGTGGTTAGCAGTCTTTTATAGTACAGGCAACCCAGGCTCAATGCTTAGCGAGGTATTGAGTTGGAGAATCTATCCTACTGAGATGGGCCTCAGGGGAATCTGAGGGAGCTAGTAAACTCCCTCAAGTGTTCCCTTGCATTTCTCATACTCACTTGCATCGTTTGAACTTAATTGCTTGTATCAGAATCAGGTTTAATATCACTGGCATATGTCATGAAATTTGTTGTTTTGTGGCAGCAGTACATAGCAAGACATATAAATTTAAAAATCCACATGTTACAATAAGAAATATAAATAAAAAATTACAGTAAGTGGTGTAAAAAGAGAGCAATAAAAAGCAAAATTCTGAGGTAGTGTACATAAATTCATTGTCCACTCAGAAAGCTGATGGCGGATGGGAAGAAACTGTTCCTGAAACGTTGAGTGTGTGTCTTCAGGCTCCTGTACCTCCTCCTCGATAATAGCAATGACAAGAGGGCATGTTCTGAGTGATGGCAGTCCTTAATGACGGATACTGCTTTTTTGAGACATCTCTTTTTGAAGATGTTCTTGATGCTAGGGAGGTTATTAGCCCTGATGGAGCTGGCTGAACTTATAAATTTCTGCAGCTTTTTCTGGTCCTGTGCAGTGACCCCATCATCCCAGACAGTGATGCCACCAGTTAGTATGCTCTCCATGGTACATCTGTAGAAACTTGCGAGAATCTTTGGTGACGTACCAATTATCTTAAAATTCCAAATGAAATAAGACCACTGTTGTGTCTTCTTTGTAATTGCATCAATAATGTTGGGTCCAGGATAGATCTTCAGAGATGCTGACACCCAGGAACTTGAAACTGCTCACCCTTCCACTGCTGATCCCTCAATGAGGACTGATGTGTGTTCCCTCGATCTCCCCTTCCTAAAGCCCACAATCAATTCCTTGGTCTTACTGACATTGAGTGCAAGGTTGTTGTGACACCAATCAACCAATCCTGTACATCTTCTCATCACCATCTGATATTCTACCAAAAATAATTGTGTCATCAGCAAATTTATAGATAATGTTTGAGCTGTGCCAGTGTTGATTGTCAGCGAGAAAATTTTATTTCCACTACACACTTAACTGTGTTGAACGCTGAGATGTAATCAATAAACAGCAGCATGACATAGATATTGCTATTGTCCAAGTGATCCGACGCCAAGCAGGTCCAGCTCTTTGCCTAGCATGACCAACCTCAGAAAGCATTTCATCACAGGTATGAGTGCCACTGTGCGATAGTCATTGAGGAAACTTGCCCTACTGTTCTTGGGCACTGGTATGATCGTCAGCTTTTTGAAGACAGTGGGAACCCTTTACTGCAGCGGCGAGAAATTGAAGTTGGTCCTTGAAAGCAAATGCCTGTTGGTTGGCACAGGGTTTCAGTGCCCTACCAGGTACACCACCAGCACCTGGTGCTTTGCGAGGATTTCACCCTCTTGAAAGATGTCCTGACGTTGGCTTCCAAGGCAGTCACTGGATGCTGCAAGGATTCGCACAAAGCGTGCATAAAAGGTATTTCAAAGCGTGCATAAAAGGTATTAGGTTCAGCCGGCAGTGAAGCATGCAGCTGTTTATGGCGTCAGGTTTCACCTTGTAGGAAGTAATGGCTCGCAAACCCTGCCAGAGCTGACATGCATCCAATTCTGTCTCTAACTTCAATCAGAATTGTCTTCTCGCTCTTGGTTGTCTATAGGTCGTACCTGGACCCGGTTCTGGGTCACCGGTCTTCAATGCCACAGATCTAGCCGTCAGCAGACTATGAATCTGCTGGTTCATCCACAGCTTTTGGGTTGAGTATGTCCTGTATGTTCTCAAAGGGACACACTCATCCACACAGGTCTTGAAGTTGGTGACTACTGTAGTGCATTCATTCAGAATCGAAGACGAATCCTTGAATTTGTCTCCGACTCAAGGTAATCCTATCAGCACACTTCTGCTTTCCTGGAACATACGTTCTTAGTCCTCACCACTGGTGCTGCAGTCTTTAGTCTCTGCCCGTACACAAGCAGAAGTAGTACAGTCAGATGATCAGACTTTCTAAAGTGTGGGCATGGGAGGCACATATCATCCGGGAGTCTCGTTCTCATCCACAGAATCTCGTGTCTATTGCTTTAATCAGTAAATCTCCTATCGCTACTGCCTGCCTCAACTCCCCCCACCCCGCCCTTTCCCTTCTGAGCCACAGAGCCAGAGACCCAACCAGTCTCTGACTTTCCCTTGCAAGGTCATTCCCCACCAACAGTATCCAAAACGATACACTTGTTATTGAGGGGAACAGCCATAGGGGTACCCTTCTCTGACTGCCTATTCCCTTTCTCTGCAATAACAGTCACCAGGGCTACAAAACAGGTAATTCTGAGAAGAGCCTCCCACCAAAGAACAACCAAGTGAAGTACTCATAGGAACTGCACAATGAAAATCTCACTTATCAATTAATATCAAGGATGAGGCTGATTTTGAAAACATGAAATATTGAGATAACAAAGTTGATTGAGAGAAGGAGTCTGCACACAACCACAAAGAGCAAACAGCAACTGTTTCTGATGCATTACCAATCAATGGGTTTTTAGCTATCCCTCAGAATTAAAGAGTGTAAAGCATTTTCACCTTCAGGATAACAGTTCAATGTTTTTCTTTAAGAAACAATACATCACAATATAGATTTTTTTTTACACCTAGCAACAAATAATGATTTAACCAATAAGGTACAGTACACCAACCATTAATTTCTGATTGATGTTCTTTATTTGTGCTTTCCCCAGGTTTAAATATTTCCCTTCTGTGTGTATTATTCCCCACTAGAACCTTACAACTGAACCAAATATAGAAGTTAGAGGTCTAAGGAGAGTTTTCTCTTGACTAGCTATGTGAAGCAATGTGCTTTAGTTAATAACTTGTGAAGTATAATGCTCTGAGTCTGTTCACTGGCCACTGGACCTTCCCGTCCCTACAATTAAATTATGGACAGCAAATCCATAACAACAGCCACCCAGCAAATATGCAACATGAATAAATGCAGCTCCTAAAACAGCCTGAAAAGGTGGCTCACTTCATCAACACCTTAGTCTCCACATTAACAAATGAACACATCCATCATCACAGCATCAAGTTTGCAGCATGCACCATTTAAAAACTGTATTCCAGCTGAGAGGATAGGCTGTTCCATCATCTCCCAACCCGCAACTTCTATCACCTCGAAGGACATAGTCAGTAGGCACAAAGGAACACCAGCCACTGCATGTTCTCTTCTAGTCACACACCATTCTGTTGATGAAATTAGTCACTTCAGCAACACTGGGGCCAAAGCTAAGACTCTCAACCCAAAAGTATTGTGGGTCTATCATTACCAGACAAACGGCAATGGTTCAGGAAGGTGGCTTACCTCCAGGGATAGCATTAAATAATGGTCTTGCCAGGGGCATTCATGCCTCTTGAAGGAATAAACAAAATATATGCACAGATAAAATAAAGTACCTAAGATGATAATTCATTTCTGAACAAAGTACGACGTATCTTGCTTATGAATGCGCTCATTAGAAGTTGTAAGAAACAGATTAGGGCATCTGGAAGAAACACAACAGCTGAGAAATTGCGTTAATACAGAAGCTAACATGTTGATAATTGCCTGAAACACTTGAAGTACACATGACAAACTATGCACATAACAAAGTGAATACTAAGTTAGCTACACAAACACAAGGAAATCTGCAGATTCTGGAAATTCAAGCAACACACACAAAATGCTGGTGGAATGCAGCAGGCAAGGCAGCACCTATAGGAAGAAGTACAGTCAGGACGAAGGGTCTCGGCCCGAAACGTCAACTGTACTTCTTCCTATAGGTGCTGCCTTGCCTGCTGCGTTCCACCAGCATTTTGTGTGTGTTGATTAAGTTAGCTATACACTCAGACCCCGCTTAACGCTGAGGATGTGCTACTTAGAGGTGGAGCGCTATGTAAATCAGTGCTGTGCGGGGTCATTATAACATTACATAAATGAACATGTGTGCCTGATAAAACAAAACTAAACTCCAGATATATATCATTTTATGTACACAAAGTAATTCATGGAGAAACAAACACGAAATAGGCCAACCCTGTACATCAGTGGAGCAGCAACACATCGCAGTAGCAGCGGAGGGAATCAGGTGGTGGCTACATCTTAGAGAAGGGACCAGGCTGTGGGTCCTCCTCTAACGTTGGCTTCTTCTTGAAGCAGACGTCGAAATTTGACTGCCTTTTCCTAAGTTTTCTCTCATGAAGCAGTTCTGGGTAGCAGGAAATCATGTCGCAAACACCTTGCTTTGTCTTATTGCTTCACTCCCATTCAGGGCCATTCTGATCGTTGATGTAGCCAATTTCAAAGAGGCACCAACATCAACCTTTTCCTAGACATGTGTAGATGTACCACCCTCTCTGGAAGTTGCAGGCCATTTTCCAGACATTCTGGGTGAAAAAAATGGAATAACTTGACAAGGGAGCAAGAACATTTACACACACGGGGGAGGAAGAGCATGCTCTGATTGGCTGATTGAATGTTTACTGTAATGCTCTTGAGAAGTTTTAAGTGTTGTTTAGAATGAATTTTTGTCATTTTTAAAAATTTCAGTAAAAAACTGAATAAGCGCTTTGTAATGGACCAGCGCTAAGCGGGGTAGTGTTATGTAGGGTCTGAGTGTATTTTACTGGGTACATGGTCTTTATGACAAATTACTGACAGATTATAACTTATGACATCTTTCTCTAATCATTAAAGCTATTAATACTGGAGTAGTCGTCTTTCCAGAATGGGGGCTCACCATTGATTTCAAAGCAATGGATTTACCGCAGAAAGTACCAGATATGACAGCTTGGACTAGCTGTAGTAGCTGGGTCCCTGTCTAAAAGATTCTTTTTAATTTAGTTGCAAGTACAGAAATATTCATTGGTTGGCAAACAGCCTGAGAATATATTTCACTGCTTATTAGATAAAACACATTTGATATAGGCACAACTCTTCACTGAGTTAAGTCTATTATAGGTCTTTCATAGATTAAATTATAAATTGCCCTTGGTCCACATCGTCAGTTGATTGGATTTGTTGGGCAGATCCATGCAGACAAAATGAAGTCCAACTTAAATTTCATTCGGTTTCAAGGCAATAGTTGACAAACCATATGCTTTAAAATTAAGAAATATGAGGCCTTCTAGAGGGAAAATTAGATGGGTACAAACGTGACATGTTTAATAATTCATAGGTACAACAATCATCTGTCTTACTTTCCCATAAACATAAAAACTGATATACTAGTGTAATATTTCATATGTTTAGATCTGCTTAGCATTCAGGTTACTGTGTTCTTTAACAAGGTTATTAATGTAGATTCCTACAGAATGATTTGGGCATTCCTCGGGGTGTGGGTGTGTGTGAGTAGGGGAATCAACACCAAATATCAGAAGATCAGCTAGACTTGTATATTTTAACTACAACAGCAGAAGGAGGGGCTCCTGCAACAAGACCCTCAAAAGCCTTTCTACAATCTGTAAGACACGAGTCAGGAGATTAAAACAGAAAGGAGAACACACAATGGTACTGATTGATGGGTCAGCAGTGGAAAGCATGAGCAGCATCAAGTTCCTGGGCAACAATAGCTCAGAGGATCTATTCTAGGCCCACATATTGATGTAATCTATTGAGCACCTTTTTGCTATGTCTATAAAAAAAACAATTAACTCAGAGTGGATTAATCATAAGCACATTTATTTTACTTGCTGCAAGGGAAGACCATCACCACACAAGAGGCAGAGATAGCATCCAAAACACAGACAGCATAGTCACTCCTTTATACCCAAATGTTCGCTATTGCACATCAGTTTAAAGTCAGGGTGCATTCCGTTCACATGTTTAATCAATGTACTTGGCATTCTTCCAGTAATGAAGCTGCTGGGTCTGCAGTTTGTCAAGGGATCAGGTTCCATTGGCATAATATTGCACTAACGCTATTAGCAAATCGTTTTGGTACCATACAGATTCTATTTTTTTTAAACACAGAGATAAAATTGCCATTTTGTTACAAGTAAAATACATTCCCTCCCTTTTGTCACTTCATGACAACACTACATTTCACCGTATAGTCATTGAAATATGCATATAAATGATGCAGTTTCAAACCCAACCACAAAATTCCTCTTTTATCCGTCCACTTCAATGAATACCCATTCCTTTCCTTAATATCCTCTCCTTCGTCCTGTTATTTCATGCAACAATCGCACAAGAAATGATAGCCATTATAATACCAATAGTTGTACCATAATACAGAATAGTTGCCCACCATCCATCTCCTGGAGTGTAATGGTTGTGATACTGATCCCTGACTTTCTTAATTTCTTTGGTAGCTTCATGGATGTGATTTGCCAAATTAGTTGTATTTTATGATTCGTCAAGTATGCATGCAAGTACACCAATACAAATGCTCCCTCTTTCTAATAACATCCAAAGCCATCCTGTTCTGTAATGCTCCTGTACAAACAGCCATCAGTTTGCTGACAACTTGGTCAATACTTGTTGGGTTTGATCAAAGGCTTATGCAGTTTCATTCACTATTTTCTCCAAAGCCAGTGCCATATTAATCAGTTCCCAGGAAAATCTCAGTGCCATATCCCGGAAAGGCAATCATTCAGAAACTCTCATCCTCTGTAATGACGTGCCGCTATACCAGTGGGTGGTGAGGTAGTGACACCAAGTTTCACATTTGGGACACTTCCAAGGCTGTGACTCTCTCCACGTCCCCTCATACTTAAGGAATATGTGCTGCAGCAAGCGGTAGGCCCAGGAACCACATACCCAATAAATGCCATTCAGCGGACAGTGAGGACTGAGATTTGTCAGCTCCGTACGTGTACCTTAACTGCTCCCTGATAGGGGCCCTGGCTCTTTCAGTTGCACAGATGTGTTACCTGTATGGTGCGGTGCCCAGACTGGAGCCACTGCTGCCCCACCCCACCCAAGTGATTACTCAGCAGAAGACAAGTAGTATTGTGGTTGACTGCATATTTCTGTGGCATTCATGGATTGGGTCTAGAATTCTTTATTGTGTGGCTGTATCTTACTTATGTCTTTATATGCTTGCTATCTTGTACAGGTACTTGCTATGTGTGCTTTGTGCTGTATAACTGTTGGTACTATGTTTTGCACCTCAGCCCCGGAGTAATGCTGTCTTATTTGGCTGTAATCATGGGTATTCATGTACGGTTGAATGCTACACAGCTTTAGACCGCCTGGACAACACAAACACCTACGTCAGGATGCTGTTCATCAACTACAGCTCAGCATTTAATACCATCACTCCCACAGTCCTGATTGAGAAGTTGCAGATCCTGAGCCACTGTACCTCCATCCACAATTGGATTCTTGACTTCCTAACCTGAAGACCAAAATCTGTGCGGATTGGTAATAACATATCCTCCTCGTTGATGATCAACACTAGTGCACCTCAGGGGTGTGTGCTTTGCCCACTGCTCTACTCTCTATATACATATGACTGTGTGGCTAGGCATAGCTCAAATACATCCATAAATTTGCTGATGATACAACCATTGTTGGTAGAATCTCAGGTGGTGACGAGAGAGCGTACAGGAGTGAGATATGCCAACTACTGAAGTGGTGCTGCAGCAACAACCTGGCACTCAACGTCAGTAAGATGAAAGAGCTGATTATGGACTTCAGGAAGGGTAAGACAAAGGAACACATACCAATCCTCATAGAGGGATCAGAAGTGGAAAGAGTGAGCAGTTTCAAGTTCCTGGGTGTCAAGATCTCTGAGGATCTAACCCGGTCCCAACATATCAATGTAGTTATAAAGAAAGCAAGACAGTGGCTACACTTTATTAGGAGTTTGAAGAGATTTAGCACGTCAACAAATACACTCAAAAACTTCTATAGATGTACCGTGGAGAGCATTCTGACAGGCTGCATCATTGTCTGGTATGGGGGATGGGGGGGCTACTGCTCAGGACCGAAAGAAGCTGCAGGGGGTTGAAAATCCAGTCAGCTCCATCTTGGGTACTAGCCTACAAAGTATGCAGGACATCTTCAGGGGGTGGTGTCTCAAAAAGGCAGCACCCATTATTAAGGACTTCCAGCACCCAGGGCATGCCCTTTTCTCACTATTACCATCAGGAAGGAGGTACAGAAGCCTGAAGGCACACACTCAGTGATTCAGGAATACCTTCTCCGCCACCCCCCCCCCCCAAACTTTCAAATCTCTTACTAGATCTTCTTTCAGTTAGTCCTGACAAAGAGTCTCGGCCCGAAACGTCGACTGTACCTCTTCCTAGAGATGCTGCCTGGTCTGCTGCGTTCACCAGCAACTTTTATGTGTGTTGCTTGAAATTTCAGCATCTGCAGATTTCCTCGCGTTTACACCTTCTTCCCCTTTGCCATCCGATTCCTAAATGGACAGTGAACCCTTGAACACCACCTCACTTTTTAAAATATACAGTATTTCCATTTTTGCACATTTTTTAATCTATTCGATACATGTATACTGTAATTGATTTACTTATTTATTATTTTTTTCTCTTCTATATTATGTATTGCATTGAACTACTGCTGCTAAGTTAACAAATTTCGTGTCACATGCTGGTGATAATAAACCTGATTCTGATAATTACATTTGAATTGAATTAATATCAACACTTTGGTTCCACAAACAACCATTTGAATCCCTCTCTCAATCATTGGGGAGACATCAGTGCATAGAATACAATCTTTGGCAGAGTAATAACCAAGAGGATACTGTTGGTCTCCATTTTCTTGAGTTAAGACTACTATCATGTGGTTCTCATTGATATACAGGGTGAATTGTCCAGCTGTATCAGGGATTCTTAATGCAGGTATAGTACACAATGTTACCTTTAAAGTTCATAATGCTTTGAATTGTTCTACATTAAGAGTCACAGAGTTGTTTGAGCACTTCTTGTCCTTCAGCTGATTGTTGAGCGGCTGAGCAACAGTTGAATAATCTGCCACTAGCTTCTCAAAACAGTAATTAGCACTTTGACATGGCCATTACTGTCATTCTCACATAGATCAGTAGGGGCCACTGTAGAGTCCATGTCATGTTCAGCTGTTCCCAGAGTCCTGTGTTCAGATGCCGGCTGTGTAGAGTAGGTGTTTCCCAGGGCGGAGCACCAGCAGTACTGTCACTAGCAGGATCACCCACTTGAAGTCACGTCGGCACTTTTCTATTTTGTTTTACTTCGCTTTGAAACTTCATGCAATGCATATCGATTGAACTAGTGTTCTTTTGCTTATTTGGTTAATGCAAAGATTTACTCTTTAGACTTTTCATTGTTTCTATCACGCAGTCTTGTAGCTTATCGCATCTTCACCTTTTCTTTAGTAAAAAACTTAGCTCACCTTGTTAACTTTCAATTGCTCACAATTTTTACTGATCTTGTTTTTAATAGTGCCATTCTTCCTTTCTACTAAGCCTGCTGACTGAGGATGGTATCTACAATGGAAATGTTGGTCATTCTGTAACGCCTTATATAGTTCTTTTATTACCTTCCCAGTAAAGTGGGTACCATTGTTACTCAACAGTTTCCAAGGGATCCAAAACCTCAATTTCATTTCCTGCAATAAATATATAGCTACTGTAACTGCATCATTCTTTCCTACAAGGAAATGCTTCATCCCATTGTTAAAAAAAAATCAGTAATGAGCAATACATATTAATATCTTTCACAGGAAGGTAATTGTATAAATTCCACCTATAAATGCACTCACTAACAGTCCATCAGAGTGGCATACAAGATCCTTCCACCTTCACTAATTTCCCTAGATTTTGGCAAATACATATACATTGTCTTTATCTTTTCCAATATTTTTATTAATATAAGAATACAGAGTACAGAAAATATATATGTCAATACATTAAAGTAAATCGCATATAAAGACTCCTTACCCTTCGACTTCATACATTAAAACAAAATGGGAGAAGGAAGGAGGGCTAATAATGTGAGGAAGACTGGACAATAATATGGAGGTATCAATGGAAGTGTACCAGTTCACAGAAATGGAGGGAGTTCAGGTGGAAAAACTTGATAAAATATTTTATTACACCCTCTCAGAAATCCCATTATGATAGTAACCCCCTCTGTTTGCTGGAGAAATTGTGGAAATCAAAATGCAAACCATTATCACATTTTCTAGGAATGCCCCGTTATCTAAGAGTATTGGAGTGAGATACATAAAGCCCTACAAGACATCTTTAAATGTGAAATACCCTTAGAGAGCAAGACCATATATTTTGGGCTTATACCTCAAGAATGGTTGAAAAGAGATAAATATTTAATGAATGTACTGCTGGTGGCTGGTAAAAAAGACCCTTACTAGGAAATGGTTATCTCAGGAGAGCCCAACTTTAAATGTATGGATGGAAATTACAATGGACATTTACAAACTGGAGAAGATAACAGCATCTGTTAATCATAAGTGGATCAATTTTATTCATACTGGAAAAAATGGTTTAACTACATAACACCTCATAGGCCTGATTTTATTCTCACAATCAATGAATATGTTGTTAAAAAAAGATCACTCCCTACTCTGTACATAGTTTTCTTCTTTTGATTATTCTTTCTTTCCTCTCCTTTCTATAAGTGTATACCTCAGATGAATATTATGTGGAGATTTGTGACAAATATGATTATATGATATATGTACAGTGTCTGAAATACATCTTATGGAAATGTTTGTTTGATGAAATTCAATAAAAAATAAATTACAAAAAAAGGACTCCTTACCCTATATTCGTACAAGTCAATTAGTTTGTAACATCGAAAAATAATAATTTTATTATATAAAAAAAATCTAACCCACTACCAAGACTGAAGCTCATTAGTAGAAAAAAAAAGAAAAAGGATTGTTAGTCATCATCTGTGCTTTAACAGCAAATCAAAGGTTTTGAAAATAATTCAGAAAAGGTCCCCACAATGTTTGAAAGTCTTGATTAAATTCAAAAATTGAACATCAAATCTTCTCTAAATTTAAACATGACATCACATCGTGTAACCATTGGGCGTAAATAGGAGGGGCCACATCCTTCCATTTAAGCAAAAGCGTCCTTCTGGCCATAAGAGACATAAAAGCCAAAATGTACAAATCAGATGGCTCCAAAATAATATCCTTTCCTCCAACAATACCAAATAAAGTAGTCAAAGGATTAGGCTTGAAATTTACTTTAAAAAGTATCAAAAAGGTTTGAAATACTTCTTTCCAATATTTTCCAAGACTCGGACATGTCCAAAACATATGAATAAGTGAAGCTTCTCCATTATTACATTTATCACAATACGGAGATATATCTAAATAAAAACTAGACAACTTATCCTTAGTCATATGGGCCCTATGGACCACTTTAAATTGAAGGAGAGAGTGACGGGCACATAACTATGAAGTGTTGACCAATTTAAAAATTTGATTCCAAGTTTCCTCAGAAACTGAAGTCTGTAAATCTTGTTCCCAAGGATTTTTAATTTTATCTAAAGGAACACTTCTCATTCCTAACTGCATATTATAAATATTAGATATAGATCCATTATAAAAAGGTTTCAGATTAAAAATTACATCTAGTAGATTCTTATCAGGACTTTTAGAAAATGTACTTACTTGAGACCATAAAAAATCTCTTATTTGTAGATATCGAAAAAAATGCAATTTGGGGAAACCATATTTAGTTGACAATTGTTCAAACGAAAAAAGACTTCCCTCTACAAACAAGTCCTGAAAGCATTTAATACCTAATCTGTCCCATTCTTTAAAAGCCACATCAATCATAGGGTTTAAAAAAAATTAGAAAAAATGGGACTTGAAAGAGAAAATCTCAATAAGCCAAAATATTTTCGGAATTGTATCCAAATCGTCATAGTGTGTTTAACTACCAGATTATCAGTTAACTTACTCAAAGACAAAGGAAGTGAGGATCCAAGAAGAGAAATAATAGAGAATTTATTAACAGAATTAGCTTCTTAAAAATGCCCACATCGGGCAATCCTCACGATTTATATAATATAACCAAAATGTAAGATTTCTTATATTAACTGCCCAATAATAAAATCTAAAGTTTGGTAAGGCTAATCCTCCATTCTTTTTACATTTCTGAAGATGAATTTTATTTAATCTAGAATGCTTATTCTTTCATATATGAGAAGATATAATAGTCAAGAGAATCAAAAAAGGATTTAGGAATGAAAACCGGCAATGCCTGAAAAAGATATATAAATTTAGGTAATATATTCATTTTGATAAGAGTTAATTCGACCAATTAATGATAACGAAAGAGGCGACCAATTTGATAGTATTCTACTTACATGATTCAATAGAGTAAGAAAATTTTCTTTAAATAGACAGTTATAATTTTTAGTGATTGTTACAACTAAATAGGTAAATTGGTTTCTTACAATTTTATAAGGAAAGTTAGAATTTATTGCTATCAAATTGTTCAAAGGGAAAGGTTTACTTTTATGTAGGTTTAATTTATAACCTGAAAACTGGCTAAAACAGGAGAGTAAAGAAATATACATTGTTCACAAACTTCATTTACAGCTTGCGATACATCAGGTGCATACCACATTTGATTTGTTTGATCTATCAATTCCCTCTTTAGCCTCTGGAGAAAGAGGGTACTGTACACCCTGTGGGGCAGTGGAGCATTTGGGTTGATGGTCACTTTATGCGGCTCAACTGTGAGCAAGTTACCTGTTTCATTAGGCTGAAGTGGGACTTTGGAGAGTAAAGCACAGAACAACCACCCTCCTACAACTTCCTGTTCGAAGGTTGCCGCTACTCCTAATGTATTAGAGAGCGTCAGAAGCAAGCCCTTACCTCTCTACTCCATTCAGTCATTTCCAGAACCTTCCGTCGTGGCAGTCCTTGCAGACCCTTGACCGTTGGTCCAAGGTCCTTTGCCGCCTTACCTCTGGAAACTGCTAGAGTTAGATGGAGTTGCCTATTCTCCTGACCTCGTATTGTCCACTGAACCTTGTGGGGGAGTTGCGCTACCACCATATACCTGAGTTACCCACATATATTTCAGAACAATTTCTTACTAATATAGGTGTCCAACTTCTGCTGCATGGAATGGTCATTTCCAGCTAAGTGAAGGTAACAATGCCACTTTTGAGTTGTAAATCTAAACAAAGTCCAGAGAAATCACCGGAGGCTTTCAAGACACACTTTGTGAAAATGTTCCAAACTCCTTGTTAAGTGGGTAGTGAGTAACTGCCACTGATACAAAATAGGCTGACCACTACTGAAATAGTATAGTCCAATGGCTCTCTGGTGTACGCACCTTAAGTCCCTCAGGAGTGCAGGTAAAAGTAGCTCATGTTTTACATAATAAATCTCTTCCAGATACGTTTAAAGGCACATCTGGAGAAAATAGAAAGGTATGATACAAATCCTGGTTCCCTATGCTAACTTCGTTTGGGTCTGATTTTGGGACATTAATAGGCTGTCCTGTTTGGGAAGGACAGGATGAAATTTGGACCAAAGACTATTTGCAATAATACTAATTGTAGCTCCCATAGCCTGCTCTTTCGGCAGTCCTGAATATAGTTCCATTTTCTGTACTGTCTTCTTCTACAGACTCACCTCTACCTCACTGTGTCTCTACAATCTTAGACCAATTAGTCTTTTTAGGAAAGGCAGCATGTAATGCATCATACATATTCTTCATTTGGCATAGTGACGGATCCTGGCCTGGCACTGTTACGGTGGTCTTGAAAGCCCTGAAATTTAACCCCATAAGATTCAAATTTAGAACCTAAGCATACCTTCATTAAGGTTTTCAAATCAATAATACTAGGTTTGTGACACAGAACAATAGTTTAGCCAGGACAAAATCCCATGTGTAGCGTCACCTGTCGTGTCCTGTAGGTCTGTATCTTGCCGCAGCTTGCAGCCTCCAGCGAGGTTTAGTGGCTCTTTGCCTTCTCATCAATAGGCGATGCCGGCAGCACACTCACTCGAGCACCTGTGTCGCACAGGACTTGTCACCCTGAAAGGGCATCTGCAATGAACAGTAGACAACTCTGGCAGCTGGAACCCACGATGTTCACAGACCTCTGACGTCCTGATGCACTGGCACCGTCAAAGCTGCAAGGCAATCATCAATTTTGAACGTTCATACCAAAGAGCTCATGGTAAAAGCACACAGGCCCGCTATGTATGGTTTGTAGCTGCAGGCATCCTTATGTTGAGGGCCTTGCTGACCGTGCTAATTGAGGTAGAGAAAGGAGGAGGGATGATGCATCACTGCCCAGCTGAGTGTAGACTATTAGCCAGTTTAGCAAGCTCCCTATAGTCCATCACTGGTACGTTAGTGAGGGCAATGTGAACTTGATCAGGCATTTGCTGCATAAAGAGTTCTTTAAAAATAAAACAAGGATGATCATTTCCCAGGAGAGACAGCATGTGATCTATTAGCTCCAAAGGCTTACCCTTGCTGATGTAGGGCATGGAGAGCAACTGTTTGGCACGCTCAGACTCCAATACTCCAAAAGTCTGTAAAGTACAAGTTTTCAGTCATCGGTATTTATTGTGTTCAGGCTGGTTTTCAGGCAGACTCATCACTCTTGCAGTCGTGGAGTTGCTGAGCAACGCTGCCACAGAGTACAATTTGATGTCATCGGTGGAGATTCCTTGCAGAGCAAATTGAGCCTCAGCTTGCACGAACTAAGTGATGGCATTTTACTCCCAAAACTCTGGTACTTTTAAAGCAACAGTGCTGTACAACATATGCCAAGCGCCATGCCAGACGCATCAGAATCACAGAGAGAGAAACTAATCCACTCAATATACAGTAGCACAGATTGCAGTGTACAGAATGGGTGCGGGGCAGAACCCGATACTTACTACTTGCCTGGAAAGGTCACACAGAACAAAAAGCTGACTTATTTGTTGGTGATCATCCTCTGTCGGAGTTTTCCCGGGAGCAGATGGTCACCAGGATTTCTCTTGGTCTGCTTCCATACCTAAACAAGTGATCTTGGTGGGATCTCCAAGTTCTATCAAGCACCTTTTTGCTACATCTTATAACAAACAATTAACTCAAAGTGGATCAATCATAAGCACATTTATTTTACTTGCTGCAAGGGAAGACCATCACTGCATAGGAGCCTTGTATAGTCAAGTGATACACCCAAGTGTCAGCTACGGCGCATCAGTTCAAGGTCAGGATGCATCCTGTTCACCTGCTTAATCAGTATATTTGGCATTCTTCCAGTAATACATATGCTGGGTCTGCAGTTTGTCGGGGGTCAGGCTTCACTGGCATTATGTTGCATGAATACTATTACCAAAGCTTTCTGGTACAGTACAGCAGCGGTCCCCAACCACCAGGCCACGGACCGGTACCGGGCTGCAGAGCATTTGCTACCGGGCTGCGAGGAAACAATATGATTTGGCGATATGAGTCAGCTGCACCTTTCCTCATTCCCTGCCACCCCCACTGTTGAGCTTGAACACACGCGAGGTCATTACCCGCGCGTCATCCATGTCAGCGCGGGAAGGAGATCAACTCCTCGAGCTTGCAAATGACGGCGGGCTGAAAAGTATGTTTGACATAACATCTCTGCCGGCATTCTGGATCAAAGTCAAGGCTAAATATCCTGAGATAGCCACGAAAGCACTGAAAATGTTGCTTCCATTTCCAACATATCTCTGCAATGAATGCAACAGAAACAAAATTGCGGAATAGATTGGACATAAGGAAGCCCCTTCGAGTATCGCTGTCTCCCATCACCCCGCGATAGGACCGTCTTGTTGCAGGAAAACAAGCCCAGGGCTCCCACTGATTCAGCGATATTGGTGTGTTGCAATGACGCATGTTCATACAGGGAAACTGTGCCGTGTGTTTAATATCCAAACATTACTTAAAATGTTATGATGCTATTGACTGATAAGTGACTTATATAACCATATAACAATTACAGCACGGAAATAGGCAATCTCGGCCCTTCTAGTCCGTGCCGAAAGCTACTCTCACCTAGTCCCACTGACCTGCACTCAGCCCATAACCCTCCATTCCTTTCCTGTCCATATACCTATCCAATTTTTCTTTAAATAATATCGAACCTGCCTCTACCACTTCTACTGGAAGTTCATTCAACACTTACTTCAAGCTCCCCTGTCCTCCCCTGATGATTGACTTATCACTATATTCATGCAAGGAAAATATGCGCTGTGTGTTTAATATTAAATTCGTTAGATAAACCCTTTTAGAAATGAAATTGAGTGTATTAGCCCCTTATTACCAATATTCCAGTCGTGATTAACAACCCCCACCGCCCCCCCCGGAACAGAATCGCCAAAAACGATTTGCAGAGAATAATATCGGCAGGTACACGCATGCGCACTGGTGCCCGTGCAAGGCTTCATGGGCATTGTAGTCTTTCTCGGGGTAAACACAACGTATTTTTGACTACTACTCTTGTCCGTTGGCAACCCTACCCAGACCCCCCGCCCCGGGTCGGCCGGTCCGCAAGAATATTGTCAATATTAAACCTGTCCGCAGCGCAAAAAAGGTTGGGGACCCCTGCAGTACAGGTTCCATTTTGTTAGACAAAAATGCCACTTTGTTACTACAAATACATATCCACAAATCACAAAAAAATCACTCCAGTGACTATACTACAGCAGGAGGTAGGGGAGATTTGCTATGTCACTAACGAATTTTGACAGATATATGACTGAGGGCATTTTGAACGGCCTGGTATGGAGGCTCCAGTGAACAGGATCAAAAGAGGCAGCAGAGGATTGTGGATGCAGACAGCCTCGTCATGGACACAGGACTCCCCACCACTGAGGAGACCCTCGAAAGGCAGTGCTTTCAGAAGGCACTATTCATCATTAAGGACTTTCACCATCAGGACTTGCCCCCTTCTCATTACCATCATCAGGGAAGAGGTGCAGGAGCCTGAAGATGCACACTCAACATTTTAGTAACAGCTTCTTTCCCTCTGCCATCAGATTTCTAAACAGTCCATGAACACTACCTCATTATTCCTCTTTTGCACAATTTCTTTTCATTCTTTATTGTAACTTATAGCAATTTTTTGATGTCTTGCACTGTACTGTTGCCACAAAACAGCAAATTTCATGGCATATAGTACGTCAGTGATAATAAATCTGATTATGATTCAACTTTCACTTGCCTGGAAGAGTACAGCTTGAACAGTCTTCAAGCTATACACTATCCAGGGCAAAGGAGGCACAAGAGATTGTGGATGCTGTAATCTGGAACAACGCACAACCTGAAAGTAAAAAAAATTGTAAAGAAATTTCTAAATAAACAAATATCCCCCACTTGCTGACTTCTCGTAGACTGTGTTGAACCATCCAGGACAAAGTAGCTTGAATAACTGGCACCTAAAAACATCCTATATTTCAAACAACACCAGAGCACTGTGGCCGTAAGTGTGTACCATCTACAAAATGTTCTGCAGGTACTTGCCCAAGCTACTCCATGAACACCTGCCAAACACATGGCTACCACCAAAAAGGAGGAATAGGGAAGCAGGCTTTTGAAATCACCTCCATGTCTGCATTCCCCACCAAAACATGCATCTTCCTGATTTAGAAATGTACTACTAATCCTTCTGGGTCACTGAACTAACATCTGGAACTCCCTTCTCCAACAGAAGTAGCTTCACCAAAAAAAAAGGGCTGTTCAGCAATATGTTCTCAAAAGCACTTAGGAACACAATACAGGCATATCTTGTCAATGATGCCAAATCCTAAAGGATTATTTGAAGCAAAGTTCCTTTTATTCACTGGGATTTTTATTGACATCAGTATTCAAGGTATCATATACCAAGTGGATTACATTCTTTCATATTACAACCAAAGAAATTGGCTTCATGGAATCTGACAGCAGAGGAGGCAGTCTTTCAATCCAGCACACCCAAATCAATTTTCTCAAAAAGCCATAAAAAACTAATTTTCAGGCTATAGGAATCACTGACAAGGCCAACAACATTTATTGTCCATCCCCAACTGCCCTTAAATGAGTGTTTTGTTTACCAATCACACAAACTAGTCTCCCCTCCTTTGACCCTGTCCACACTTCCTGCTGCCATGGGAATACATCCAACAATAATCAAGGACCCTCTCACATCACTCATTCTCTCTTCTCCTGCCTACCATTGGGGAGAAGCTAAAAGCTTGAAAGTACAAACCACCAGGCTCAAAGGCAGCTTCCACCTTTCTACTTATAGGCTCTTGAACATACCTCTCATACACTAAAAGATCAACTCGTGACCTCCGTGCTTAGTTCCTCATGGCCCTTGCACTTTATTTGTTTACCTGTTCCCTGTAACTACAATACTGTACTCTGCATTGTTTTCCCTTTTGCAATTTCCTTGATGCAGTTATATATGGAATGATCAGTTTGGATGGCACTCACAGTATCTCAGCACATGTGACAACACTATAGCAAAACCATTTCAGAATCAGCTACTTTGCTGTGGGTCCACAGTCGCACTTAGTCCAGGCAGAATGGGCATCTGTAAATCAGACTTTTTTCTTGCAAAAATCTAGTAGCTATATGGTTACCATGAGTAAAGACTTTATGTTAGGAAACAATTTTCAGATTATTAACAGAAAATGGGTTTCTCGATGGAAGTCAATCTACTAATTAAACCCTTGTCCTACCACAGCCTCTGCAATTAGTGTCTCCCTTGTTGGAACTTGATAATTTTCGATCCCAAGGTTCTTTTAGGAGTTCAAGAATGGGTAAAAAAACTTTGATTCTTCATGATTGCTTATTTAAAGTTTAAACAAAGAAACAAATACTAAACAGACTGAGGAACAATAATACAAAGCAAATGAAAGATACAGAAGAAAAAGAGATGGCGTCTTAGAAAAATTGATCACCTTTATTGTCCAGATAACAAAATCCAATCAACAGTTGCACTATCATAGCATGTGAGTAACACTTAGCCAAACTAACTGAAAAGACAACAAACCGTTATACTGTGCTTCCGCCAGTACGTTTAGATGAAACACTGAAAAATACGAGTTTGTTAAAGATACAAATTATTAAAAATACAAGTTATACCAGTCCCAGTAAAAAAGGAAACTACAATTAAAACTGCGATTTTAGACTTGCATTAAATCAACAACTATCTTATAAAATGTATTTAAAAAAAAACAACTGATTCCAACAATCTCCTATTCACATCTCACTGGAATATGTTTCTACATTATTAAAGTGTCTTCACTTAAAAGAACTTCACGTCAGCAGAATGTAAGTTTGAAAGACACCATAGTATTAATCCTTCATTAAGTATTTATCCTATTCCCTGTTGAAAATTACTATTGTATCGGCTCCCACGATTCTTTCAGATTATAACCAATCGATATACAAAAAGATTTTTATCTTGCCATGAGGTGTTTCTACCATTTAACAGAGCTCTGTCCTTTCAGTCTATTTCCCCTTATTTTATCAAAACACCATGATTTTGAACACTTCTCTTTAATCTCCTCTCAACCATCCTTAGTCCTCTTTAAATTCATAAAAAAAAGACTTGAATCTTATTCTATGTTGTATCTTTTTTCTTATACAAATAATTCTGGTTTGAAGAATGAGTGGCAGTGGACTCCTCTGAATAATTCATCAGATATTTGTGCCAGTGCTATATTCCTGAGGCCCAAGTGACAGATGTGCTTCACTTCAGCTTCTGGATTAGAAGATTGTGGGTCCAAACCATGGCCTGAAATTTTCAGGACAAAGACCACAACAGATACTCTGGTGCATCATTAAACTCTGCACTGGTCTTTGCTGTCTGTTGAACTGCTCTCTCAGACACACATAAAATGGCTCTGTAGCAACATTTCAAAGAGAAGAAAAATTATTCCATGTGTCCTGGCCAATATTTATCTCTTTAGTAACCACATGAAAGATGATATGGTCACCTGGAGGTGGGGCAAGTCAAGATGGCGTTAAACGGCGACTCTTTCGCTTGCATCTTTGGCAACAGCTCTATTTCTCACTTTGATATCTCTTTTTGTCCTTTTCAAGGTTCTTTTGAAGACCCTGACCTGGAGTTACACTCTGACTTCAGTTCTTTGTGGGAATGGGATCTGCTCACAGGGCCTCACGACCAACCGCTTTTTGATATCGCAAGGACGCAGCCTAGAAGATGAGTGTGCCTTCAGAGTTCTGGAATTTTGTGGCTCTGGGAATGATCCTGGGCCAGTGCCCCAGACTGAAGCGTCGCAAGAGAACACAGAACATCGGGAGTAGTGGGTGTCTGTCCGGAGAGCTGCGGCTTTTTGGTGCTGAATCTCTGGGTGCAGAGCTTGAAAAAAGCGATGCAACAGACTTTTAACATCGTAAATCAGCGAGTTGTTTGTTACATCTCCCCTTTCGCTGTGAAATGGGGACACCTCTTTTTCCCTTATTAGGGAGAGAGAGTCTGTGTGTCGAATTATCTGGTGAACAAGTAGTTATTGGGGTACAGCAAGTCTGTGTCTTTATTGATGCTTTGCTGCACGTTTGAGTGCTCGGTGGAAGGTGCTGATGATTTTTGCTGGAGGGGACCGGAGGGTCGGTCATTGCCTTGCTGCTGCTTGTGTGTGGGAGGGGGAAGCTGGGGGGGGGGGGCTTTGGAGTTCTAAAGTTTTAACTGTCATTCATTCTTTGGGGGCACTCCTCTGTTTTCATGGATGTTTGCGAAGAAAAATAATCTCAGGATGTAAATTGTATACATTTCTCTGACATTAAATGTACCTATTGAAGCAGTACATTGCTGTTTTTGGCATATTTCTGTGCTTAGATTAATTGCACTGTTTCTGATACTACAACAGTAATTGCATCAGCAGTCATACATTGGTCCCACAGTACTTCAGGCACGTTCAGAGCCTGTGAAAGACAATAGAGGATTGCCAGTTCTTTCTTTTTCCCCTTTCTTTGGCAAGTGACCAAGGGAGGAACACAGATGGACTTGTGAGGGTGAGGAAGTGTACAAGTTAGTCCGCAGGTTTCAATAGGGTTCCACTTCTGACAGCTGTTTGTAAATCAGAAATTAAAAAAATACAGTGTGGGAGAGGATCACAGAAACAGCTGAGATGGGAGAGTGAGTAGGCTCGGGAAGAGAGCCTCACTGAGTCAGTGAGGGAACGAGTGCATCTGCTCAGCAATCCCGGCTGTTCTTGGCCCAACCAAACCCCTAAGTTTTGCAGTTTAGGATGGGGGATGGGGGGGGGGGGTTGCTGGGAGGGGTCTGCATACATAAAAGGTATGCATAAATACTCCATTCCCACCGGTTCAAGATGCCTGCAGACCCACCAAATCCATCCCCATTTAAACCTGCTGTTCTCCAAAATGAACAGGGTGTCCATGAGTCAGTGCTTGCAGAGGTAATGCAAATAAACAGCTCAAAACAAAATCACCATTATCTGGGCTCACCTTCAAGGTGTCAGCAAGTAGCTGAGCAATAATATGCGGGAAGACAAAAGATAGACTTGGATTTCCACTGATCTTTCCTGCCCGTCAGGATGTCACAAAGCACTTTACAGTCAAAGAAAAATTACTGAAGTTGATGTCATTATGCAAACACAAGACAATTTGTGCACAGCAAGCACTCACAAACAGTGATCACAATGACTGAACAATCTGCTTTGGTGATGTTAATTGAGGATTAAACATTGACCAGCTCCTGTGCAGCTCTTCTTTAGATCAGTACTCTGGAACCTTACACAGACATCCCGCCCTGCAAAAACTCATTTCAGGGAGGTCTCAACCGGAAGTCTCAACCTCATAGCAGTCTGTGTCAATGAATTCGTTAATTTTGCAAGACATCAAATTCACAAGTGTTTTATGAGACAGCTGACTTCTGAATTCTGTCTTAATGTGCACATTCACAATAGCTGCTGTCTTGGTTGATAAGCAGGCATAGTGTTTTGATATTTCTGAATCAGAAAACATTTTCCTGAACAGCTTGCCTGTGGGCTTACACACTTGGAATGGCAGGTTATGCTCAACGATTAAAGATATAAAGTACATCTCAGCTCTAGTGACCTTCTCTGTCAGACTTTGGTTTTCTGCTGAAAAGAACTGTGAAATACTTGAGCAGCCTTCTCTGCGCTTAGCCTCCCTAAAAGAAATAAAAGCATAAGGTGTATCCTTATTACAGGTGTGTGCCGCTTAACGGCCATTCAGACAACATCCCATCGTGTATATGTCCATAGTGTATCTCTCTCACACCCACCCACACACCCACCCTGCGATAGTCGGGATCAGAGCTTACATTTTTACATCGAAATGGGGGATTTTAAATGAGTGATTTAGAAGTTCTGTATCTTCAAGTTCAAGTTTATTGTTATCTGGCTGATGGTCCACACACGAAACAACCTCTGTCCGGACCACGGTGTAGCCACAATACATATATCACGCACACCACATAAAACAATATAGTACCATATTATTTAATAAAGTGTAATTCAAAATGCATATAAAGTGTGCAGCACAGGTAAACAGTTTGCTGTCCTAATGACGAGACCTCGGTGGGGGCCGGGTATTTATTAAAATCAGTTTTTCTTCTGAAAACGGCTGTGCTTAAACCCAGCCTTCAGGAAAAAAACCCTGAAGAATTTGCTTGCTGCGAGCACGTTTTTAAAGATGTCTTAGCAGACGACTTTGGAATTTTGCTCCAATTTAAACCCCGCTCTAATCCCCTTTAAGATGCCAACGCACCCCGCCTGTATAGGACAGCCTCGCGTAGTCAGGTTGTCATCGCCAGCCTTGGGAATTTCTCCGCCAGGCTTTTGTACTTCATCACCAACAGTTGTCCGGATCATTTCAGCGTCATTACAGATGACAGTAACTGAATTGATGGAATATGGAAGAGAGAGAGAGGTCAACTGTAAAGCCTACCCATAAAGAAAATTAATAGGTCTACTTAGCACAAAGAGGGATCAAGCAGGATTCATTCATTTTCTTTCTTTCTTTTTTCCCCCCTCTCCCTCTCTAAAAAAATCGATTTCCAGGATATTGTATATAATTTGCGGGCATCAGGGAGCCGCTATCGATATGCGGGAGACTCCTAGAACTCCCGGGAGAGGTGGGATGTCTGAACTTACACAAGACAGTGGCTGCATTTGTGATCCAAAAGGCTTCAGTTCAGATACTGCTCTCTGGATATTCCTCATTGATGGAGCAGGACTCCGTTAGCATGCCCCAGTGTACCAACCAGGAGCGGCATGCAAACCCCCAACCTTGATTCAAAGGCACCAAGTGCAAATATCTAAGTAGAGATGACTGGTGTGAGACCTCTAGAAGGGGACACAACAACACAGGAACACAGACAGCAGCACTAATCTACCCCAGGCAGGTCAAAATGCAACAACTCTCTTTTCCTATATTAGCCTTTAATAGACATTAGTCAAATCTTCAAATCCATTAGAAGGCAACACTATGGTAAAAAAACATTTTTATATATAGTACTGTGCAAAAGTTTTAGGCAGGGTACCTAAGATTTTTGCACAGTACCGTGGAGCAGACAGCCAGTTTGTAAATCTGGCGGGAGCAAAGGATGCTGGAAATGGGTGGTGCAGGTACAGACACAGACACACTCAGCCCTGAGACAGCAGACAAGGTCATTTGATTCCAAATGATATGTTGATCATTACAGAATGCCTCTCTGGCGCTTCCCACTCCATTCCCTCTCCCTTCCCCTTTTCCCAACCATGATTGCTCTCTCTCTGCCCTCTTCCCACTCTCAGTCCACATTAGAGACCCATATCAGAATCAGGTTCTTCATCACTCACATACATTGTGAATTTTTTTTGCGGTAGCTGTACAGTGCAATACATAAAATTACTAAAGTACTGTGCAAAAGTCTTAGGCACCCTAGCTAAATATATGTACCTAAGACTTGTGTACAGTACTGTATATCTTGTGTTTGCTAAATAATTTGATAATTGATTTTGAAGATAATTACTGGTGCTGGTATACGCAGCTTGAAAACTAAACTCCTAATTTTACTTAATAGTTTTGAGGAGTGCTTTTAGAAGTATTATTATTCACCAACTATTTGGAGACATGTTAAATTAGCACAGACTAACTCCACCACTTGATTTAAACCAAACATTAAAATGCCAGAGACAATATTCAATGCTAAGACACAGTGCATGCAACAGCAGAACTTAACAGATATTCCTCCTTGGTTTGGGCAAAATTACCACTGGAATTAGAAAGATAATTTAATTTAGACCCAAAAATGTTCATCAAGTAGCAATACAAGCTAAATGCATGAACTTCATTACATTCGACCTTAAAACATGACGATTTCCAAACAGTTCAAATTAAAACAAATAGTCATTTATACTCATATCACAACATTACAGTTCTACTTAGGCAACTGATTTGTGACCAACAAGCCATGAATATTCAAACAACTATTTTAATTCATGAGAATTAAGTTTCAGCTATTGCAATATTTGATATCACACATGTCCAAAGGCACTTCAATGAAATAGAATTGTGTTAATGAACCAGAAAGGAATTCATTTGAACAACCAAAACATTGCATTGTATCAATGAATAAATATTCTATTCTGCATATTCTATGATCAGTTTTCCCTCTGCAAGACAAGGCATTAATAGTTTTCTTGCACTGCTTCTATTGTACAATCTTAATATGTTTGATAAAATCATTTTTGAATCTCTGTAGGGTGATATTTCAGTGAAATGCGGCTTCTCTACACTCCATCACATGAACCTTCATAACTGGCAGCAAAAATGATTAGCTTTCATATGACATAATGCTTCTGCATGCAGATATCGATTAGCTTCAGGACTGCTCTATTCCAGGTCAATCTCAACAAGTTGATAAATAATTTCATTTGATATCTCAAGGTAAAAATGAACAGAATAAGGTTTACAGTTTTCAATCTTTTTTATTTTCAGTGCTTTGGCATTCTCCAGTTATGTAAAACTCAGCATCTCACCAGTGTGCTCTGCTAGACGAAGGTTCACCCCATCAGGAGAGGACACTATACTATCTAAACACACAGCCGAAGACGCCACTCAATGTGCTGGGAATGGCATTAAATTGACATAATTTTGTCAGAATATATTTTTCTGATAAATTTCATTAGCAAAACATTTCTAAAACACTCCAGGCTATATAAGATTTTCAAGTGCAATACTGGTCATCACAAATTATCTGATTCTACAGCCAAAGGTTCTCAATAACATTGGCTTTCCTTAAAAAAGATTCCCTTGGTTTTCAAGTTACAGTGATGTTTTCCAATGAAAAATTAACGAAGCTTGCAGCTCTTCTGGCTACAGGTACAATGTTTATTTCAAAACAGTTAAATAAGTCCCTTGTGTATTTTGTGGCTCAGGTTCAGCAAGAAGAAACAATCAAGCTCCTTGCATAGATGATCGTTCCAAAGTTCTGAAACAACCTCAAAGCAAAGATGAATGAGGAAATCACTTGCTGGTTTGCTACTAATCTGGAAGCACTGTGCCATGACAAACTGCCTCTGGTGGGTTGTGCTAGGAGTCCCCCACTCTCCCAGACTGGAAATAAAGAAACAATAGACAAGGACCTGTTGGAGCATGTGGAAATGTTTACATACAATACCAAAGCAGTAGCACGTGTTCTTTTTAAAAGTTAATCAAATTTTAGTACATTAGAGTTTTCAGGAACCAAATTGTCACCTTTTCTGTTACAAACCCCTACAGTTCAATTACTGGTGTAAAAGGAGGTAGGATTAAATCAGTCACATTGACCATGGTGATATAACTGCTTGATTTGCAATTCAGAAATAAACAACCTCAGAATATTTGGATGTTTTACCAGAATAACAGTTAAAAACTCCCGTAAAAATCAAAACACAGCTAATAATTCCAGTTTAGAACTCCAGCTCCAGCTGGTGATGTGCAAATATACTTTGATTACCAGCAAAGATCACACTTCGGATGTTATCTATTACTCGTTATCTGGTGCTTTGACCCAAGTAATGAAACAAGTGTTCCACTGCTACTTTTTCTTTCAAAAGACCCCATGATCAGCCTCTGGGTCTCCTCGTACATAGTAATTTAGTGGCCTGAGTGGACCTCTCTCCCTGTTCAATAATATCTGGTCTCCACTCCTGCAAGGCATTACTCACAAACTCATTTTCAGGTCCCCTGCTGTCATAAGGTGGAGATGTCATTCCACAATGTTCCTTTGTATGTTACAGCTGCAGTCCAAGGAGTGTTAATGAGTCTATTTAAAGTGCTAATGTGTGCTGGGACTTGCATCAAATAAAAAGATATCAGGAAATTCTATTATATAAAGCAGAAAAGGATGGCTGAAGTGAATATAGGTTCTTTGGAAGATGAGAAGGGAAACTAATTTTGGGTAATGTGGAAATGGCAGACTTCGAACAACTATTTTAGAATCATAGAGTACTACATTACAGAAACAGGTGCTTTGGCCCATCAGGTTCATGCTGGCCTGGTCTTCAGTCTAGTCCCATCTGCCTGCATTTAGATCATAGCCCTCTGTACACTTCACATCCATGTACCTACCAAAACCTCTCTTAAATATGTGACGTCAAACCAAGTTATCAGACGATTGATGCTAATGAGAGAGATAAGGGAGACAATGGAGAAACATTCAAAATGTTAATGAGAGAGGAGAGAGAGCTTAACGGAAAAGAAACACAATTCAGGATATTGACAGACTGGTTGCTTTGAACCTGAACTGTTTGAAGCTTGATGGACAGGCGATACCCCAGCAGGGGGATAAAAAGAACAGATTCACTAAGGCACGGGACAGACCACGAGATCACGAGATAACGAGACCCTGGAAGAGCAGTGTGCCCCCACAAGTTGGTGCGAGTTTGGAGGTCCGGTTCGCGGAAACCGACCATAGACTCACAGGGTGTAAAGGTACGATCGGTGGGAACCTGGTGTGTGTGTCCGCCCTTGCCTGGGTGCCGGGTTCACCGCGGAAGAACGGTTGTATCCGGAACGGAGGGGTCACAGTCGGTGACCACAGCGGGATAGAAGACATCAAAGGGTCTGCCTGAAACCAAATTGCATCTCTTTCTCTCTCTCTCTCCAACGGCACAACTGCGAACTGTACTAAGCTGAACTGAACTCTGCGTCACTTAAGACTGATCATTTTACCCCTAGACTGCGATAGAGCTTGGTTTCATTCCTATTACCCTAGTTCTGTGTACATGCGTGTATATCATTGCTAACCTGTTGCAATTATATCCTTGCGATTAGAGTACTGTGTTACTTATTTCTTTAATAAAATGTTATTAGTACCTAGTAATCCAGACTCCAACGAGTGGTCCATTTCTGCTGGTTTGGCAACCCAGTTACGGGGTACGTAACAAATATTACAACTGAACTCGCATCTAAGCACTTTAGCTGGCAGTTTGTTTCACACTTGCACCATCCTCTGAATAAAGAAGTTCTGCCTCAGGTTCCCCTTAAATATTTCACCTTCACCTTAAACCTATGACCTCTTGTTCTAACCTCACCAATCTTAAGGGAAAAAGCCTGCATGCATTCCATAAGATATAGAAGAATTATAGGCCATTTGGCCCATCAAGTCTGCTCCACCATTTCATCATGGCTAATTCAATTTTCCTCTCAGCCCCATCGCCTGCCTTCTCCCCATATCCCTTCTTGCCCTGACCAATTAAGTATCTATCAACCCTACTCACCCAATCTATACCCCTCATAATTTTGTATACCTCTATAAGATCTCCTCTCATTCATTTCAAGAGGACTAGAACATGAAAGCAAGGATGTAATATTGAGAATTTATAAAGTACTAGTGAGGCCTCACTTGGACTATTGTGAGCAGTTTTGGGCTCCTTATCATAGAAAGGATGTGCTGAAACTGGAGAGGATTCAAAGGAGGTCCACAAAACTGATTCCAGGATTGAATGGCTTGTCATATGAAGAGTGTGCGATGGCTCTGGGCCTGTATTCACTGGAATTCAGAAGAATGGGGGGTGACCTAATTGAAACTTTTCGAATGCTGAAAGGCCTTGATAGAGTGGATATGGAGAGGATGTTTTCTATGGTGGGAATGCCTAAGATCAGTGGACACAGCGTCAGAGTAGAGGGGCATCCTTTTAGAATGGAGATGAGGAGGAATTGCTTTAACAAGAGGATAGTGAATCTGTGGAATTCATTCCCACAGGCAGCTATGGAGGCCAAGCCTTTATGTATATTTATGACAGAGGTTAATAGGTTCTTGACTGGTCATGGCATGAAGGGTTGGGGGTGCGGGGTGGGATGGAGAGGCAGGAGACTGGGGCTGAGAGGGAAAATGAATTAGCCATGACAAAATGGAGGAAACACGAGGAAATCTGCAGATGCTGGAAATTCAAGCAACACACACACACAAAATGCTGGTGGAACGCAGCAGGCCAGGCAGCATCTATAGGAAGAAGTACAGTCGACGTTTCGGGCCGAGACCCTTCGTCAGGACTAACTGAAAGAAGAGATAGTAAGAGATTTGAAAGTGGGGGGGGGGGTGGAGATCTGAAATGATAGGAGAAGACGGGGGGTGGAGCTAAGAGCTGGAAAGTTGATTGGCAAAAGAGATACAAGGCTGGAGACGGGAGAGGATCATGGGACGGGAGGCCTAGGGAGAAAGAAAGGGGGAGGGGAGCCCAGAAGAAGATGGAGAGCAGGCAAGGAGTTATAGTGAGAGAGACAGAGAGAGAAGAAAAAGGGGGGGGGGGATAATTAATAAGTAAATAAGGGATGGGGTAAGAAGGGGAGGTGGGGCCTAGCAGAAGTTAGAGAAATCAAATTGTTCATGCCATCAGGTTAGAGGCTACCCAGATGGAATACAAGGTGTTGTTCCTCCAACCTGAGTGTGGCTTCATCTTTACAGTAGAGGCGGCCATCGATTGACATATCAGAATGGGAATGGGACGTGGAATTAAAATGTGTGGCCACTGGGAGATCCTGCTTTCTCTGGCGGACAGAGCGCAGGTGTTCAGCAAAACGGTCTCCCAGTCTGCGTCGGGTCTCACCAATATATAGAAGGCCGCATTGGGAGCACTGGACGCAGTATATCACCCCAGCCGACTCACAGGTGAAGTGTCACCTCAGCTGGAAGGGCCCTCCTCCCCTTCTTACCCCATCCCTTATTTATTTATTTATTCCCCCCCCCACCTTATTTCCTCTCACTTTTTTTCTCTCTCTGTCCCTCTCACAATCACTCCTCGCCTACTGTCCATCTTCCTCTTGCTCTCCCCTACCCCTTTCTTTCTCCCTAGGCCTCTTGTTCCCTTCTCCAGCTCTGTATCCTTTTTTGCCAATCAACTTCCTAGCTCTTAGCTCTATCCCTCCCACTCCTGTCTTCTCCTATCATTTCGGGTCTCCCCCTCCCACTTTCAAATCTCTTACTATCTCTTCTTTCAGTTAGTCCTGACGAAGGGTCTCGGCCCGAAACGTCGACTGTACTTCTTCCTATAGATGCTGCCTGGCCTGCTGCGTTCCACCAGCATTTTGTATGAAATGGAGGAGCTAAAAGGTCCAATTTTCTCCTATAACTTATGGTCTTAAATGTTCCTTTGGATTCATCAGTTGCGTGGTGAGGGGGAGCCTGCTGGATGGGCAACAACTTGTTCTCCATATCGTACTGCCCTGGCTTGCATGTTGACTTCAACATCTATGGTCGACCCTGATCATCAAGGCCATCAGAAAGCAGAGAATTAGGAAAAGTCAGTGTTTCTCTGGCTGGCAATCAGTGGTGAGCGTAGTGCCACAGGCTCAATGCTAATCCCTCTACTGTTCACAATACACATTCATGATTTGGAAAAGGGATCCAAATGTCACATATCCAGGTTTGCTAATGACTCTAAATTGAGTGGAAAAGCAAATTGTGGACAGGATGCTGATAATCTGCAGGGAGAATCAGATAGGTTAAGTGAATGGGCAAGGGTCCGGCAGATGGAGTACAAAGTTAGCACATGTGAGTTCATTCATTTTGGAAGGGAAAAAAAAAGAGAAAATCAGGTAATTATTTAAATAGTGCAGAGGCACTTGGGTGCACTGATGCATGAATCACAAGAAGTTGGCTGGCATGTATGACAGGCTATCAAGAAGGCAAATGAAATGGCAGCCTTCATTGCAAGAGGGATTGAATTTAAGAGCAGGAAGATTATGCTGCAGCTATACAGTGTACTGGTGAGGCTACACCTGAAGCAGCATACAGTTCTGGTCACCTTATTTAAGAAATTATATACTGGCTTTAGAGGCAGTGTAAAGGAGGCCCACCAGGCTAATCCCGGAGATGAGGGGGTTCGTCTATAAGAAGAGACTGAATCTCTTGTGATGATATGCGATAGAATTCAGAATAATGAGAGGGGATCTTATAGAAGCAGACACAATTACGAAAACCGATAGATATGATCAAAGCTGGAAGTTGTTTACACTGGTAGGTAAGAGTAGAACTAAGGTACATAGTCTTAAGATATTAGATCAAAGATCTTGGACAGAGATAAGGAAGAACTGATTTTTCCAGAAAGTAAAGAATCTGTAGATTTCCCTATCTAAGGATGCAGTAATGGCTGCCCCTCTAAATATATTTAAGACATAGTTAGGTTGATTTTTACATAGTAGGAGAAGTAAGTGTTATGGGGAAATGACAGGTTGGTGGAACTGAGACCACAATCAGCTGAATCACAATCTTACTGAACGGCACAGCAGACTCGATGGGCCAGATGGCCTTCTATTTCTTTTGTGTTTATGTCATTTTTTTTAGACTAGCCAGGGAAGAGTATATGCTGTCCCTGCTAAAGAGCTTTGCCAGTGCCATCAAACCAACTATCTGCTCCAGACTACGCAATATAATTGGCCCAGAATGCTTCAAAGGGCAGCATGTATGGCTCTGAGTCAGCCGGCTGCACATGCAAGTGTGTTCCAAACATTAATGCAAAGATCTATTCTAGGCTGATACCTCAAGGCCATAAGAACTACACCAGACTGTCAAAGGTGTTAACTTTAGGAGTTAGTCTCTGAGTGCCCTGCTTAATATTCACCCTAAACCCTCATCACTAAAACAGATTGTTGGGCTGTTTGTGGGAGTTTCCTCTGTGCAAATTATTTGTCATGTTTCTGCAACAAAGACTGGACCTCTAAAGCACTTATAGGTTATAGAGTACTTTGAAACTGACCAAAGTTAATGAATTAGTAAAGTCCTGGCAATTCAACACTGACATATGTGAAAATATGCAACACAGGCTAGGCTTCCAGCCAAGAATCAGAAAGGTTTGTTGCTGGAAAATTATCTGGCAATTGCTAAAGGTAGTAATAGGATTCAGAACAGGAGAAAAATGGTCAAACTTAGCTACAAAATGACTGAAAGAATACTTGAGATAACCTCACTAGAACATAGTGAACAAAGAATATTCATCTGGACTACAGCTCAAAGACTGAAAATCTGCAATATCAGTGCGGCAGAATTGATCGATAAAATCAAGAATAGCCCAGGTGTAAAGGGACGAGTTATAGAAAGGATTAGAGAAGGCCAAGCTTCAGAGTA